>NC_056692.1:43644097-43944097 GCF_018350215.1 Panthera leo | reverse complement strand
AGCACCATGGGCAGCCTCTCGCGGCTCACGGAATCTACCGGGCCCGCCGCCACCCCCACCATGATGCTCTCGCCGGTCCTGGTGAGGAGGGGCGTGACGAAGACAAAGAAGACATCGAAGGCCAGCAGGGCCAGCAGGAAAGAGGCACAGCTCCTGAGCGTGGGCAGCCGCACGCGCCGCAGGACCAAAAGGCAGTAGGCCACGCCCAGCGCGTCCTGCAGGAGCCACGCCCAGCTGTCCTCGTTCCGGTGGGCGATCCAGAGGACGGTCACCGCCGCGCACAGGCCGCCCAGCAGCAGCAGGGGCAGCTGCAGGCAGGCGCGGTGGCCAGGCAGGGGCCAGCGGTATTGCTGCAGGGGCAGGTGGCGCACCAGGGGGGCCAGGCAGCTGTAGAGGCCGGTGCCCGCCCCCAGGCCGAAGACGGCGATCATGACGTAGACAAAGCTGTCGTAGAAGAAGTAGAGGAGCAGCATGATGGAGCAGGACAGGGTGACCACCGCGCCCGTCATGGCCGGCGTGAAGTCCACCGGCGCGCCCTCGTCTTCCTCCTCCTGTCCCCGCGGGGCGGCCACTGCTTCCTGCCGGTGGTGACCGCGGGGCCCCCCTCCCCCCCGGGCCCGGCGCCGCTGCAGCCGGTCAGCCTCGGTCAGGCCGGCCCAGTAGCCGCCAGCGGCCACGGTGCCCACGGCCAGGATGAAGGTGATCACCATGTTGTAGTCGAGGACGGGCTCCGGGGGCGCGTACAGGGCCACGCGGACCTCGGCGCTGCCGTGGGTGTGGCGGAGGATGTCGAGCATGTCGTTGTAGCGGAGCACGGCCACGGGGATGGTGAGGCCGGGCAGGGGCTGGTGGGGGTCCTGGGGCACCGGGGTGGTGTCTGAACACTGCTGGCCGCCGACCCGGCTCACGATGAGCAGCCCGTGGGCGCCTTGGCCCTGAGCCAGCCGGCCCTTGGCGTAGAAGCTGCAGTTGCCCCTCATGACCATGGCGGTGGTGTGGCGGAGGGGCCGCCGGCGGGGGGCGCTGGGCCGGACCTGGCGGGAGGAGTCCTTGCCCGGGCACCAGGGTGCCGTGGTACCATCGTGCAGGGGCAGGAGTGGGGCGTGGTGCAGGTCCCGGGGCAGGGTGACATAGTCGGAGCTGAACAGGATGCAGTAGTCCTTGCTCCAATTTTCTGACACCACGTGGGCCACGCCATACTCCCCTCGGGCGGCGGTGTTGGTGAGGAGGAGGAGGAGGAGGAGGAGGAGGAGGAGGAAGAATCCCAGGAACGCCATCCTCCTCAGCCACCTACTGCTGCATCCCAACGTGGCAGCGGCTCCCAGCGCGGTCCCCTCTCCCAGGGGGTGGGTGTGGCCCTCTGTCATAGAGCAGCCTTGCCTCCTGTCTGGGAAACCAACCCGGGCCCCACCTACCTAATCACAAAGCCGTGCAGCCCAGGCTCAGGGCGGTGCTTTGGAGCACGGGGTCCCTCTCAGGATCCTGTTCCCTGACACTGCCTCCCGCAGAGAGGTCACCTGGGTCCCCACTCTGCTCAGTCCCTGGTGGGTCTGGGTCAGGTAATCTGAAATACGAGGTGGGAGGATGGGATGGAGGATCCCAGACACAAAGTCTGGACCAACTTGGCCCCTCACTGACTGGGTGGCCGGGCAGATGCCTCTTCTCTCTGCACCTGTTTCTTCAGCGGCCAAGAAATGGGGACATTGAGCAGAGAGTTTCTGAAGCTATTGCAGACTTTTATTGAGCAGTTACTAAGTGCCAGATACTTTATCTGTACTCAGCGGGCCTTTGCAAAGAGGTATTACTATATCCGGCCGGCCTGAGGCTGCATGCTGTCCTCCAAAGTCCCTGCCTCTTTGTATTGACACATGACCAGAATTTCATTTCTAGCCTCCCTTGGAGTTAGGAATGGCCATGTGGTCAAGTTCTTGCCAATGGAATTGAGCAGAAATGATGGGAGCCCTTCGGAAGCCTGAACAGAGACCATGAGGCTCCTTGTTTGTCCCTTCCCTTCTCACAAGCCAGCCATGGGCAGGCCATTGACTATGGAGAGGAGGAATTGTCCTAAGGGACAGAAAGAGAGGAAGGAAAGGAACTGGGACCCCGGATGTCTACATGGAACAGTGTGTGGAGGGGGGACGTTCACTGTGAGATACATTACCTTCCTTGGGCCATTGGCTTCTTGTGGATCTCTCTGTTACAGCAGCTTAAACTTACCTGAACATTCCCATTTCATGGATGAGGAAACCTGAGCTCAGAGAAGCCCACCCCACAGGCCCCAGCCCCCCGCCCTCAGATCCAGCCCCCCTGCTCACACCTCCCTTGTCCAGGGAGCTGCCCGGCTCTGCCCCCGGACCGGAGGCCTCACCTGCTGCTTGTTCTCATTCTTCAGGCCTTGGCTCCAACGTTATCTCCACCACCATGGCCAGGAGCAAGCAGGCCCGCTTGTTAGCTTTCACTACCACAACTTAAGATTTTGTTTGTGCATTTCCTTGTTTACTTTCTGTCTTTCCTTGGTCGAGTTCCATGAGGACAGGGACCTTGTCTATCTTTCTGCTGCTCTCAGATTCTGGAATAGCAAATGATGCTCAGAAAATGTGTGGGGTGTGTGAATGAATGACCCTGTTTTTCTTCTCTCTCTCTCTTTTTAAAAATGTTTTATTTTTGAGAGAGAGAGAGAGAGAGAGAGCACATGCACGGTGCAGAGAGAGGGTGACAGAGGATCCGAAGCGGGCTCTGTGCTGACAGCAGAGAGCCTGACGTGGGGCTCGAACTCATGAACTGTGAGATCATGACCTGAGCTGAAGTTGGACTCTTAACTTACCGAGCCACCTAGGCGCCCCTATAATTGACCCTGTTTTTCAGTAGAAGGGACCAAGGCGCAGGGCAGTGAAGAGATTTTTCCAAGGTGACACATGGGTGATAGAGACGAGATTGAAATCCAGGCTGTGGGGTGATGGAGCTTCTGGCTACCCCTGCTGTGCTCTGAGCAGTGTGCTCAGGGGACAGTGGTCAGCCCACTTGTCCCAGATGATTGGGACTGGGTAGCAGATGGATTTGCTGAAAAAAAAAATCACTTGAAGAGGGGACTCCTTAAAAAGTCACCTCCATACTTTACATTTGGTATTCGGAGGTGACGCTTTTGGAAGGTAACAATGTCATCAGGGTGGAGCCCTCAGGAATGGGATTGGTTTCACGAGAGACACAAGAGAGGTGACGGGAGAATACGGTGTGACGGCAGCTGTCTGCAAACCAGGAACAGCGCTGTCAAGGGGAACCCACTCAGCTGGCACCTTGACCTCACACTTCCCAACCTCCCTGAACCGGGTAAAATTGTGCTTGTTGTTTAAGCCACCCAGTCTATGGTATTTGTTATACGGCCCAAGCTGACTGAGACAAAGTCCAAAATCAAGGTGTCAGCAGGGCCATGCTCCCTCTCAGACTCTGGGTAGGACCCTTTCCTCACCCCTTCCTCATCTGGGTGGTGGCTGGCGATCCATGTTACTCCTATCTCTGCCTCTGGTCACACGGCATTCTCCCTCGTGCTATATTGGGGCCCATCCAATGACTTTATGTTAACGTAATCACATCTGCAAAGACCCTATTTCCCAATAAAGTCTCGTTGGTAGGCCCTGGGGTTTAGAACTCCAACATAACCTTTTGGGGAACACAGTTTGACCCATGAAGCACATTTTATTTTAACTTTCACAAGGTGCACAGTCACTGATCTTCTGAAGGCGTCTGCTTTGATTATGGGTCCATCCCCTGGAGTTCCAAGTCGCCTTCCTTGTGAAATCCTTGCTGATGAGACACCGTCCCCAACATCCAGCTTTGGGTTCTCTGGGGGTGGAGGGCAGCCTGAGAGGACCTCGCAAAGTGGTCAGCAACTAGAACCACGTAGACTCTGTCAGGCTCCTCCCACCCAGGTATTTCTTTACATTTGTCTCACCGCCACCTGAGTCGACAGCTGATTGTGTGACTCAGATCGTGTCTTTCAACTGAATTTTCACGAGCGACAACATTTCTCCTTGTTTGTGCCATTCCGTTTCATCCACTGCGACAACATTTAATTCGATTATAAACAGTAATTTCCGTGACAAGGGAACTGTCAGAAATACATTAGGGAACAAAGCCAGTAGACTGGTGAGCGTACCCCAGCTGGTTCGGGGACACACGGCAGGGCCCAGGGATGGGGGGCGGAGCAGGGAGGCTGCTAGCTTCTCCTTCATGGGCTCCCGTCGCTCAGGGACAGTTAGGGAAGCAGGAACTCTCTGCACCCCGGCACCCAGGTCCGAGCACGGCAGGGCCAGCCAGCCTCTTTCTGAGGGCTGCAGGCCCCCAGCTCCTGAGGTTCAGCTCAGACCCTCTCTCAGGGCTCTGCTCTCCCAACATAGGGAGTCTTGAGTCTCTTAAAAGTCAACGACCAGCACCCCTGGTGACTCTGGTTAAAAACGCAGATGGTAACAAGTTCAGGCGAAGATGCGGAGAAATTGGAAGTCTCTTAACGTTGCTGGTGGAGTGGGAGACGCAGCGGCCTTAGAAAGCGGTTTGGCGGGTCCTCAGTAAACGAAGCGCGTAGAGTTACCATACGACCCAGCAATTCCAGCCCTGGGGTATATAACAACAGGACTGAAAACAGGTATTCAAAACAAACAAACAACCAAACAAACTTGCATGTGAATGTTCATAGCAGGACCATTCACAGCAGCTTGGGATAGGTGGAAAGGACCCAAATGTCCTCCAATGGATAAATGGATAGAACGAGGTCTCTCTATTATTCAGCCATAAAAAGGAATGAAGTTCTGATACGTGCCGTGATATGGATGGACCTTGGAAACATTATGCTGGGGTGCCTGGGTGGCTCAGTCGGTGAAGCGGCCGACTTTGGCTCAGGTCATGATCTCGCGGTTCGTGGGTTCGAGCCCCGCGTCGGGCTCTGTGCTGACAGCTCAGAGCCTAGAACCTGCTTCGGATTCTGTGTCTCCCTCTCTCTGACCCTTCCCCACTCATGCTCTCTCTCTGGCTCTCAAAAAAATGAATAAATGTTAAAAAAACTTGTGCTAAGTGAAAGCAACCAGACACAAAAAGAGAAATATTGTATGATTCTACTTTTATGAAATCTCCAGAATACAGAAATCTACAGAGACAGAAAACAGGTTCACGGTGGCAGAGGCTAGGAAGGTGGTATGGGGGGTGACAGCTGAATGGGAATGGGGTTCCCATTGGGGTGAAGACAAAGTTCTGTAACTAGACCAGTCTGTGCCCTGATTTGGGGTTCAGAAATGTAGGCTCCTTCCCTTCCCTTGGGCTCCTGGTGCCCTGGGCTCAAAGGATTCTCTTTAGGCTCATTCCCTCTGAGGCTCTTCCTAGGACCTGGCTCACTGAAGTGTCTATCCAATCTCTGCACCCAAAGACCACCCCACCCCCCGCCCCCACAGCCCTGGAGTTGTTCTTCTCTGCGGCTGCTTGGTGCCCAGACAGTGGCCTGCACCAATGCCCTGGTAGGTGCCATCACACAAGCTACAGCAGCACCCACCCCCTCCAGATTCCATCCTTTTCCTTGAGGGCATCCTCTGTGTCTGCAGCTTCTGCCCCCTCCCTGCTGCTCTTCTTACAGCCTGGGATCTCAAGGTCACAGTCCAGGGTAGGCCAGGGGCAATGTCTCTGCCTTCTGTTTAGAGGACTAGGGGACACCTGGAGCGTTTATCTTCATCCACTTGGGGCAGCAAGGGCATAACGGGCTGGTGTGGCTGCTCAGGAAGGGTGGGGTAGGTGCCCAGCTCACCTGGCCCACTCACTGCCCTCGCTTCCTGGCCCAGTGCTGTCCTAGCTGCATGTTCTAGAGATAGTGCTCCCTCCTCGACTCCCCCAGTGACGAAGGCAAGAGATAGGAGCACCCACAGGTCTCCCTCCATGTCGTCCCCCACCCTAGCGGGGTGCCGGCTGCATTTTCCCAGTCTCCTCTTGAGGCCCTGAGCATATGGCCCTCACGCTTGCTTCTGTCCCCACCTGCCTTGGCCCAGTGGGCAAGGAGGTTGTGCGGCAGCCATCTTTCCAGGACCCCTTGGAGGGGCAGGGGGAGTGGGTGGCAATCTGGTGGCTGAAGGTGGTCTCTGGAGTTCTCTCCAAAAGATGATCTCACTGATGCTTCCGACACACTTAAAGCTTTGAAAAATACACATGGTGCAGGCCAGTCTTGGGCCCAAGCCTGACTGGCAGGATCTACAGAGACTGTGGGCTGTCAGAGGTTGGGATAGGAAGCTCTGGGATAACACAGGGACAGGAAGGCTGGCAGCCTGTGGCCAGCCTGGAGGCCAGGCTGGGTTCGGGAGTGGGCCACCTGATGCCCGTGCTTTGCAGGTGTCAACTCCGACATCTGGCTTTGTGTCTGCATGCTGTTTGTCCACAAATTAAGGACACTGAGGAATTTCCCCAGGGAGGGTATCAGAGGGGCAAAGAACTCCTTCTGCATGTGGGCGGAACATAGTAGAAGCTGGGCGGGGCCAGCCCGGGCTCACATGCCACTGCCCGATGCTCTGGGGCAGGTCTTGTAACCTCTCCGTGCCTCACTTTCCCCATCTGTTAAATGGGGGTAACAGCCCCTGGCTCACAGGGTGGTATGAAGCGTAGGGGAGGTCAACAAGTGAGAGGCACCCAGTAGGCACTCAGTCCATGATAACATTGCTGGCGTTGGAATGCAGAAACCAGCTTGGGTTTGGACTGAGGGTGGGTAGTTGAGTTTGAAGTCGGGCCCGATGAAATGATCCTGAGAGATCCTTGAGCTGGAGGCCAGTGAACCCCTTGCACGGACTGAGCAGAGCCTGGGTGGGTGCAGGGAGACCCACAGAAGCTTCTGGTGGCCTGGGCTGCAGTTAAGTATCATTTTAGGGAGTGGAGGGATGGCGGATGTTGGGAAGGTGGGAAGGGCGTGCTGGGAATCAGGATGGATGTACAGAACCCTCACTACTCCCACCCAGCTGAGCTCAGCAGCTGGACATCGGCTGTGGCATCTTTGGGTTGGTCCGTTCCTCACCTGGGACTTATCTCCAGCCAGACCATCTGAAGCCCTGAGGCCTCCTGCTCACCAACCCCCCCACCCCGCCCCTCCCAGAGTTGCTCTATCTGTCCTGGCCTCCTGAAGCCCAACCCCAGTGACTTCAATCACCTGAGGGCGTGGAAAGAACCCTGGACGTGGACCCAGAGGACCTTTGATCTCAGAGGAATCACCAGGCCTCGGTTCCCTTGGCTGTAAAATGGGATGATTCCTGCCTCTGTGAGTCACTTGAAGATTAGACAATAAATATTATAAAGGATTTTGCAGATTGCAAATTTACAAATGCCCATAATTAAGGTATTAATATTTGGATTCTAAAACCCCCTTTCCTCCCTAACGCGTGTTTTTCCCACATCTGCTTCTCTCCCCAGTCCTATCCCAGGGCATCTGACCCAGCAGCAGCAGAAGGACTGAGGAGGCCTGGGGGTGGGGGTGGGGGGGAACTGAGGACCCCAGGGCAGGGGCGGGACCCCCACTCAGAGGCGGAGGAGCAGGAACCAGAAAACCAAAACCCCACGGTGCGTTTTTCCTCCACTGGTGCTCTGTGCCCATGAAGGAGGGTCCCAAGGAGAAATGGGCTGGCGTCGAGTACTTGAGGGGAAGGCCGCCTCTGGGGGCGGTGTGAAGTTCTTCCAGGCTTGAGCGAGGGGTCTGCCCCACAGGGACCCCCACGCTGCAGCTGCCGGCCTCTCCCCCGGTGAAGCCACGTGTGTGTCTGTTGGTCCGTCACACTCCCACTCACCCAGCCCACAAGCTGAACCTCAGGGCACAGTGACCCTCAGAAACCCTATCTGGGGGCCTGCCCTCACCCTGGACCCCCGGGGCCGTGGGCTGGGAAGGGTTAAACTCTGGGCACCTGCTCCAGGCGGCCCCTCCTCCCTTACAGTCTCTGAATGGGAGGCGTCCTGAGGCTCATTTGGACCAGGCCCTGCCTGCTCAGGGACCCTGCAGGCAGCTTCTTTGGGGACTATCAGCCTCCTCTTGGAGGTGTCCTCTGCTCTGGGCCTTGCAGTTGTTTGCTGGCCTGCGTCTTGGGGTGCTGAGTGCACAGCAAGAGCTCAGAGGGCACCATCAGCCACCGCAACCAGGAGGCTCAAGCAGGAGAGAGGGTGCTGGCCCAGCTTGGCCCCTCTGGACCTCTAGTCCATGCAACCCCCTGACGATGTCCCCCACTCCTCCCGGGCTCCTCCGTCCTTGGGAAGCGCCCGTCCCCACAGCCTGGCTTGTGCAGGAGAAGCCTTGCTCTCTCACCTCATTGGGTGAAAGGCAGAGTGGAGAAAGGTGCCTCAGTCATGGCCCTGTGACACTCAGCAGGCGCTTCTGGTCCCTCCTGGTAGATGCGTCCCTCTCCAGGGCTTCTCTCTCACAACCCCCCTCCATTGCTCTGGAAGCTGTCACCCTATATCTGTCCTGCTGCCCTGGTCCCCTCCCAGCGTCCCTGGCTGGAGACCCAGAAGCGAGCCCCAGGCTGGTGGAGAGCCTGTGTGGGGGGACCCCCTCCCCTGCCCTGATAGTGCAGGCTGTGGCTCCCACACACCGCTCTGTCTGGGCCTTCGGTCCTGGTCTTGCGGCCTGTGCGGCTGTGAGGCTGGGGGAAGTGCAGGGAGATTAGCGCCCCCAGGGAGCAGCCTTCCTCCCAGATGGCCCCTTGGATGGGCTGAAGGCGGGTGCGCCCCACTCCGGCTCCCCACGCTTCTGCAACAGGATTACGTTCCAGCCGCCTGCAGCGGTGGCTGTGGTGTGGCCATCGCCCCCTTCCCGCTGCCTCCCTTTCCTGGCCTCATGCCCCCACCTGCTGCCTGTGCCCCCCTTCCTGAGTTGGTTCCGGAAACCTTGTCTCTGGGTCTGTTTCCGGGACAGTGTCAAGGCCTCCCTACCTCTACTTCTTGCTGCCTTGGGGCTGGGACACATTCCTGTCTGGTATCCTTGCCATACTCTTGCTCAAACTGTCTCCGTGGCCCCCGTCCCATCCATGGTGTCCTTGGCCAGCACTGCTCACCCATGGCCCTTCTCTCCCTATGACTCACCCCTTCGAAGAGGCGTCCTTATCGGCTGGGCTCCGCTGACCCGTGCCCCCAGCGGCTCACCTAGCACCCCAGCCTGATGGGTGTGAGTGGTATCAGGTTTCCCAGCCCCACAGTGGCCCCGAAGACTGCAAAGTGGCCTCCGTTTCTCTGCTGCGCCCTTCCCACCCACCCCCGCACAGTCCAAACCTTCACAAATGCTGGTAGAAAAGATAAATATTATTATTTACAGCAGCCATGCCCTCACAGCTGACACCCTTATCTCCCAAAGCCCTGCTCTAGTGGCCCAGTACCTCTAGACACGGGAGGGTCCAGTGGGGGCTGGCTGGTTGCCCCTAGAGTCACTTGTCCTGCTCCAGGATGCTCAGGCAGAGAGAGGCCAAGTGCCCTGCCCCTTCTATCTTTGCTTAGCTAATCATGATGCCCCAGAGGACATCCGGGGGCCACAAACTCCCTGTGACCAGCAGAGAGGCTGTCCCCGGGGCCAGACCACTGAAGCCAGCGGCAGGGGGGCCCTGAGTAGCCTCTGTCCCCTGACGAGGAGACTGGCTTTGGCCGGGGCACACCCTGGCTCTTGCTCACCAGCCACGCGGTCACCCTCCCACCCCCGTCTTTCCACAGAGGGGGAGACACCAGGGATAGGAGGTGCAGAAATCAGGGTGCAAATATTATGTGTGGCCAAGGAGGGGGAGCCTGAGTGGCCTGTGGGGCAGTAAAGTTCCAACGGTGCAAGGCAGCAAGGCAGGGCGTTTCTGCTGGAAGTGCCACAGGGCCAGATGAAGTTTCGGTGGCTGGGGAGGATCCTAGTGGCGCGGCCGATTGCCTGATGATGTCACCTGATCTATAATGACATTGCCAGGGCTTCTGCCTTGGTTCCCATCGGTATGGGAAGGCATTGCCAACACCCGGAGGCGCCATGATGGTGGTTGGGATGCTGTCACAAGAGTTTCCCATGATGCCCCTGGCAGCGAGGACAGGCCCCAGGTCTCCAGTGGGCTGACATCTTGTGCCGTGGGAGAAGACACCTTTTGGAGGGACCCGTGTGCTGCTTTGGATTTCCACCTGGCCATTTCTACTCCATTCTGATGTCGCCTCCAGGGGGGCCTGGGGCAAGGGGGAGCCAGAGGCCGTGGGCCCGGCCCAGTCTTTATAGGCTATTTCCCGTCATCCCCTGGCCCAGACTGGGTCTGCTCTCATAGGCTGAACTCCCGCTCAGCTGGGGGTTCAGCCAGGGGGGACCCCCCCCGCGAGGATGTCCGTGCCAGATGCTTCTGGGGGCGCAGGGTGTGGGGAGGCGCTGATCCCCTCCACAGACAGGGCGGCTGGCTGAGCCTGGAGACCTCTTCCCCTCCCCGGCCCTCAAGCTCAGACAGCCGTGGACGGCTTGATACTGTGGAAGCTGACACGGGTCGGGGAGGTGGGGATGGACATGGCGCGGGCCACGCGGGCGCGGATCGAGTGCTTGTCCTGCCATCGGTGCCACCTCTTCCGGACGGCAGAGCGGACCTGTGGGCACAGAGCGGAGCATGATGTCCGAGCCCGGGTCTTAGGTCCCACCCCTCCCTTCGGGCTGCCACGAGCAGCTGTACGTGTGATGGGTCCACAGGTGCTCGGGACGCAGGTGTGAAATGCACGGGCCACCCGGGAGGTGGTGACATTCACATCGCCAATGTTGTTTATTTGCAGATTTGTTAGAGGAGGGGTGCCCTTTGCTCATCCGCATGAAGGCGTCATACGGCCTTTGCCGTGAAGAGTTCCTACCTTCAGCATGCATGCACGCCCTGCCCAAGGGCTCAGCCCTTCCTGGTTTCAACAAGCCTTTTCATAGACTCATTGATGGGGCTGAAGCCTTGGCTGTGCCAAATGCCTATGGGGGCAAAGGAGTGGGCTTGTCACTCCAGGAGCAGAGTGGGCAGGTGGCGGGGACCCTCCTGCGGCTCCCCGCAGCATCCCCGTTAGGGACCCAGGGGCGGGGAAGAGATGGCTGGCACGTGGAGGGCAGGAGGGGGCTGCAGACAATCTCGGGTCCCAACAGGCCCCCCTCCGTCCTGAGCTCTGGGACCCCGGCGTCCTTACCTCACTGTTGAGGAAACAGTAGAATACAGACACGAAGAACCCCTGGGGTGGACAGAGAAGGTGGGTCAAGGGCCTGCGGCAGGTGTGGCCCCACCGAACCTCCAGACCACCACCCTCTTCCTCTCCAGAGCCTCCTGCCCCTCCAGAGCCCTGCCTGGGAGAATCCCCACCGAAGGAGGTCGGGGGACAGCCAGGGCCAGAGCGAGGGGCGGGCGGTGGTACCTGGAAGGATTCCAGGAAGGAGTTGAAGTAGATGAAGACGACCCGGGAGACCTCGTCCTCCCCGGGGTTCACAAAGAACAGCATGTACGTGATGCCCAGGAGGGGAAGCAGCACCAGAGTGGCCTTCACAGCCTTCCTGAGGTGAGGCGGGGTGGGGAGGCCCAGAGTCACAGCCCATCCCGGGACGGGTGGTGAAGAGGGCTGGGCCTGGGGGCAGGGTGCCGGGTTCCCAGGAATGTCTGAGATGGGGAGCCGGGGTTTCGGGAGGGACTGACAGACCTGTCGGGGTCGGGGGGAGACCCTGGGTCAGAGGCTGGGCTCTCTGAAGCCCTCAGGATTGGGGGAGGGAGGCGGGCCGGGTTACCTGTACTGAATGGTCTCAGATGTGGTGGACGCCCGGAGTTTGGTCATGAGAATGCGGACGATGTTGAAAAGGAAGATAAAATTGATCTGTAATTTGAGCACACGGTGGGATGGTGTGGGCGTGTGTGTGTGTGTGTGTGTGCAAAATGTTGGGGGGAGGGTGGGTGGACGGGGCAGGGCCTCGGCCGTCTCAAGTCTGCTCTTGGTGTCCCTACTTCTCTCCCTCCACCTTCGTTCATGCTTACACATTCCTGGCCCCGTGCCCCCGCCTCTAGGCACGGGGACCCTGTCAGTCCACAGGAGGCACCCTTCTCTCCTGCGCCCCCCCCACCCAGGTTCTTACCAGCAGGACCAAGATCATGGGGCCCTGGTAGATGTAGTCAGTGTACACCCCAGGCCTTTTGCCAAACCAGCACCTAGAAAGCCACAGAGAGAAGGTAAGGGGGGAGGCCATCTGGGTCCGGTTCGGTGGCATGGGGAGGGGCGGTGCTTGGCCAGGGCAGGACTGGGGCCAGAAGCCAGGATCTGGGTGCCTCGATTCCAACCCTGGCAGAAGGTCAAGATTCCACCACAGTGCCTCAGTTATTCCATCTGCAGAATGGACACCACGCTATTATGAGATGTAAAGCTGGATACACGCAACGTGGCAGGGAGGGCAATTGTGGACCAGAGCACAGAGCGGCACAGGCGAGGGCTCAGCACACCACTGCTCCCCTCTGTCCCCACTGTGGCTCTGGCACAAGCCCACTAACTAGTGGTTCTCTGCCCCTGTCACGCAGTGGTTCCCCAACGGCTAATGACCCCTGAACCTGTTTAATTGCAGCCTCAAGGCAGAGATTCCACAGGCTCCACCTGCTGGAGAGGCAGAACTGCTTTTCATCTTCTTGAATGTCCCTCCAGAAATCTCTTGGGGGGTGGGGGATGGGGCACATGGGAAGTCCCATGTCCTTGTGCAGAGACAACGGCCCCCAGGGTATACAGACCCACGGTGCCTGGATCTCATGATGCTTCCATAAACCAGACGCTGAGATTTTTATGTGAAACCTCTTGACCTTTTAAAGGTTTGAAACAAACTCAAGGTTTCGAAAGACACCAGGGAGACCAAATGCAAGCCGTCTGGGGCCAGGTCTAGACCTTAACCCCAGGATCTACAAATTCTTTCCGGCGTCTCACCCCTGGATCCCTTCTGCTGCAGTGTCAGCACCTTACCACTAGATGGCGCTCCAGAGCCACTCAGACCGACTTTCTTAAGCCAGGCGTCTTTTCCTCCAAGACGCAGACTCACACACACTGGGTCTTCCTGTCCTCGCCTGTAATCACTTGCCCACCTGCAGGCACAGGCACCATCGCCCAGGGTTTAAGATGCCCTTGCGCCGGACCCCAACATCCGGAGCGTTACTGCCAGGCCCCCCAGCGGTGTCTGCAACTGGCCGCTCTCCCAGCCCAGGCCCCCACCCTGCCCGCTGTGCCAACGAAGGGAGAGCCCGCCGGGCGGAGTCAGGAAGGATCAGCCTGGTAAATATGAGTATCATTTTCCAGGCTCCTTGTCCAGCCCAGTGAGGTTGTGGGCAGCCCCCTTCCCTCTAGGTGGGCGGAGGGGGGACTTGTCATTGTGATGGAGATCAGCTGGAACCCCACTCAGACAATGGGCCCCTGAGAACACTTTGGCATGGAAGGTGCTGGCACCTCCCAGGCTGTCTATAACCATATTTTCTGCCTCTCTCTCTCAGTGATTCTCAATCTTAGCCCCTAAAATTCCTGGTGCTCACACTCCAGACCACCACTAGATGTAAGCGTTCCACCTTTGGGAGGTCAAGCCTGGGCGTTCAGACTTTTTAAAGCTTCCTGGATGATTCCAACATGAGCCAAGGCTGAGAATCACTGCAGCAGAAGTCTAATTTTCAGGGGCAACTGGGAACACCCGAGACCAAAGTCATCTCAGGACGTCAGAGCTGGAGGCTGGAAGGACCCTATGAGATCATCAAGATTAATTTTTACAAAACCCATGGAATCTTTTGTAAAACAAGTCTTAATATTTTTAGTGCCAGACATTATTCTAAGTGCTTCCATATACAGGAACTCGTGTCATCCCCACAAAAACCCTTTGTGGGAGGCACTGTTGTTAGGATGCCCATTTTACAAATGAGGAAACTGAGGCACACTGGAATAACTAGCCCAAGGTCATATAACTACTTAATGACGGGTCCATGATTCAGAACCTGGGCACTCTGACTCCAGAGACTTCCAGGAACACTTATGCTGTTCTATATGGCGTGAAATCGCAAGACGGATACAGGAGCCTGAATCTACCCATCCAGCCTCACCTAGAGCACAGCACTGCTAGGGATCCTCGGACTGAGTCCAGCCCCCAGCACTCTCCCTGTATGGACGAATAATGACCCTGACTGGGCAGGTGATGTGGCCGAAGGTCCTCGGGGAATGTCAGGCAGAGCTGGGCCAGGAGCCTGGACCTCGGGGCTCAGGGGGCCCTGAGGGCAGCGAAGGGCAGGAGGTGACTCACTTCTCATTGTCGTAGTACAGCTTCCCAATGGCCCAGGCCACGATGATGGGGAAAGGCACACCTGGGGAGAGACTGGCTGTCACAGAGCCCATCGGTGGGGTCTGGAGGACGCAGGGCTGGAGGACCCCAGGGCAGCCCAGGGTCTAGAAGTGGGCAGGGGTTCCCCAGGGTCGAGCTCATACTCACTTGCCCAGCATGCCTCCTTCAGGGTGTTCCTGCTGCCCCCCATCCCCAAATGGTGCTCACCCCACCGCCCTGACCTGGCTCTGGTCTCCCAGCTCCCCCCTGCCCCAGCCAGCTGGCCAGATCTGGGTGAGGAGCGGGGAGCCCGGCTGGGGCAGGGGGCCTGTGCGCTCACCCCAGCCGATGCAGATGAACATCCACTTGCGCAGCCGGTCGGTGGAGTAGGTGAGCACGATGGCCGTGTGCAGGTAGCAGCCCTCCCCGAACATCCAGAAGAAGTTGGTCACGTGGAAGTAGTTGTAGGCGGCTGTCACCAACCTGCACCAGCCCTGCCGCCCCACCCCCACCCAGAGATGACACTGAGATGGGGGACAGGGGTGTGGCAGCGGCGGCACCCCACCCTGGGCTTGGCGCCTCCTATCGGCCAAATTCAACCCCTGCCCAGGGAACCGCTCCTGTTTTACTGGGCCCCTTTCCCAGCAGGGCAGTCCCACCCAGACCCTTCCCCTGACGGTGGGCCTGCCCCCCCCAGGACACACCACATTGCTCTGGTGGACTTCGGGGCTCATGGTGAGCTGGACCACAAACCACGTGGCATTGCGCAGGATGAAGGCCGAGACGAGGTTCCAATGGATGATGTTTCGCAGGCACCGGATGCTCCTGGGGGGCAGCAGGGGAGGGGGGGGTGACGGGAACCAGGGGAGGAAAGGAGACATGAAGGACAGGCCGCCAGCGTCACTCCAGCCCAGGCGTATGGATGGGGAAAGCGAGGGCAGGGCTGACCGGCTGTGTCATACCAGGAGGTGGCGGCAGGGGCCCTCCGGATGCCCCCAGGGCCCTTCCGACCTGAGACCCACCCAGACCTAAGCTTGGTGGCGGAGCTGGCCGCACTGCCAGTGCTCCAGGGACCCGGGGCTGCTGAAGGGGGTGCCTCCCATGGCCCCCTCCCCTCCCCGCAGCTCCCGGGTCAGAAAACACAAAGCATAAGAGGTTTCCAGTGGGATGACTCCCTCTGAGCCTTCAGGCCTGATGCTCAGCTCCTGCTCCTGCCCCCATTCCTGGCACAGACCTGCCTGGCATTGCCACCTGCGTCCTTGGCAGTAGTTCTGGACCCAGGCAAGTCCAAGCTCAAAGGCCTCCCAAATGGGTGCATCTTGGCAAGGGTGTGGGTGGCCTAAGGTGAGCCCCGTAGCAGTTACTGGGCTGGGGGGGCAGAAATGACCCTGCCAGAGGCTCCAAGAGACCTGGGGCTCCCGTATCTGTCACCACCTCCCACCGAGGTGAGGGGGCAGGGCGCCCAGTGCTCCCTGCCCAGTGCCGGCCCTCCGGCATCTTACTTCTGTACCCTGCTCAGGGCCTGGGGCCAGCACTGAGTCTTTCTCACCTGAGCCGCAGAAAGAGGACAAAGGCCACCAGGAGGGCCACCAGAGAGACGCAGTGGCCCAGGTAGTTGATGATGACAGCGACGTGGTAGTGTACCTTGCTTTTCTTCTGAGGTAGGAGAGAGGGACAGACGTGAGGCTCCCACATAGCTGCACCCCTGCACCCACTGGACACGTGAGGATAGCCCCCTTAGGTGGCCGAGACGGGGTCGATAATGCTAATAGTTATTCCCCTTCCTGAGCCCTGACTATGGTCAAGCATGGCCCTGGAGCAGGGCCGTCCAGTTTGAGACCGTGTCTGTCTATCTGTCCCTGAATCCCATGCTCTGCCCACTGCTCCGTGCTATTAGACAAATCCCAGCTAACTCGGGTCTCCACATCACACAGGGTTCCCTGCTGCACGTAAATGAAGACGTGTGCACAGCCCTCACGGTTCCATTCTGTCCGATCCCCAGGTGACCCTCCTGGGCACGGACACCAACCCTCTAGGACTTTTTTCCTCATCCATTTCTTTTTTTTAAAAAGTTTATTAAGTTTATTTATTAGAGAGAGAGAGAGAGAGAGCACAAGCAGGGGAGGGGCAGAGAGAAGGAGAGACAGAATCTCAAGCAGGCCCTGCACCATCAGCACAGAGATCCACGTGGGGCTTGAACTCATGAACTGTGAGATCAAGAGACAGACACTTTCACTGACTGAGCCACCCAGGCGCCCCTCCTCCACTTCTAAGTTGAGCCATCATCTCTTTGATTACCCAGAATCCCTCCTCGCGGAGGGAACCTGCCCCTAGTGGCCACGGAAGGAAGGGCAGTTGCATCCGCTGAATCATTACAGACCATAAGAACTCTCTAGGCTCCATAACGCATTTTCCAGGTCCTACCCCTGGTCCAGGGGGTCTGCTGGGAATGAACGGGACCCCTTCCCGGGATTATAATGAAGCCCCCCCCACCCCCCACCTCAGTGTTACCACTTCATTCACTGCATAAAATAAAGGAAGGTGAGAAGTGCTGTGGTCTCTTCTTTCCGGAGTAAGTAAGCTCCCTGAAGCATGAAGCCTTTCACGTCCAGAGTGTTTTCGTGTCTCTTGTCTCCTCAAACCGTTAAGGCCACCATGTAGAGGAGCTGGAAGGGAGTCTATACCTTATTTTGCAGAAAAACAGGCCTAGAAGTGTGTTGACTCATTCAAGGTCCCTCAGCCTCAAACCATCTCTTAACCAGCACGTGCAGACTGGCAAGGTGCTGAGACTGCAGATGTGGCCCCCACCCCATAATGGGGGACTGGTGGTCCCCATTGCCCAGCTCTATGCAGATTCTGCCCCCCAAGAGCAAAGCCCCTCTTCACCCTTTCCTGGGTCCCGAGAGGGGGACACGGTAGAGCTCCATAACTGTGTGAAGGAAGGACAAATTTTGTTGAAAAGCAACCGGCTTTGCAAAGGGCGGGGGTGTGAGGGGGTCCCTGTTAGCACCTCCCTCCCCTCCCCTTCTTGGGTCCTGGGGTGGGGCCAGGCCATGAGTAAGTTCACAAAGGTCACGTTCGACCTTTTAGAGCCACTGAAGAGCTCCTGGCTCTCCACAGACCTTCCTGCCGGAATTCCAGAATCCATGGGCATCAGAGCTGGTCCTAAGGGATCCAGTCCAGCCCTACTCACTTTCCAGATGAGGAAACTGAGGCCCAAACTCACTCACCCAAGAACAAAGGATGTACCTCTGCAGCCGGCCACCTAGCAGGCACCCGAGAAGAGGCCGAGCCCTCCCTCCCCTGCTCTTCCCAGGGCCCACCACACCCCTCCTGAAGGCACGTCCTCACTGAAAACCTCTGAGGTCCAGAAGGCCCAGGAAGCTCTGTTCTAAGGGGCTGGTTTGGAACATGGCAGGAAACCACATTAGCGGCTCAAGCTCAGAAGGGTTGAGACCCACTGAGGTATAAATGGGGACAGACAACAGAGAGGCGGGGGCAGACAGAGAAGCGGGAGAGAGGGTGGGGGGAGAAGGGGAGCGGAGCGTATCTATTGGCACCGTGCAGATGGGAAGGGTCTCTGAGAGTCTGGCATAGAGCCAAACCCAGAGACTCCAGAAGATATGCACACATGCAGCCTGTCTGGAGCTCGTACTTAATTTCCTTTCATTAAATTTCCCACAAATCAGGGGCGCCTGGGTGGCTCAGTGGGTTGAGCGTCCGACTTCGCCTCAGGTCACGATCTCGCGGTCCATGAGCTCGAGCCCCGCGTCGGGCTGTGTGCTGACAGCTCGGAGCCTGGAGCCTGTTTCAGATTCTGTGTCTCCCTCTCTCTCTGACCCTCCCCCACTCATGCTCTGTCTCTCTCTGTCTCAAAAATAAATAAACATTAAAAAAATTTTTTTAAAAATTTCCCACAAATCCGTGCGGCGAAACCCCTGGGTGATAACAGAACCTGTGGAGCTAGAAGGGCGTGACGCCCCAGCTTTGCTCACTTGCCCAGGTGGGCAGCATGAACAGGACATGCAGGGAACCCCTTCACCGCCACCTGCCATCAGCCACACCCGCCCCTGGACCCCCACAGCAGGTTGACGCTGGGTCGTTTGGTTGGAGGTGGGATGAGTGGGATTTATTAAGCACCTACTATGTGCTGGGCACTGTGCCAGGTGCTTTACAGATGTCACAGCTTTCCTTTCTCACAGTGGCCCTCTGAGGCTGTCCTTCTGTCTCTGTTTCTCCAGCTGAAGAGGCTGTGTGATCAGCCCAAGCTGCCTGGCCAGCAATGGGAATCCAGGTCGCCTTAGAGACCTCTCCTCCTCTCTACCCCATGGTGCATTTCCGGGAGACAAGCAGGGACTGAAAACAGACGCCCAGGACCCTCGGAGGGGCTAATGAGAGGTTTACTCCCCCGAGGATGAAAACTGGGCCAAACCATTCATGGGGGCCGCCTCTGGGTGACTCCTCCAGCTACAAGGCCCTGTGCTGCCTCCTGCCACACCAGCCTGATGCAGCCTGAGAAAGGGCAGCCTGTGAGGTGACAGGGCAGAGAGTCCAAGGAGACTGCCTGAGACACGGCAGGGCCACCCCAAGAGATGGCCAGCATTACCAGGAGACCTACCAGCCGCTCAAGAGACAGCTGGACACCCTTCGACATGGTCCGCAATACTGAGACGTGGTCAATGACACCCACAGAGAACGGCCAGCAATATCCTGAGATGTCTAGTGATACTTCAAGGGACCCCAATGACACCTGGGAGACAGCCACCATTAACTGCAGAAGCGGCCAGGATACCTGAAGGACAACGGACACAGCCAGTCCCTGGGCACCTGACCAGCATCCTGTCCCTGTTCCGTTTGGAGACCTAGGGCCGTCTGGTGCCCTGAGGAAGGTGGCACAGTGTGGCCCTAGGGCAGCGGCCCCTCCACCGCACCCTCAGTGACCAGAATCCAGTAAGTAACGAGCGCCCGGCTGACTTCCACCAGACTCTGCAAGACACGCCTTATCCCAAACGGTGGCAGCGTCAGACCTGTACCGATGCCTGTTCAGGATGACTCAGTGCATCCTCCCTGCCGGGTCCCCGCTGCTCTTGTCCAGTATCCCAGCCCTGGTGTCTCTCCCGCCCCCGGGCCGTCCTGCTCTGTGGCTCCTCCTCGCCAGCAGGTTTCCCAAGCTACTCCCTCACCCCACCGGCGGGCAATCCAGCCCCTTGCTCCTCCAAGTGGGGTCCCCAGACCAGCGACACCAGCATCACCCAGGAGCTTGCAGGAATCTGAAGACACAGAATCTTAAGCCCTGTCAGACGTCTGAATCCTCGTTTGAGCAAGAAGCCCCAGTGATTCTTAAGCGTTTCAGAAGTTCTGGTCCAACTAGCATCACTGTGAGCAGTGATCCCCAGCCCACAAGGCTACACCCCAGAATCCCTTTCATGTCACCTCACGATGTGCCCCAAGGACCAGGCTCCCCAGCTCAGTAGAGTGTGGGGGAGGGGAGCAGATTGTGTACAAGTGTCATGGGAGGGGGGGATGAGTCTGGGCAGTGGGGGGGGGGAGGATGTCACTGCAGTGAAGGGAGACAGTGTCCGGGGGCTGCTGGTGTGGAAAGCAGGGGCCAGTGCAGGGTGGCACTGGTGGGGGGTGGTCAGTGCCATTGCCCCAGGTTGGGCCACGGACTAGTTGGGAGCTCGTCCCCTGGTGGTGGTGGCTGAAGGCCGTCTCCTCCCTGGCCTGGCCTCTGGGAGCCCTAGCAAGCCCCACTTCACAGACAGACCTGCAAATCCATTATCTGCAATCCCCTAGGGTGTTGGTGCTTAATTAGGGCTTAGCCCCAGGCCCAGAGTGAGAAGCCTGCTGCTCCATTAATTGGAGACTTTTCTCTTCCTCTTCTCCATAGCTTGGGAGTGGATGGGGGGGGGGGGTGCGTCTTGAGAGCGGGGAGGGGTCTGGCGAGGCGAGAGGCTGGCAGAAGGGAATGGCATTTTCAGTAATTAAATTAATTGATTACCCAGAATGCCAGGCAACCCGGCCAGCAGGAGCTGCCGGGGAAAGCAGGGGGCGGGGGGGTGGAGGTGGGGGGGGTAACCAGAGGTAGGGGTGGCTGTGTTACCAGTCTCCTCACCAATGACCCCCCACCCCTCTCACCCCAGGTGAGAGGAGAGGCAGAGGGGTGGCAGGTGGATGGAGCGCCCTCCAAAGGCCAAGACGCAGGCAGACATCTACCAGGGGGCAGACACTGTATTACTCCCGCCCCTTTCACAGACCAGGAAGCTGGGACTTGGTGAGGCTCAGTCTCCTGCCTGGGGTCACATAGCATGTGTGCTGGAATCAGAATCCAAACCATCCACCTCCAAAGCCCCTGCTGTCCCCGTTACACTGCCAAAGAGGGGACTGATGAGAAGCTGGTGTTTCCCCAGTCCTCCTTCTGCCCCGGATCCCACTGGTGGAGAGGGGGAGACAGACCCCTGTCATGGCAGACGGGGTGGGAGCCACAGGGTAGCCAACTAGAAGGACCGGGCTTAAATTCGAGCAGGAGGGATTTGGGTGGACCATGAACTTCTCCTGACGTTTGGGGGGCTCCAACGCAGGGGGGAGGCTGGGAGCCGCTGTGCTGTCCAGCTTTGCTCAGGTTCAAGAAGGTGACAGACACCTGCCCCTCAGGGGTGGGGGAGGGTTATTTGTTTTAGGCCAGGAGGCTGGCCACCCGACCTACAGTTGGAGACACATCATCCGCCTCAGGCTTTGCAGACCCGCAGGTCAAGGTGGGGTGCAGCAGGGGGCTGGAGATGCCTTGCCTTCGCTGCCTCCCCCACAGCATCCCCTTGTGGGCGTGAGCTGGGCTCTAAGAGGTGTGCTGACCCGGCTTTCTGCCTGTGAGCCCCGCCTCTTTTCCTTCCACTTCCTCTACTGGGCACCAGGTAAGGAGCTCCCCACGAGGCTGAGTGGTCTTCTCCCCCACCCCACAAGCCCAAGTCTTCTGGCCCAACTATGTTTCCTGACCCCACTTCCCTCCCCCAGGCTGGACCTGGATGTGCAGCTCAGGTGGGTGGTGTGGAGAACGGAGGAAAAGCGGTCCCAGTGCATGCAGACGGAAGGAAGGGAGGAACAAGGACCCAACTCATCTGTGTCGGAGCCGGTGGCTGCCCTCTTGGCTCCCCTCCCCTGGAGATGGCCGCTCAACGGGTCGGGTGCCCATGCTGGGGCCTGACCCACCCTCTACACGGGCAGACTCACCTCCCCACTGAGGATCTCCTGGCATTCCGAGTAGTTCACACGGGCGGCCCAGCTGCCATTGGCCAGGCACTCCCGGTAGCCATTGTCTGGAAAAAGGAGAGAGAGTCAGAGGGATGCGTGGGCTCCTC
Source organism: Panthera leo (assembly GCF_018350215.1). Classification (NCBI taxonomy): domain Eukaryota; kingdom Metazoa; phylum Chordata; class Mammalia; order Carnivora; family Felidae; genus Panthera; species Panthera leo. The sequence continues at coordinate 43,922,464 of NC_056692.1, read as the reverse complement.
TCCCAAAGAGCAACCCAGGCATCTGTCTGTTTATTGGGCTGTCCATCTATCCATCCATCTGGGCCAACACAAAGGCCTGCTTGCTGGGGGCTCTGGGGTTGAAGTTGAGGAGAGAAGCCACCTGCCTTTCTGTCCACCGGCCCCAATGGGGGCTCAGTGACGGCCCCAGTGCCCGCCCGTGGGACCAAGGCTCTGCCCACCCAGGTTTCCATGATCATGTTCACGGGACTGGCCCACGGCAGGCTTGACCAGCTTACTGTGGCTGTCCCCTTGCAAGGCCTTAGATGGCAACAGATTATGTGGTAGGTGCCCTTCTGAGAAACATGACAGCAAAAAGGATGATGGGATCTGATGAGTCAATTCTCCGTCACAAGGCTGGGCATGATATGGTGGAAGGGTATGTGGTGACAGCTCGGGTGGCATAGTGAAATGACGGTTTTATATGGTGACTCTCCGTGGTGAGGTTTCCCAAGGGGGGCGGGGGGTCCTCACGTGGCAACGTTTCACATGGGGTGGGGCTCGCAGAGCAGGTGTTTGGGGAAGGTCCTCGTAGTGACGTTGCTCTACAGCAGGATTTATGCTGGAGGGTCATGTGGTGGGCTCCTCCAAGGTGAAGGCCTCTTAGTACAGAAAGTGACAGGTGGCAGGAGTGTGCTGGGGGATGTCACGGGTGGTGGCCCTCACAGGATCCACTACAACCAGCTCCCAGCCTGGCACGTAGCACTTGGAGGAAAAGGCAGGAGGGCAGCCCCAGGAGGTGTGGGGGTCTGTGCAGCCACCACACTGGACTGTGGCCCGGAACCTGTCACCTTCTAAAGAGATGGGGAGCAGCCTTGTGATCTGAGCTGAAGCCTGACAGCAGCGGGACAAGAGTGAGATGATGGGGTGGGCATTGGGGGGGGGGGGGAGATGTGCCTGCCTCCCGGAAAGAGGGCACCATGGTCTGGCCTTCAGGACCACAAGGCTGAGGTCTCTCTGAAGTGCTCCCTCTGGGCTCTGCAGGCCAGTGGGGAAATGAAGCTAAATGCATTTTTCAAGCTCTGCCCAGCTTCCCTACCCAGCTGCGCTGAGCCCTTGGGCAGAGTTGGCGAAGGAGCTGCTGATTCTCTCCTAATTGCTAAATGAGGGATAAGCAACCAGAGGGCTGAGGGCGCAGCGACTAGGATTTCAGGAAGGTCTGGAAGGAGGCGAGGAACCAGGGGGAATCCAGTGTGTCTGCCACGGACCGGATGTGCCTGGGACCACAGGCTGCTCTGGGGTGTCTGCAAAGGAAGGGACTTTGGGCAGAGATCGGGTTGGCGGAGGCGTGCAGGTGGGGGAGGGGAGACAGGGATGGGGTCTTGCTTTAAGCAAGAGCATGGCTCTTAATCCAGGCCTCCTCGGTTCAAATCCTGGCACCACTCCTTCCTAACTGCGTGACCTTGGGCAAGCCACACAACCTCTCAGCTTCCTTATCTGCAAGAGAGGAACAAACTTCACAAGGGCGCCTGCCTCGATGGTTGAGCGAGCATTTTTAGGTAACATGTGCCGAGTGCTTGGGGTCTACCCGGCTCGTAGCGTGAGCTATTATTTTCATTATTATTGTCTCGGAACTGTTGCTTGTATAACCTTCCATGAGATTCAGGACATGTCACTGATCCCTATCAGAGTGGGTACTGGCTGGGGTTACAGGAGATGCCTCCTTGACTCAAGCTCCCCTTTGGCACCCCGCGTGTCGGCGGGGGGGAGGGGGGGCAGCCTGGAGCCCTCTCAGGACAGGTTATCCGGAGGGAGCAGGCTTTGGCGGGAAGGGAGGAGGTGATCCTGAAAAGAAACACGCAGCGAGTCGTTGCCAGGGAGGAGGCGACCTCCTTGTCTTTAATTGCTGAGCTGAGCAGTCCTCCCGGAGAGTCTTGGGAAAATGGATTATTTTTGGAAAAGCTTCCCATCCCTTTGAAGATCAGATACAGCAGGAGGAAGGGCATTTCGGAAAAGGTTTGGAAGTCCTGGCAGTGCCTCATCAGCAAATGAATTAATTAGGGCCTAACGATTAGGTACAATTCTGGGTTCCCGGTCACTGCTGATTACACGGGCGTATTCCTCATCTTTCTGGAGCTGGGGGAGTCTTCCGGCCCCGCCTCCACGTCCAGGGACCATCGCCCAGCTCCTCTCCTGGGATCAGAGAGGGAAGAGCAAGGGAGCAGAGAGAGCACCTCACTCAAACCTCCCTCCCATCCTGCAGGTGGAGAAACTGAGGCCCAGTTACAGGCGGAGCTGGGGCTAGAACCCAGGACTCCCGGCTTCCACTTGAGGCAGGGCTGGCTAATCAAGCAGCACGTGGCCAGGCACCAACGCCTTTATTGGGGTCACGCCGAGTCACCTTGGAGACAGGAGTGGACGGAGCTCATGGGGAGTGGCAGGACTGTAGCCACAGAGACCCTGGCCGGCCCCACTCAGGAGTGTGGACTTGACCATGGAGGCAATGGAGAGCCACAGAAGGCTCGACTCCAAGCAAGGGTGTGACAGGGTTAGATGCTTGGACCGGGACCATGGCCCCGGCGATAGAGGGAAAGTAGTCTTGGACGTGAAAATCACTTTGGAGGTGAAGTTGAAGGATCTGGCAACTGTGGAGACACAGAAGGGCCTCTCTCTTCCTGGAAGCAGCCTCCCTGTCCCCACCACGCACCAGCCCCAGTGCCGCCTCCTTCCTGGGAGCTCCGGAAGGACTGGGCATTGTGGCATTGTGAGTGGAGCCGTGGCCCTGCCTGGCGCTTTGTGACCTCAGACGGCTGTCAGCCTCTGTCTCGGTTTCCTAATTGTAAAATGGGCCCTACTAAATTGGAGGCTCCGAGCCTCGAGCTCGAGCCCTGAGCTCTCTTCTTAGGTCCTTCTGCCCTTCCCCCTACCCACACGTCTCCTCGCACCCACTCAGTCTTTCTCCTCTCAGGGTCCAAAATGTGGTTGCAGACACGTGAAGCTGTGTGGACTGGCTCCCTGCCCTAACTGGAAGCCTCCCCAGGGACTTCCCACCCCTCCTTGGTTGCAGCCACCAACCCTAACCCCCTTATGTAGCTGGTAAAGGAGAGGGGGCAGAAGGAGGAATGTGGGAGTTCTGAGCTGAACGAAGTCTTAGAAGCCATGCTATCCAGCCTTCTCCATCGTCAGACCAGGGGCCAGGGGCCGTAAGAGGGGGAAAATGTGTTAAGGTCACATGGCAAGTCTCCGAGTGAACCACCCGGTGTTTGTGGTCACCCTCGGTGCCCCCGTGGGCCTCTGAGCTCAGGCTCACCAGCCCCAAGAACACACCCCTAGGGACCCCCACCCTCCCCTCAGATGGGACCGGGCCCCTGGCCCACAGCTGCTGTCCTCCTGATAAGCAGGAGCTGTGAGTCATTGGCAGGGGAGAGCAAATTAGTTCTGAGGGTGACAGGTAGGGTAGCAAGTTGCTGCAAAGCCTGGAGGTGGAAGCTCAGGGCCTCAGGGTAGCGAGGTGTTTACATGGGGATCGAGTATCCAACAGACCCTGGGCAGTTCTCCCCCACTCCCAGCAGACCTGTGGGCTTGCATGCCAGGCCAAACGCCCTGCCTGTGGACCTAAAACTGAGCCCCCTGCAGGGGTTTGGTCTGCAGGGCCCTGGACAGACCTCCTAACCTCTCTGAGCTCAAAGTTGAGGCTATTCTGGAGATTCCTGCCCTACCTCATAGGGTTGTGTTAGGCTTATCCCAACTAACCCAGTCTGTCAACTGCAGAAGAAAGTGTCACACAGACGTGCAGGCCAGCTCCAGCCTCACCTCTTACCAGCTGGTGAACTTGGGGAAGTCCCCTAACCTCTCTGAGCCTTGGAGGCCTCGGTATATGATGAAAACTGGATAGTTATATATAGCATCTTCCAGGGATAGTATGGGAATTAGCAATAAAGAGCACAGAGCTGGCCTTTGGTAAATGGTGGTTGTATCCATGAGAGGTATTATGGTATTGCCATTATCGTTATTATCTCCCCCCACCTCCGACAAGTCCCAAGCTCTCCCCTTCCTGTCCCACCTCGGCAGATGGTCCGCCCTCCAGAGGCTTCCTTACTTGTGGTGTTGTAGCGGACACCGTAGAAATAGGCAGGGCAGGGTCGAACCACCAGCTGCCCCGCAGGGCTCCGGGGCCAGCAGGTGCCAATGAGGTCCACGGATGCATTGCATTGCAGTCCTGGGGGGCAGAGACAGTTGGTGAGGCAGAGCAAGATCCCTACTCCGGTGTCCTATCCACCCGCCCACGCTCACCCATCAACTGGGAACAAGATGGGAGCAATGACCCCAGTGTAGAGATGAGCTCACCCTATGCAGGGGAGACATCAGGGAAAGCAATCTGAATTTGATGCTATGACACTAGGGAGCCAGTGTGAGTTCTAGAGTAGAGGAGGAACAGAGACAGTTGAAGGTGGTGTTAAAAGCTGAGGTCTTGGCTGGCATTTAGAAAAAATGCTGGAGATGCTTCAGCTCCTCTGCTCTGTAGCCTGAAGACACTTCTCTGGGCCCCTCATGTGGTATAGATTGGACCTCTGAGACTTCACAGTCTGGAACAGCCTGGAACCTTGATCTAGCCCCCTCACACATGTATGGAACCAAATCACATCTGCTCTGGCTCGGAAGTTGGCCCAGCTTCTCCCTGGCCTGATAACCACACTTACTGAATGCATAGTGTTTGTGCTCTAGACTGTGCGGGGCCCTAAGAGAGGACTGATTGCGAAGGGAACTATGGGGAGAAGACGGAAGGAGACACCACCTCAGGGAGTGGGAAGCAGCCTGGAACACTGGCTTTTGACTGGGCTCCGCCACTAATTTGCTGTGTGGCCACAGGCCTGTCGCTTGCTCTCTCTAAGCCTTCGTGTCTTTAGAGTGAAATTAAGAAGTTGGATCTGATCAGAAATTCTTAATCTCAGTCTACTGGAAGCTTTAAGGGTTTGTAGAGACTCTGAAATTAAATGAAAAAAAAAAATTGGTGTATACATGCATCTTAATTGGGAAAGGGACCGTGGCCTTCACTAGATTCTCAAAGAGGTCTGTGACGCAAAAAAGCACGTCAAAACCCCCTTCCCAACATTTTCCCTTTGTTGAAGAGCTTTTTGGAGAGGAGCGTGTGCGTGTATATATGTCTGTGCGTCTGTTGGGGCAGAGCTGGGCCACAGTAATGCTTCTGGAATGAGTAGGAAGGCTTTTGGTCTCTAGTGGGTGGAGGCTGGGCCGAGGGTGGTCCTCGCACCCCTCCTGACGCTGTCCCTTTCTTCTCTGCCTTTTGATGCCCTCTTCCACATAAGGTTGGCACACCAGTCCTGTTGAGAGCCAGTGTGCCCATCCTGATGGGAGGGGGTTAATAATTCTGGAGACTGGCACAAGAAGGCACGGGCAAACCAGGGAGAGCCGTGAACCAACGCAAGGACAGCCTCTTCAGGGCCAGGCGTCGGCAGCTGCCAAGCTCTGGCTGGGCCCACCTGCCATCATCTCCTCCTCAGATTAGCCTGTAATTCAGTCTCTCGGGAAGCAGCCTGGGTTAGGTTGGTGTCCTTTAGCGCTGCTGAGCGGCACTCGTACCCACTGCTGGTGTTTCTTGCCATCAAAGCAATTCAGAGGCGTTCCTACGAATCAGGGCTTAGGGACAGAGGCCTTGAGGCCAAGTGGTTTAATTGAAAGAGGAAGAAGTCTGGATCGGGGCTGACTGGACACGAGGAGATGGCGGGCCAGGCCAAGCCTTGGTGTTGTGCCACAGTAGAGCCTCTGTGAGTGGTTGCTGGGGGGGGGGGGGGGGGGGGCGGGGAGGGGAGTGAGGAAAGCAGGTTGAGATTTTAATCTCTCCCGGGTGGTGCCTGTAGCGCTGAGCCCAGAGGAGGGGGAAGCTGGAGGCAAGTGGCCATGGGAAGGGAGGGATAATATTATGGACCATGCTCTGCCTTTTCAAGGCCCGTCTTCGTCTATTTCATTGATCCTCATCCACCCTGCCATGTCCTTAGTCCCTTTTTACAGATGAGGAAACTGAGGCACAGGGAAGCTAAGTGACTTGCTCGAAGTCATGAGTCAATGAGCGAAAGAACCAAGAAACGCAGCTGGGTGTTTTCGACGCCAACCCACGTATTCTTTCTACGCCACATTTTGTGCCAATAAGGGGAGGGGAGAAAGTCAAGGAGACAGCAGGGAAGGGAGCAACGTTTCTGAGGGCTGTGTTCGCCCGGCACCTGCCAGGTACTTTGCGTATACCCTCCGATTTAACGACACCATTGTACCTTCCTCGGACAGTTGTCCCTTCACTCGCCCACTCATTCATTCCCAGTGTCTCCTGAGCTGGGCACGGGGGAGACTAAATGGAATGTCACGTGTGGCAGCATCTGGAACTCGTCTAATGTGCTCTCTCAGTGTAAGGTCTAGATCCTACCCCCCTCCCTGTCCTTCTCTCTTCTGCCTTGGCCATTTCCCCAGAGCCCTTTTGGCAAAGAACAGAGGGCAGGCAGGACCGGACACCAGCCACAGCCGGGCCAGACTAGAGCCAAGGCAGAAACTGGCTACTAGGCAGATGGCCCTTCTGACCTCGAGGACCAGGTACCAGCCACTGGCCAGAGCCCTGCCCCTTCCACAGCTGGTGGGGAGGTATGGGGTGGAAGTGGACACAGCAGACATTATTTGCCCCTAGTCTGGTATAGATTAGGAGTCGGTAGCACCTACTACAGGTCTCACACCGCCTGCTAACACTAGTGCTCATTCCGTTTCACAGGTAAGGAAACCGGGGCCGAGCAGTCAAACTGTTTATGCAGAGTTCCACAAACACTGGGAAGCAGAAGTAGGGTTTGAACACTGGCTGGTGACACCTGCCCAGGGCTCTTCCCGCTGCACCACAGAGGTCCCCGGTCTGGGTCACTGGCCCTCATAGCATTTGGTTGCACCATCTCTGGCCCCTGCTTGCTCAGTGCCTCTCTCCCACTCTCTCTCCCTGCCTCCCCCCTGCAGCTCACAGAAGGCGGGGGACATGACCTTTACATGAAGAGCCCAGAAAATCCTAGAGGGAATGAACGTCTGTGCGAATCGGGAAGAAAGGTAGGGGGAGGCTGCAAGAAGAAAGAAGAGAAGCCACCCCCCGGCCTACCAGCGGGGGGCCTGAACTGGGCCCGAGGGCGGCTTGGGGGGGGTGGCCAGAAGGGGGCGGGGTCAGATGCACAAGGCCAATCAGGAGCGGCGGCGGGGCTCAGGCTCGGAGACCCCAGCAGGAGAATTAAGGGGATTGGCCTTGTGGTTGCTGGGGACGGAAGAAGGGATAGGCAGTAAAAGAGGAGGAAAAGGAGGCTGGAAGAGGAGAGGTGGGGACCCAGAGGTCGAGGGTAGGGAGGAGGGGCCGAATAGGGCCTCGGGGCGCCGAATAGGGCCTCGGGGCGCCGAACGTGGCACAGCAGACTTTCCGCCTTCCCGCAAAGTGCTCTACTTCCTTGGGGCCACAGCCCTTGGTGGCTCACTTAGGGGTTCCAGCTCACCGCTCTGCGGACCCGTGGTCCCTGAGGATCGGGCAGAGCCCGGGCCTCCAAGGAAGGGTGTGTAGGACTTGGCGGGCAGGGGAAGCAACCTTTGTTGAACACTGCTGTATACCCTGCAGTGTGAAGGGTGCTTCGGGAAATTCACGCCGCTAATTCAATCCTTTTAACCACTTGAAGGGAAGGAAAGGGGGGGAGGAGGGGTGGGAGCAAGTGGGGACGGAGAGAGAGCGGGGAGAGAGGAAATAGGAGACAACGACACTGGGAGCAAAACAGGGAAAGGCAGACAGAAAGCCAGGAGGAAAAGGTACAGGGAGAAGTAATTCCAGAGGTGCTGGGGACGGCGAGGGAGTGGATCTCCTAGGAGAAGGAAGGAAAGGAAGTTTCTGTGTCACTCAGCATGGGGGCTACACGGGCCTAGAGGTCAGGGCTGTTGGACTCTGATTCTTGAGCCAATGTCCCCTCCAGGTCCCGCTGGCACAAACGCCCAATCCCTCCTGCTCTCCTGGCGGGTGTTTTCCCGCTTGGATATCCTAGTTCTGGGGTGAGGAGCGGTTTGGACTGGAGTAACCCAGTCTTGCAAATAACCAGGTGGATTCCCCAGCCTGGAGCAGGAAGCCTGAGCTATTATTTTAAGTCAACTCCTCCCCACACCGTCCTGTCCCAGGACGCCCCCTCCTGGCCAATTAAGTTATAGATGGGGAGGAACGACGATTTTCTCTTTATTCAACAAGTTTTTACCGACCATCTAAGAAGTTTTCTAGGGGCTGGGGACACAGTACCTGTTTTAGGGGCTGAGAATACAGTAATGAATAAAATAAGTGCCCTGCCCTTAGTTGGGGGTGGGAGGTAGGGGGTGCGGCAAACAGACAGACAGACAGACATATCTGTGAAGCAGTGAGAAATGCTATGAAGAAAAAGCAAGCAGGACAAGGAGATAAAGACGGCCAGGACTGCTATTTTAATTTGGTGCCAACATTTAGGCAGAGACCTACAGGAAGAGAGAGAGGGAGCCATGTGCACATCTGGGGGAAGAGTGTTCTAGGAAGAAGTAACAGCAAGCACAGAGGCCCTGAGGCTAGCGTGTACTTGGCATGTCTGGAGTGTTAACATTCCTATAACTTGGTGGCTCACCCCTTCCTGAGGCAGCCAGATCCCGTCAGAGTTTTGTTCTGGAGGCAGGGGTGGAGCTAAGCGGGCTAAAGTAATGCACAAAACTTTCCTGCATCTTCCTCCGCCCCCACACATGCATCCTCCGATGCTCACTGGAGCACTGCGGTCAGACTGTCCCAAATCCGTGCAAATGGAGGGAAGAGGGGAAAGGAACCATGTGGAGGGCTCCTCCCTGCCTCTGACAAAATCCCTGCTGAATCAGGGTCCTGGGGGGCCTGTTCTAACAACAGATGAGAACCCTTTGAAGGTGGCCTACTTAATGCTTGTGCACAAGCGGGTGCGGGTTCCCCCCCCCCCACCCCATTACATAATTCCTCTCCCAGCAGGCTCAGGGTCCAAAAGCGCTCAGCAGATCCTAGATACCTTCAGAAGGCAACCTGAATCTGGTTCCTGTCCCCAGTTATTTTGGGTCTTCCCATCAGCGGCTTCTGAATGAACCACAGTAGGTGGGCACTTAGCGACAGCCCCGCCGTTGTGAGGTCTAAGCTCAAGAGAGGGACTCGGCCAAGGCTCGCCAGAGTGGGAGCAGCCGGGCGGCCCACGGGAAGCCTCTGAAACACACATGCTCGTCCATTCAGAGGAAGGCGCAGTCGGGATGAATGTGCAGGGGTTTCGCCCGGGTCAGCCGGCCGGGGAAGGTGGCAGAGGGCAGGCAGAGAGTCCTGGTCTTGTTTCGGCCGCCTTGTGGTTGGGCTGCCTTGTTTTGGGCTGGACAGAACAGAAAGATACCTCCGCAGGGTGTGCGATTCATCAGGACAAGTGGGCGGGAGCCTCCTGTCCCGTGGGTTGGCAGGCTCTCCATTTTTGCATTCCCGGCTCCTAGTACAGTGCCAGGCGCATTGTAGGTCCTGAGGGAAATCGGGGGCTGTGTGTAAACCCACTATGGGTATGGGAAACTGCAGGGGTGACTCTGCACACTCAGATGACCGACCACCCCGGGCCCTGGGCACCGTGGTTCTCCGGGTAGCCACATACGTGGCAGCCCATTGGGTTCAAATCTTGGGGCTACGGCTGAGTAACTGTGTGTGCTTGGGCAAGTTACTTAACCTCTCTGAGCCTTAGGTTGCTCTTCCGTAAAATGAGGATAAAATACTTCCTGACAGGGGCGCCTGGGTGGCTCTGTCGGTTAAGCATCCGACTTCAGCTCAGGTCATGATCTCACAGTTCGTGGGTTCGACCCCCGCGTCGGGCTCTGTGCTGACAGCCCGGAGCCTGGAGCCTGCTTTGGATTCTGTGTCTCCCTCTCTCTCTGCCCCTCCCCTGCTCACGCTCTGTCTCTGTCTCAAAAATACATAAACATTAAAGAAAAAAAAAAAAAAACTTCCTGACAATACTGTTGTGATGACTGAGATTGAAGTACTCAGAATGGGGTCTGACACATAGTAGGCACTAAATAACCATAAGCTATCGTTAATTATTGTTAACGTTCAGGACCTTAAGACGGGATAGGAACTGATGACCCTGGATCCTTGTCAACAATATCATTTCATTTGTCTCCGACATCACTAGTCAATAATTCTATTACTTTCTGGCATTGCCACTTTCATGCCATGATTTTATGAGTTGCCAAGTCTATGATGAGCTTTGGCCCTGGGGACCCACCCTCTCCCTGCTCCTGGCATGTGAGAGGACCCCCAAAGGCCCCAGCTCAGTGCCAGCCTCCCCGGCCAGACGCCCATCCATCTGTCCTGGTCCCTCCACCCCACCCTCACCATCTGTCTCTACCAGTGCCCATCGGTCTGGGTAGGTCTTGGCACTGGAAGATAAATAGCTTGTTATCAGAGGCTGTTGTGGAGGGTGATGGATTATATGCCATGAAGCCAGCCAGGCTGGGCTGGGCTGAGGGTAGGGGCACAGAGTACAAATCACTGGGGAATGAACGATATTCATCATGGCCCGTTGCCTCCCAGGACAGGTGACACCAGCATGGGCTCAGAGATGTCACTCTTCCAGGGCACAACAAGCAGGTTAATGGGGGCTGACCTGGCCCCAGTGCACGGGGAGCTGTGGGCAGGACCTTTCATCTCAGACTCAGCCTGGTCTCTCCCCTCCCTGTCTCTCTTTGCTAGAACTCCAGGCTCTTGCTCAAGAATGTTCCTCTCCCCCATGGCCTAGCTTAGCCAACTTTTACAGCCAGATGCTCTGGGCTCCCGGAACCTCCCCAGGCTTCCTCTTCCCATCTCATTCCACCAAACCCACCTGCTGGTCTTCAGTCAACTCTAGCTTTGGCTCAGAGCATTGGCTCTTTTCTGCCAGCTCACGCGCACAGTCTCTCAGAGACTCACTGTGAAACCTACTCCTTCAGGAAGCCTTCCTGGATTCATACCACCCCCGGTCTATCCTCCCTGCTACCTTCATCGTAGTGAGGAATTCATGGCTCAATGCCAGCTATACAGTAAGCACTTTCAAAAGCCTGCTCGTGTTACCAACGATAATAAATAATACTCAGTAGTGGGGCGCCTGGGTGGCTCAGCTGGTTAAGCATCCGACTTCAGCTCAGGTCACGATCTCACCGCTCATGAGTTCGCGCCCCATGTCAGGCTCTGTGCTGAGAGCTCAGAGTCTGGAGCCTGCTTCCAATTCTGCGTCTCCCTCTCTCCCTGCCCCTTACCCACTCACGCGCTGTCTCTTTCTCTCAAAAATAAATAAACTTAAAAAAAAAAAATACCCGGTAGTGGTATGGCTCTCTATAGTTTGTGACATATCGCCACAAAACTTAGTGCATTTAATTGTTACAGATCCTTGGGAGTTAACACCCCTCCCTGACTTTACAGTCTGGGCAAAGTGAGGCCCAAGGGGGTCAACGGCATGCTCATTCCTGTGGCTACTAGAAGGGTCCCTGGGGCAGAAGGACAGGACGGTGCCACTTTAAGCATGGACCCAGTTAGCCTTCTTCAAGCCCAGTGCTCTTCCTCTCCCCTCCCCAGGCTCCCCCCACAGTAAAAGACCAGCAGGCCAGGAGGCAGCCGCTCCGAGGTGTGGAAGCCTCCTCTCCCCGCAGGCCCAGGATCGGAAACCAATGCCTTCTGCTTCCCGGCTGGTGCACAGTGTCCACCTCCCCGCCAGCACGCCCCTTGCGTTTTGCTCCATAGTACATGTGATGTGGGCCTGACTCCCAGACCAGACCGTGAGCCCCTTTTTGTCCCTCTCATGCCTTGCATGGGGCCCGGGACACAGTAGCTGCTCAATTAATGAGTTGGGTTGAATCAAGGGGAGACCCGAAGAGGAAACCGAGTCACCAAAGAACAGCGAGCCTCCCAAAGACCCTCGGGTGCAGGGCCCCCCCTCACCTTCGTGGGCAGCAGCACCCCCAGGATCCCGGTTAGAGTGGCCGGGGTGAGGGTTCGGGGCCCACACCCGAAGCTGGCAAAGACATGGCCTCAGAAACCAAAGACCTGGCTCTCCCATGCGTCAGTCTCCTCACCTGTACAAATGCCGAGTCTTAAACTCTTGTGAGAAGTAAGATAATCATCCCAAAGGGCTTTGTCAATGGTGTGCGTATACAAGTCATTAGTAATATCTGCACTTATGCAGTAGTTTCTACGGAGGAGGCATAGAGCACGGGGTTAAAAAGTGTATCTGGGAGCCAGGCCGCCTAGGCTCAAATCCTGGCTCTGGGACTTACTCGTTTTTCTCTGAGCCTCAGTTTCCTTAGGTGTAAGTGAAAATGGGGGTGACGTATCTGAAACGCCTCCAACAGTACCTGGCGTGTAGCTAGCATCCTACGGTATTGCGCTTTGGGCATTTTTAGCAGCACAAAAGAGCAGCCTTGACTTCCTCGCGGGTGCCTGAGTCACCGCCCAGCCCTCCGCTCTGTTGGTTCTCACAGCGAGGGCTGGGGCGACTTCCCCTGTGGCCCACCCCAGAGCCGGGGAGATAACCGCGTGGCGCACTTGCCACACGACCCTCCTGTGCCCATGGTAGATGCTGTGATCTCACCGCAGCTCTCCTTCCCACCCTACTGATGCCGACTTTAGCACGCTCCTCCCACAGTGCTCTGCGGAGACCTGACAAATTGCGGGCAGCTCTAGAGAGGAAATCCCTCTGCTGCCCCTGCTTTAGGGCATGGCTCTGTGTGCAGGCCCTGGGGGACCCAGGGGCGGGGAGGGGGTGGGGGGGCTGTGGTGACCTGGGATCTTGCAGGATCAGGGGAGGGGGACTCACCGGAGATATTGCTGGCCAGGGACAGGCTCTCGCAGGGCTGGTCCTGGAAGGAGGCGGAGAAGGCGTTCAGCCCCAGGAGGAGAAGGGCCTGTGGACACAGGGAGACGAGGGACAGGGTGAGACCGTGCCGTGAGCTTCCTGCTTCCCCTCGCTTCTGTCTCATGCATGTCTCTTCCCAGACACCCCATCCCACCTTGCCCTCCCCCTGCCCCCATGTCGTCTGTGCCTGGAAGGGCTTGGAAGGGAGGCTGGTAACAAGAGGGGGAGCTCAAGTTCCCAGGACAATGGTGAACCTTCTCTCTGACATTCACTGAGGCTGTGCCCGGGGCAGCCACCTCCATCCCCATGGGATCCCAAGGATGACCCAACTGTGTCCCAACACACACACACACACACACACTCACACACTCACACCCGCCTGCTGAGCACTCGGGGGCTCACAGATATTCTTTAATAGTGCACCTGCCGGCCTCCCTCCCGGGCTGCAGGCGGTCGGGCCCAGTTTAACGAGCTGCTTCGGGCTCTCATCCCCACCCAGCTAATTACCAGTCGCTACAAATTGTGCCTCCAGGTTCACGGAGCCCTTCTACATCTGCCATGGTACTTAACTCTCCCTGGGGCTGGCATGGCTGTCCCCGTTTGCAGATGAGGAAATTGAGTGAAGGGGTACTTGTGTCTGGAAAGGGGGCCTGCCTTATTCCAGGGAGAACTTTTGCCCCTTACCCTCCCCGGGGGCTCCCTGTCACTCTGATTCCAGAATTTCAGGTCACTTGGGAGGAGAGTGGCATGGGCCCCACACCAGGAGGGCTGCCCCTTCAGCTAGCACCTTCCCACCATCATTGTGTCCCCTTTGAGGCCACCACCCTCCCATGGATTTAGAATCAAAAGAGACATGGCATCCAGCCCTGTGTTGCCAGGGGCAGGTTACTTGGCCTCTCTGGGCCTCGGTTTCCTCACCTGTAAATGGCCCTCCCTCCCAGGTTCCCACGACGCAGTGTGTATACAGAAGTCCTCTGTTCACTGCATTCAAATGTGCTGACATTACACTGCGTCTCAGGTCTACAACAGGCACTCAACAGGTCACGTTGATTGTTATTGAGTCATAGGTTAGTGGCAAGGCAGTTGTCTCCCCTGGGACTTGATTTTCAAGGGTATTAAGAAGCACATTGAGGGCTGGGGGCGGGGGGGGGCGGGCATTGTAACCAGCCTCCTCCTTCCATCTGTTGGACGTGGGTGCCGAGGTCCAGCAAAGCTCTGTCTGCCTTTTTAAATTTCTTTCAATGTTTATTCATTTATTTTGAGAGAGAATGAGAGGGGGAGGGGCAGGAAGGGGGGAGAGAGTCTCACACAGGCTCCACACTCAGCATGGAGCCTGACGCGGGGCTTGATCTCATGACCGTGAGATCATGACCTGAGCCCGAATCAAGAGTTGGATGCTTAACCGACTGACCCACCCAGGAGCCCCTCAAAAACTTTTTTAAAAAGACAAACTCAGTAACAGTCTGGGCATATTGGAGCTTGGGGTAAAAGGGAAAATCAGTGATAATATTAAAATATTGTTTATCATGATTATGAGATTTTGGACACCCTTACATTTTGTGCTTGGGGAGAATGCCTCACTCGCCTCACCCAAGTCCCGGCCCTGCCCTGAGCTCCCCAAGCTGGACACCCCCTATCCCATCCCTCCCCATGTTGTATATCTTCCCTTCCCTTGGACTCCTCCCCACTCACCCTTTCGAACCTCAGGACCTTCCCCCAGTCCTCAGAAGCAACCTGACCTGCCCTTTCCCAGAGGCCAGCCTTCCCTGCTCACTAGCCATGAATATCCGCTCCCACCCTGCCCCCCCATTAGTGCCACCCACCTGCCCCGGGACCTGCTCCTCCCCACTCCTATCTCATGATAGAGGCGAGCTCTGCTCCCTTCACTCCTACCTTCCATCCCAACGTGGAATCGAATGCTCCCCACTTCTGGTTGGAGTCTGTCCTGCCCCCAACCTCCTGCAGGAAGCCCCCCCCTTGGCCTATTGGTTCACCCACATGTCCCCTCATCGCTGTGTCCTTAGTGAACCTTGTTTATTCCAGTCCCTTGCTGCACTCCTGTCACACTCCTGTCACATCACAGGGATCTTTCTGTTCTTGCTGGGCCAAGCTCCAGGCTAACAAGCACACCCCCAGCCCTGTACCACCCCCCCCCCGCCCCCAGTCTGTGCCCAGCACTCAGGACGCTCAGCTAACTGGCTCTTAGGACTTGGGAGTGATTAGAACAAACCCATTCATCTGTCTGGCCCCAAGGAACTTCCAACACCTTATTAATCAGTAATTAAACTTTGCAGTCCCCAGAGAGATGGGGAACTATCTTTACCCTCGTTTTCCAAATGAAAACGCAGGAGAGAGAGAGAGGAGGGAGCCACTAGGCCAGCCAGCGGCTCTCACTAGCTAAGCAAACAGCAGTGTCCTCGCTGACGAGCCCTGTCCCCAGCTCAGCACAGGCAGCAGGGACCCAGCGCTCTCTCTCTCTCTGTCTCTCTCTGCCTCCACCACCTCCAACACACACACACACACACACACACACACACACACAATGGAAGTGAGGCCCCAGAGCCAGTCGCAGGCCACTTAAAGAAACTGGAAACTCCCTATTTGAAAGGAGCAGTCCTGCCACCAGACATTCCGCCATCGTCCTTCTAATCCTGAAGCCGTGCTTTGTGCTCGTGCCATGGTCTTTCAGACCCCCCTCGAAAGTACACCGTGTTCTAGCCACATTGAATCACTTGTCCCTGCCCAGCCGCGGGATCCCGCTACAGTCCACGCACCTTTGACCCTGCATTTCTTGGCCCGCACACCCCCCTCCTGGCCCACCGCCTCACCTGGTGAGCCCCGCAGTCCCGGAAAGCCAGTTCCGGAACCTTCCCCATGGCAGCTCCTTCCCCAGCACTCCAAAGCAAAGCAACTCAGTCCCCTGTCGATGTGCCCATGTCCCCCTGCGCATGCGCTGAACCCAGGTGCTCACGAGGGTCACGAACCTCTGGCTGGTCCTCAATGCCCGGAATCACCTCGCTCCAAAGCACTTACTCCCCTCGGTTCTGATTAATGGCAAATACATAGGCAGGAAGGTCTTAGCTTGGCACCTTTACGTCCTAGGGTTCACGGAGGTGCAGAGCGAATCCAGATTCTTCACGAAACCAGACCACATGCCGTGCAAAGGACAAAGGGCTAGCCTGTCCTTGGCTGGCTGCCTATAACCCCAGTCCTTCCATTTCCTCGCAGGTGATGGCTCCCAAAGGCATTTTCTACCAACAGGGTTTGCACCATGCAAAGAAAAAAATGCTTCTTAAAATTCCTGAATCACCCTCTCCTCTCGGGAAAGGTTGGCTCTGTACAGAATCGGTGCCTGTGCCACGTTTTTCTCTGAGGAAGGGTCTGTAAAGGCTTCTGGCTCATTCCTCAATCCTCTTCCATGAACACTTCCAGAGTTTTCCTGTGTATTTCTCCCCCACCCCCCACACACATTGATCTCCTCTTCAACATTCACCAGATTTCTAGCTCCATCCACAAGTAATTATTGCATGAGAGGAACAGGCCCCCAGAATTTCCAGGATATTGTTTGTTTCCTTCCAAGGCTGAGAGTTCTTTTTTTTCTTAAAAAAAATTTTTTTAATGTTTCTTTATTTTTGAGAGAGAGAAACAGAGACAGAGAGTGGAGGGGTGGGGGCAGAGAGAGAAGGAGGTGCAGAATCTAAAGGAGGCTCCAGGCTTTGAGCTGTCAGCACAGAGCCTGACGCGGGGCTCGAACTCACAGACTGCGAGATCATGACCTGAGCCGAAGTCAGGCGCTCAACCGACTGAGCCACCCAGGCGCCCCTTTTGTTTCTTAACTTTTATTTATTTTTAATTTTTTGAGAGAGAGAGAGAGAGAGAGAGCATGTGCAAGCAGGGGAGGGGCAGAGAGAGAGGGAGACCCAGAATCCGAAGCAGGCTCCAGGCTCCGAGCTGTCAGCACAGAGCCCGACGCGGGGCTCGAACCCACAAGCCACGAGATCATGACACGAGCCACAATCGAGAGTTGGAGGCTTAACTGACTGAGCACCCAGGCGCCCCTAAGGCTGTGAGTTCTTAATCTGGGGTCCACGAGCAACACGAGGAGGTGTGAAACCCTGTAATGAAATGCACCGTGTTGTGGGTCTTGACAGCCATTTTCCCAGGGAGGGCACAGAGCTCCCTCCACTGCTCAGGGAGGTCTGCCACCCAAAATACATAGCCAGAGCTTACGGTGGGTGAGGTCACATCAGAGGCCCAGCCCTCCACCAAATGGGACCAAAAGTGATTTTGGCCTAGGACCGCCACTTTCTGGGGCCGCTCTGCTAGCTTCTCCCCTTGGTCATTAACTCTAGCTGCTGGCTCTCCTTTCAGAACCATTTCTGACAAGCCGAGTGTTTAGGACTTTATGAGGTTTACTATTTCCCAACAGGTGGTAAAGAAAACCAAAATGGCACCAGGAACCTGAAGCTGGCGGAGTGCTAGGCTCACTCACTAGGTGATGCCTCGCTTCTGTACAGAAGCCCGGCAGCTCCAAGGCCCCAAATAAAACCTGTGCCTCAGTGACAAATTCCTCCACTCACCAAGGAGCCAAACCTTGGACATTAAATCTGAGAAGGCCAAGGGTGCGTTGCCGCTGGATTTACAGCATGACTGTCCAAGGACCCAGTGGGTCCCTGTTCCAAGGGAACTGGAACAATGCCCCAAGGAAGGGGCACTGTTCCAAGGAAAGCATGTGGGGCAGGTCTCATGCTCTCTGTTTTATAGGGGTTTATGGTAGAACGCAAGGTCCTAGAGCTGCTTTTAGCAGCTGGGTGGGGGCTAGGATCCAGGGGACAGGCCACCTGGGTCTGATTTTCAAGCGGATAGTAGCTGGAGGAAGGCGGATGGCCCAGATCAGGGCAGGGCACGGAAAGAAGGGATGGGCAGAGGAGAGGGAAGGGTGCAGGGGCTCTCAGAGAGGGAGGGTGGGGGGTGGGAGTCTGACAGCTGCTGCCCGTGTCCCACCCCCAGGCCAGCGCAGTGGTTGGAATTGAAGCTGCCATCCCAATTCCCAGTGTGACTCTGGCATAAAGGTTAATCACACCCAGAAATGCTTATTAGAGACCATAAATAACTATGCTGCTGAAGCTCAATTCGCTCTTTAAGGCACAAAAGTGCAATTTCCTTTGATGGGATGATTGGGTGATTAACCTTTTAAGGAGGGTCCGGAAGGGCCACTGGAGGAAGAAGAGGGGTGGCCTGGAGGTGCGGGGGGGGGGGTTGCCCCCACCACCCAGGAGTTCATGAAAAGCAAGGAGAAGGGCCTGCCTCCTCCTCCCCCCCCCCCCCCCCCCGCCCCACCACCCTGCCACCCTCATGACTACCTCTGATGCTGGGCTTGGGACGGCCCCCAAGAAAACCTCTTTTAGGGGCCAGGGACAAAGCCATAGCCACATTCCAGAGTGATCCCTCCACAGGATCCCTCCTGCTTCTGCTGAGTTCTGAGCCCAGTCCTGCCACTGATTTTGTGACTTTGGGTGAGTCACCTGGGCCTCTAGGCAATGCGGTCTTTCCTACCTGTACCCCAGGGAGGTGGGCCACTCGGGGAAAACAGAGAGAGAGATCACTTCTGAAACTTCAAGTTCTCTGCGTGTGTCCATGGACCGAGTCCATAATTCCGTCACTCTGGGCCTCAGAATCTTCCTTGATTATCGAGAGAGTTGAACTAACACAAGCCTCTCTCTCTCTATATATATAGATGATAATGTCTTTATCCATTCATTCAATGGACACTTAGGCTGTTTCCACGTCTCCACTATTGTAAATAATGCTGCCATGAGCATGGGGGGGGGGGCACAGATCTTAGAGATAATGATTTCATTTCCTTTAGATATGCATCCAGAAAGTGGAATTCTTGGCTCATACAAAAGTTCTATTTTTAATTTTTTGAGGAACCTCCATACTGTTTTCCACAGCGGCGGACCCAATTTACATTCCCAGCGACAGTGTATGGAGGTTCCTTGCCCTCCCCATCCTCGCCAATAGTTGTTACTTCTTGTCTTTTTGATAGTACTTATTCTAGAAGGTGACACCTCACTGTGGTTTTGATTAGCATTTCCCTGATGATGAGTGAGCGCCTTTTCATGCACCTGCTGGCCATTTCAATACCTTCTTTGGAAAAATGCCTATTCAGGTCCTTTGTCCATTTTTAATTGGATTATTTGTGTTTGTTTGTTTTGTTTTGTTTGTTTTTTGTTCTTTGGGGTTTTTTTTTTTTTCTAGTGAGTTGGACACATTCCTTATCTTTTTTTAGATATTAGCCTCTTCTCAGGTACCTGGTTTGCAAGGTGCTGCCTGTTTTAAGTAAAGCCAAGAGAAGACAATCTAAATGTGAAAAAGAGGAAGGTCATAAATCAGGATTCCTTTAAAAAGCTAGCTCCCCTGTTGCATTTAAAAACTGGGATCTGGTTTGTAGAAGCAAAACATACACCCAGGCAACTCTTCAGAGGCAGGTCTGTGCCTACAGGGCATAGATCTATAGACACAGAGTGATGGTGGTGGGGAGAGGCAGGGCCCACATGCAATTGTGGTTTTGCCCTGCACAGAGGTGCCAAACAGAGGGGTCACCGGGGGCTAGAATTGCAGGCTGTGCACAAGCAGAACTGAGACCCTCCGGGGTGCATTTTCTGATCCACGCAGAGGTGCTCTGGACACCAGCCGGGGTAAAAATAGACTTGGAACAAAGGCCAGTGAGGCCATGTGCCCTTTCTCGGCCCTCGTGACTGCCCAGGGCCTTTGCCCCCTCAGCAGCCTCTGTTTCCCATCCTGCCCAGGCCAGGTCTTCCCACGACTGCCTCTTTTTGTAACAGCCACAGCCTGTCCCCACCTCAAGGCAAAGAGCCTGTGTGTTTTCCCAAAAGTGGGTGGGTTGGGAAAGATTATTTTAGGCAGACGAGAAATAATTTATTGTTACATTTAATTAACTGAAATTGCTGTTGTGCAGAGAGGAAAAAATGGAAAGGAAAATCTCCTGCCTACAGATCAGGGAGGGGGGATTTCTGGGGTGTTCCTCGCCCCCACGCCTTCTCCCTGGGGTCCTGGGCTCAAGGTGTGCCCCGCCCCCTCCCCTTACTGCTTCTCTCAGCACAGCCGAAAGCACTGGGTGCCTGCTTCACCCACCCCAGGGGCAGCAAGGACCTACAAGACCCCAGCTCTGGATGTACACAGACCCTTCCAAAGATTCCAGGTACACTGGCCATTGGATTATAAGCACCCCGAGGGCAGGGTCTCTGTTAGGCTGTCTTTGTATCCACGGGGGGGGGCTGGCACAGAGTAGGTCCCACTATGCATTGAACGAATAAATGACTGACTGACTGAATGAATGAACAGGCGGGTTTTTGCTCTCTGTCTCCTTTGACCACGAGGTCCTGTAATTATCCCCACCAGGACATTTCCTACTTCCCGTTCGCCAGCATCTCTTTTCCTCTAGCCGCGAGGAGCTCTCTCTCTTGGACGCTTAGCTCTTAGTTCCTTAGAGGGGTGCTCTGAAGGCAGAAACATTCTGGGGTGGGCAGTGCAGGGCTGAGATCCTGTTCTGACTCTGGCGAACTTGTTCCATGGACAAGTCATTCCCCTGCCCCCTTTCCTGCCTCAGTTTCCTCATCTGTCAAAGGAGGAGGGCAGTGTGTTCCCTACATTCCTTTCCAGGTCCGAATATGCTCTGCCTTCAGGATATACGGGAGAGTAGAAATCAGATCTCCAACTCCAGCGCCAGAAAATTCCACATGGGAATCTTTTATCTGCCCCTTCCTTCCTGTGTGACCTTGGGTGACTTAACTTCTCTGAGCCTCAGTTTCCCCATCTATGAATGGGGCTAATAAGGATGAAATAGTTACACCCTAAAGCTCTTGAAGAGATTCAACAACAGGGTGCATTTAAAACAGCCTGGGTGGGGGGGGCGCCTGGGTGGCTCAGTCGGTTAAGCGTCCGACTTCGGCTCAGGTCACGATCTCACGATCCGTGAGTTCTATCCCCGCTTCGGGCTCTGTGCTGACAGCTCAGAGCCTGGAGCCTGTTTCAGATTCTGTGTCTCCCTCTCTCTCTGCCCCTCCCCCGTTCATGCTCTGTCTCTCTCTGTCTCAAAAATAAGTAAACGTTAAAAAATTTTTTTTTTAAAACAGCCTGGGGCCGAACACATGGTAAGCCGTTAACGATTGGTTATGAGAACCATTATTGACTTGGTGCAAGTGGCTTCCTTCCTGACTTGGCCCTCCTGTCTGGCAGTTCCTGGACTGGTCCCCCGTGGCCACCCAGGACAGGCACACCCACTTTCCACCGGTGCTCTGTTCCTAGCCGCCAGCATCCACCTGTGAACGTGTGTGGTGGGGATTCGCTGGGCACAGGGAAGGGAGGTGGGGGGCGGCGGTGCCCGGAACATGGCACCGGTCCCATCCCGGTCTGCTCTCCTTTTCTGCTGCTTCTGCCTTCGTTCTCACCCTCTCTTGGTAGGATTCCCCCTTAGATCCACTCATTAGTACTTTCCCACAGCTCATGCCTCTCATCCTCCCTGCCCCCTCCCACCCACCATCCCTCTCTGTCCTGGTCTCAACCTCCCCAGCTCTCTTAGTCTTCACGAGTCTCCATTTCCCTTCCTTCCTTCCTTCTTTCCCTCCTTCCTTCCTTCCTTTCCTCCTTCCTTCCTTCTTTCCTTCCTTCCCTCCTTCTTTCCTTCCTTCCTTCCCTCCTTTCTTCCTTCCTTCCCTCCTTCTTTCCTTCCCTCCTTCTTTCCTTCCTTCCTTCCCTCCTTCCTTCCTTCCTTCCCTCCTTCTTTCCTTCCTTCCCTCCTTCTTTCCTTCTTTCCTTCCCTCCTTTCTTCCTTCCTTCCCTCCTTCTTTCCTTCCTTCCCTCCTTCTTTCCTTCTTTCCCTCTTTCTTTCCTTCCTTCCTTCCCTCCTTCTTTCCTTCCTTCCCTCCTTCTTTCCTTCCTTCCTTCCGTCCTTCCTTCCTTCCTTCCCTCCTTCTTCCTTCCTTCCTTCCTTCCTTCCCTCCTTTCTTCCTTCCTTCCCTCCTTCTTTCCTTCCCTCCTTCCCTCCTTTCTTCCTTCCTTCCCTCCTTTCTTCCTTCCTTCCCTCCTTCTTTCCTTCCTTCCTTCCGTCCTTCCTTCCTTCCTTCCCTCCTTTCTTCCTTCCTTCCCTCCTTCTTTCCTTCCTTCCCTCCTTCTTTCCTTCCTTCTTTCCCTCCTTCCTTCCCTCCTTCTTTCCTTCCTTCCTTCCCTCCTTCCTTCCTTCCCTCCTTCCCTCCTTTCTTCCTTCCTTCCCTCCTTTCTTCCTTCCTTCCCTCCTTCTTTCCTTCCTTCCTTCCTTCCTTCCCTCCTTTCTTCCTTCCTTCCCTCCTTCTTTCCTTCCTTCCTTCCCTCCTTTCTTCCTTCCTTCCCTCCTTCTTTCCTTCCTTCCTTCCTTCCCTCCTTTCTTCCTTCCTTCCCTCCTTCTTTCCTTCCCTCCTTCCCTCCTTTCTTCCTTCCTTCCCTCCTTCTTTCCTTCCTTCCCTCCTTCTTTCCTTCCTTCTTTCCCTCCTTCCTTCCCTCCTTCTTTCCTTCCTTCCTTCCCTCCTTCCTTCCTTCCCTCCTTCCCTCCTTTCTTCCTTCCTTCCCTCCTTCCTTCCTTCCTTCCCTCCTTCTTCCTTCCTTCCTTCCTTCCCTCCTTTCTTCCTTCCTTCCCTCCTTCTTTCCTTCCTTCCTTCCCTCCTTCCTTCCTTCCCTCCTTTCTTCCTTCCTTCCCTCCTTCTTTCCTTCCTTCCCTCCTTCTTTCCTTCCTTCTTTCCCTCCTTCCTTCCCTCCTTCTTTCCTTCCTTCCTTCCCTCCTTCCTTCCTTCCCTCCTTCCCTCCTTTCTTCCTTCCTTCCCTCCTTTCTTCCTTCCTTCCCTCCTTCTTTCCTTCCTTCCTTCCCTCCTTCTTTCCTTCCTTCCTTCCCTCCTTCTTTCCTTCCTTCCGTCCTTCCTTCCTTCCTTCCCTCCTTCCTTCCATCTCTCTCCCTACTCCTTTTCTTCCTTCTTCCTTTCCTCTAAATTCTAGCTTTTACTGAAGGCTTGCACGGTGCCAGACTCTCATTTTTCTCTTTTAATCCTTCTGGACCCCAAGAGGTGGAGCCTTCATTCTCTTCCCACTGCATGATGACAAACTGATGCACGCACAGTTGGTAACTTGCTCAAGGTTGTTTACCACAGTGAGCGGAGGGCCTGGGATAGGAGCCGTGTTCCATGCCGGGATTGGACCCCTGGGCAGGACAGCCTGTTTCCCTGACCGTCCTGCCTCCCTTCCTACTCCCCACCCCTCCTCTCAGCATAGATCCTCCAGAAGAAGAGGTATAGGTTTCCTTTGCCTCTTGATCTCTGGCTCGGGGCCACAGCCTGGCTTCCCAAGAGCTGGCAGTGGCAGTCAGACACTGTCAGGGGACTCAGGAAGGGTTAAGTTTGGTTCTCAGAGAGAAGTGGAACCTGGATGGGGCTCTGATCCTGCCCCTTGCTCCTGGAAGCCGTGAGTGGCTCCCAGACACTGGGAAACCACCCCTGAGGGCGTGGGAGAGGCAGCTGCTCCTCTGGGAGACGGAGCTGAGCTGCTGGGGGCAGTGTGTGAAGTCACCGGCAACACAGGTGTCACTACCAGCTGTGTCTTCCTCGGCTCAGCCTGCTCTGCGACAAGAGTAAAGCAAGGAGGATTTCGGGGTCGGCAGAAAAGGGATATCCTTTGAGAAGCCGCGTCTTAAAAGGGATGTGAAGAGGGCCGGGAAGGCAGAGTGAAATCATCTGACGTGTGGAAATCAGGTCCTATTAGAAAACGGCTAAAGGTTTTGAGGCTGGGTTTTCTGGAGAAGCAGCTGCCTTCTAAGGCCGTGAGGGTCTGGTTTCAAGGGGCTCCTTGACCACCGAACCCCATCGAGCAGGGTCATTTACGGCAGTGATTAGGAATAACTATATACTCATCCATGAGATAGAAAATGGCCCCGTCTGTTTCTTTGCCTCTCAAAGGAGCGAATTAGATGAAATCCGAGGTTTCCAGACAGTCCTTGGCATCTGGGAGGTAGAAAATTCTGTGTCTCAGGCTTCACCCCAGGAAGTCAGGTTCAGCAGATCTGAGGGGAAACTCAGGAGTCTATTATTTAATGCTCACCAAGTGATTCACCAGAAGTGAGGGTAACTGAACCAACCCAGTGGTTCTCAGCTGGGGGCAATTTTTGTCCCCCACGAAACATGTCTGTAGACGTTTTCGGTTGCCACAGCTGGAGGAGTGCTATTGGCGCTTAGTGGCTGGAGGCTGGGGAGGCTGCTCTATACCCTCAAATGCAGGGGGGCAGCCCCCATGGCAAAGGATGGCCTGGCCCCAAATGTCAACAGTGCAGAGGTTTGGAAACCGGGGGCTGAAAGGTTTTGCAGCGTTCTCCCGGATCTGAAAACGTGCACCTGCCAGCCCATCATGGAAGCTGGGAGCAGGGGAAAGCAGGTGGTGGAGGGGGGTGTGTGTGGGGAGGGGACCCTGGGGAGGATGGGAGAACAAGGGAGGCAGGTCTGTAAGACAAAAAGAGGCCTTGATCTCACTCCATCCAGCAAATGCTCCGTGGGGGACCTTGGACCAGTCATTTATGAAACTCCTGGCCTCGGGCTGGAGGCCGGGGTCCTTCAGGAAGGGGGGTGCCTGGCCAGCTGGGCAGACAGGAGGTCCCTCACCTCCCTGCTCGTGCTGCCCAGTCGGCTTCTCCAGGAGGGGGTATGCATGGGAGGTGCAAAACCGAAGCAGGAAGGTGCCTGCCCGCGGTGCAGCCAATGCAGGGAAGTGAGCCGCCCAGGGACGGCATCGTGTGGCCGCCTCTTCCCCCAAATAGGCAGGCCGGGCTGGCCCAGCTTGGGCTCTGGAGCAGCCTGTCCCCAGGGCCGGCATCTCGGGGGTGGGAGGCAGAGCCGGGCCCTGGAGCAAGGGAGACTTCAGGCTCCCTTATCTTGGGCAACCGGGGGCCAAAGCCTAGAGCCAACGTGGGGCTGATTTCTGTGAGCACTGGGGCGAGCCCGCCACAGAGGAAGGACCTCCCTTGTCTCTCCAGAGCACTGCGACCACTCAAGGTCATGAGTCTTCCCCCGACCTTAGTGACAAGGTGCAGCTTGATGAGTGAAAACCAGGAGGAGGAAGGGCCCGCACAGAATTGCCAGGGGTAAGGGTTCCGAGGAAACCGAAGGATTCCGCCCTCCTGGCCACGAGCTCTTGCTGCCTCGGGCCCCCAGCCACTGCTGCCCCCGAAAGAGCCGCTCTGGCCCTGTCGCGGAGTCCTGACGGCAGGAGGCGCACAGGTGCGGAGCAAGGCCGGCCGGCAGCCAGGCTCCCATGAAAAGCGAACCAGGGATTCCAGGCCATAAATTCTGGCTCCAGGGGAGGCCTTGAGACCAGCGCTACTCAAACAGTGGTCCGTATGGGTGCCTAGCCGCAGACTGTCCCCGAGAGTAAGCATTTGGGAACCCCGATGTGAATTGTCCCTGCTGTGACATCCCTGCGTGTCGCCACAAGACTGATCTCCCTGAACAACAGGGTTAGACCAGCTCCGATGTCCACCTCTCCAGGGCGGTCGGGTGGTGCAGGCCGCACGGTCATCACTTGCAGGACGACCAGGTGCCAGTCTGCCACAGACTGGAAAAATCCACGTGGTCCTTCCCTGGAGCCCGTTTGAGAAGCCCTGCCTTAGCTGGAGGAGAGCTGATGGAGGCCGGCTTATCCGGGAGGCCCCCTGGAGGAGGCTCCATGGTTGGGGCCAGCATCCAGGGCAGCAGAGGCTGGAGTGAGGGGCCTTCCCGGGAGAAGTGGGGGTGGGGGGTCTCACCCAGGGAGTCTGGTTGGGGACGGGCCCCTCAGCACGGAGGCGTTTCCTTTTATTTTCGCTCATGGTCCAGATGAGGACCAAGCCTGGCGAGGTTGCGTGACTTGCCCAGGAGGTGGCACCTGGTGGGCACCTACCGCCTCAGCGTTAGGGTCAGTGCTGCCTCTCGGGGCTGCTCGCTTCTCGGGGGTGCGCGTGTGCCCCGCGTCTCACAGCCTGGCTGCAGCCATCGTGGCACGGCTCTCGGGGCCCAGCAAACTGGAGGGAATGACACCAAAGATTGCCCCCCCCCGCCCATAGGGAATGGAGGGGTTAGGATCTGGATTGAGAGACGGGATCCCCTGGAGGGAGCCAAGAACGGACCCACTACCTTCCTCCCGAGTCCTCTGCCCACGTCTGTCTTGCCTGGCTGTTCCTGCCTCGTTACCAGCAGAACCAGGGCAGGGATGTGGAGGGAGCCCTGGGCCACCACCACGCCTCGTCCCCAGCCCCTGCTTGAGGACCTAAGTGCCCTGCGGTCTTCAGACCGCAGGGGGTGCCTGGGTGGCTCAAGTTGGTTAAGTGTCGGACTTCAGCTCAGGTCATGATCTCGCAGTTCATGGGTTCGAGCCCCGCGTCGGGCTCTGTGCTGACAGCTCAGAGCCCGGAGCCTGCTTCGGATTCTGTGTCTCCCTGTCTCTGACCCTTCCCTGCTTGCGCTCTGTCTCTCTCTCAAAAATAAATAAATACTAAAAAAAAAAAAAAAATGAAGACCCCAGGTTCCGAGAAGCTTCTTGCACATTTGTCCTCAGCCCAGCCCCAAATCTCCCTCTAGCAACGTCTCCCACTGACCCTGCCCAGGACCCTCATGATGCAAAGTGACGCCCTTGCTTTCTCATGTGGACAGGTGCCCCCAGTGCTATGGGATCCGGGGTGGGACACCGGGCAGGGCCAGAATCGCTCAGTGTTACTAAGTGGCACCAACAGCGTAGGGCTGGATAAGCCACTGAGTCACAAATCCACACGCAGAAGCAGAGGAATCTGTCTAGCTTGTCATTTCTGTGTCTCCTGTCGCTATAGCACCTCTGCGAGCACAGACACTCGTGCGGCAGGAGGCAGGATCAGGGGGACTCCTCCCCTAAATTCCACATCCATGATGCGCCGTGTGTGCGTGGACACCGGACTAGGTGCCGGAGACCTTTGTTTTTGTTTTAATTTAAGAGACTCCTCCGGCCCTGACAGCTCCCAATCTACGGCGGGAAGAGGGGCTCAGGGGATGTGAGTGACCAGGGGTCCGTGTGGGGTCTGGCTAGTGAACGTGTGGAGCATCAGTGGGAGGAGGGCCCCTGTTGTCTGAGAGCCCACCGTGCAAGAGAGGAAGGAGAAGACCCAGCAGAAGCCCAGGGACAACCAGTGAGAGATGTACTTCGACTGGAGGGCTTCCTGGAAGAGGGGGTAGGGATAGTTCAAGAAGACTTTGGTAGACGTGTCACATAGGATTGGTGCAGAGGCTGGGGGGCAGAAGCATGGCCAAAGGCAGGGTGGCAGTTAGACATGAGTATTCTGGCTGGGGGGAGCGGGGGGCAGTGTGACCGAGGCGGAGGGACAGAGGATTGATGGATGCTGGGAGCGTCTGATTCTTTCACCTCTAGAGAGGGACGGGAGGACCCCATGGGGTCATGGGTGTGAGCCCTGGCACGGAGGCATCCGGCCAAGAGAAGTGGGGTGAAGTGGAGAGAAAGGGCAGGAAGAGGGGGGAGAGTAGGGGTGCAGGCCAAGCCTAGGACACAGGCCTCTGTCCAAGGGCCAGCCTCTCAGCCTCCCAGCCAGGCACGTGTGGCCCAGGGGGTGACCATGGAGAGTGACCGTCCACTGCTGAACCCACAGCCCCCGGGTGCCCGGCTGCTCCTCTGGGAGTCAGTCCTCTGGCCCTGGCCTCGAGCTGGTGGGTGCCACGCACCTCACGGGTTTGACTGCGCTTAGAGAAGACAGGCCGGGGTGTGACCATCTGAGGGGGTAGCAGGTGGGGGCACGCTATTGCAGATGATGCAAAAGTGGCTCAAGATAGACAGACAGACAGACTGCGTGTGTAATCAGTTGGGACCACAAAGGCAGCAGGGTGTGTTCCTTCTGAACCTGGGGAGGAGAACTCAGCCCAGGGGCCGGGGAGCGGTGGGGGGGGGGGGCAGCGGGAAGCTGGTGAGGGGGAGGGGAGTACTCTTGTCTGCGCATACTCATCTGCAGCCTCCACACATCGAGCCTCAGCCTCAGAGCATCCCTGCTCCCCGGGAAGGCTAGCGATGGGGTAGGGTGGTAATTCTTGGAAGAAACGAAGAGGGGAAATGCTATCTCTGGCCTCCAAAGCAGGGGCACACAATCTCTTGGGCGCTACGGAGAAAGTACAAAGCCAGAACGGCCAAAAATGACACACAGGTCCTTTTTCGTGCTACCACCTCTTTCTCTCTCTTTTCCTCTCCTTCTCTCTTCCTCCCTCCTCTGTCCTCCAGGCCCTTCTGGTCCTGATCTCTCTCTCTCTCGTGCCAACTTGAGCCAGCACCTCTGGCTCAAGAGGTACTCACCTCTGCATCACCTTTAGTTTCTGTCTCTCTGTCTGCCTCTCCCTCGCCGTCTGTCCGCATGCCCACATCTTATGTAATAACACAATTGTCCATCCTGAGCAGGCCCACGGCCTGCTGGGTCTTTGCTTCTGTGAGTGGGATTGGGGGCCCCCTGTGCAGGAGGCCTGGACCCGGAGGACTGTGCCTTAGCTTTGTCCTCGACCCTCTCCCTGAGTAGCCAAACCCCTTCTGGACCCAGCTGCCTCCTCCAGGCTGCATAGCCCAGCCCCGCATCCTTGGCCTCCTTTCCTCTCCCCACCCAGCCCTATCCTCACAGTGTCAGGGCTGGCACCTCTGGAAACCCCTGAGCCCTTCCCACACCCTGCCAAGGAAGCTGGGGAAATACGGATCAAAGCGGAGAAAGTCCCCGCCGTAAATGAAATGTCGCAGCCATCTTTTGCCCTAGCCCATCACTTGCCTCCAGGTACCTGCCAAACACACTGGGCAGAACATTGTCCCAAAGGTCCCCTAAGTCTCCTACTGTGCCTCAGGATAGCCCCACCACCTCTGAACACTCCAAATTGTAGTCTGACAGCCTAGAACAAAGCTATGGAAGCAGCTGGACCAGTCTGGCCAGTTTCTGTACTGGACTCTGACCTAGGCGCCCTGGCTCACCACCAGATTGGCTGGAGGCTGGGAACCGATGGAAAGGTGGAGGGGGGGCTACCCCACGAAGCTCTCCTCTAAGCACCTCACGGGGTGGGGGGCGGGGGGGTGCGCAGCAGGGCCAAGGTGGGATCATGAAATCGCCTGTGTTTATAGGGCAGGAAGGGCACTCGCAATATCTTCCTTTGTCCCCGAAACAGCTTCACGGCTGCCAAAGAACACGTC
Source organism: Panthera leo (assembly GCF_018350215.1). Taxonomy (NCBI): domain Eukaryota; kingdom Metazoa; phylum Chordata; class Mammalia; order Carnivora; family Felidae; genus Panthera; species Panthera leo. The sequence goes on along the minus strand of NC_056692.1, from coordinate 43,893,350 downwards.
TGGCTTGAGCCTTTGAGTCGGCAGCTCTGTGGACACGGGACCTGTCTCCCAGAAATGCATCTCAACGTGGCCATTTCACAGAAAAGGAAGCTTACGTCCACGCTCCCCAAGCTTCCTCCCTCCGGTCCTCCCCACCTGTCTTCTCTCCATTTTGCCGAAGTAGACACCACTTACTCTGAAAAGGTTAATAATCTGTGGCTTAATAGATGCCAGCTAGTTGTTTTCAAAATCATTGCTGGCATCAGTGAGTTAATCATTTGGTATTGTCCTCCCTACATGCCTCTACTTTTATTATCAAATTCCTTCACATATGTCAGATGTTCAGAGAGCCGATTTCAGGCGCCTCTGTCCTTTGACCTTTGTCCTCAGCTGACAGCAGGTGACCCCGTCCCTTGTCCCTTCTCTCCAGGGGACTGCGAAAAGGACTCTGGGGCAGGGGGAGATTCTCCACTGCCAAGCATTCCTTCCTCCACCTCCCATTTCCTCACCCCTCCTTTGATGGTCCTCTTTGGATTAATAAAATTTGGCAAGATTTATTAAGTGACTACTATCGTGAATACTTATTAAGCACTTACTATATGCCAGACACTACATTTGTGCTGAATTTCACCCCTGACATCTCATGAAATCATGGTGATTAATCCCATAAAGTGGGTACTCTTTTCTCCCTTTTTGCAGATGAAGAAACTGGGGTTCAGAGAGATGACCTTACTTGCCTGGACCCCCCCGTCTGCTTCACGGGATGTTCCCACCTGTGAAAGAAGATGCTGGCTGCCACACTGGGGGGCAGCGAGGGAGGGCTGACCGAGAGCAAGCCTGAAGACAAGCACTGAAAAAGGACTGGGTGATGTTAGTTCCAAGGGACTCTGAGAATCTAAGCAGACAGGGGTCATTTGTAATTAACAAATTCATTCTTTGAGTAAAACTGTAGCTAAAATGGAGACTCGGCCTTAGCTCCAAAATGGACTCAGGCTTCCTTTTGTCGATGCCATCGTTGGTTAGGGGAGAGTCAGAGCTGGGAGAGATCACCCCACCCCGCTCTGCACAGAGGAGGACACAAGAAAGGCTTCAGGTCACCTGCTGCCAGCCAGCTCTCCTCCGGTCACAGCAAAGGGGCTAGAGTTTCACGAGCCAAGGCTCTACTCTCAACGGATCCTCTAAATCACTGGGGTGCTCTATTGGCTATTTGTTGCGAGCTGTCTCCCTTCCTCCGTTCCTTCGTTCCTTCCTTTTTAAAATAGTGTCCTTCAGGGGCAGTTCCACTCTTTTCTGCATCAGAGATGGCTTTTCTGCTAGGGTGGTTTTGATACGACATCTGCCTCTCGTGGGAACAGCAAAGCGTCCACTGTGATCGCGCAGTGGTAAACCGGAAGGAGCGACAAAAACGCCATCCATCCCGTCAACAAACATTTGTGAAATGCCTACTCTATGCGGCGGGTTGGGAGGCTCAGTGCTGTGGAAAGGGAAAGACGCAAAAATGCTACGTATTGAGCGACGCCCAAGAGTTCTTCCTCCAAGTTGCTTTTTCCTGCATGATCCCATTTGATCTGAAATGCAAGCAATCCTTGCACCTGTTTCTGAAAACAAACTCTGTACCAGGTGCTACCCCGGGTGCTTTCCATGCGGGAACTTTCTCACCCTTACCTCAACCTTCTGAGTTAGGTATTGCCTCCATTTCATAGCCGGGGATGGATACTCAAGTTTAGACAGGGTACTGAGCCCAAATACCAAGTACCAAGGTCCCATAGCTGGGGAGGAACAGAGCTGGGAACTGAATCTGTTGCACCCCACTTTTCCCATGTGAGGTCATGGCCCTAAGGAGTGTTTGGACACAGATCTTTCACAGAGACATGAAAGGTACTCGGGAATCGAGTGCAATACCCCTGTTTATAGACAGGGAAAGCACGGCTCAGAGAGGGATGGTGACCTACCTTAAGTCACACAGCTGATTAGAGGCACAACTGGGACTGAAGTCAGATTTGCCAAATCCCAGGCTGATGGTCTTTCCACCCTGTAACTGCTGAATGACCAGCCCCTGTGTCTAACGCCTTCCTTCCAGCTACACCATGGCCAGGGCTCGGGTCTATGGGTTCAGCACGCGTCATGGGCACTGGGGATGCTGCCAAAGGGTCCCTTGGACCCTCCAAACTCCTTCTGTGCAGCTGAACCCTGCTGGCTGCTGACGCTGTCCAAGGAGCAAATGTCAGAGAGGGTGAGAAACGGATTTTCCACTTGGGCTGATCCTCACAGCCTCTGCTTTTCCACGGGTCTGTATCCTCCTTGGGAACTGGACAGACCCCTCCCTAGAGATTCGCATCAAATCCAAATGTCCTAGCCTGGCTTTCAGCCCCACTCTCCTCCTTTGCACCTCGTTTGTGGCCAGCCCAATTGTCCCCACCCAGCAAGGCAGCCTGTGGCCCCGCCCTGGGCTCACTTTTTTGCCCTTCTGCCAACGCCTCCCTCAAAAACTGGCTCCAGATTATCTGTCAAAGAAAGAATTTGGAAATGATCCAAATGTGCGCCAGTATAGGGATCCAAGGTATATCCACTCACAAGCAGTAGGCAGATGTTGACAAGCTCCCTCTGGAGGCTCCAGAATAGGATGGGCCAGACTTGGGCTGTGACACAGTAAGTGATGGGGTGTGCCCGATGGCCACAGTGGTGCCCAAACCTGCACTTGAGAAAGGGCCTACAGGGATTACCTCAAAAATGAGAGCAGTAGCTGTGTTAGGAGGGTGAGGGGGTAATAATTGTCCCTTCTGGTTTCCAGACTTTGTCTTGCGTTGTGAGATTGCTCTTAAGACAAGAACAGTAGCAATAAAACCAGCAGCCTTTTCAGAACTCACTCTCTTTGAGGCCCCTGGGTGGCTCGGTGAGTAGAGCGTCTGACTTCGGCTCAGGTCATGATCTTGCGGTTTATGGGTTCGAGCCCTGCATTGGGCTCCGTGATGTCAGCACAGAACCCTCTTCGGATCCTCTGTCCTCCTCTCACTGCCCCTTCTCCTTCCTCTCTCTCCCAAAAATAAATAAACATTAAAAAATAAGAAGAACGCACCCTCACACTCCCGGAGCTCACCTCTTGGAGCCACACTTGGGTCTCCCTGCAAGGAGCTGCAGCTGGTGGGTGGGTAACCCAGAGGTGCTCGATCCCCCTCTCCCCTGGGGGCAGAGACAATATTTCACCTGCCCCCTCCTTTGCATCCACACACATTCACCTGCACACACTCTCCCCACACACTCTCCCCCCAGTTCTCTGTAGCCAGGGCAGTGCTCAGCCCACAATAAGGGTCCCAGAGTGGTCCTTTCCCAACACTGGCTGACTTGTTGGGGACCAAACTGCATTCTGGATGAATTCCCCTAAATTCAAACTGACAGAACTAGGGGCACCTAACTGGCTCAGTCGGTAGAGCATGCGACTCTTTTTTTTTTTTTTTTAATGTTTATTTATTTTTGAGACAGAGACAGAGCATGAATGGGGAGGGGCAGAGAAAGAGGGAGACACAGAATCACAAGTAGGCTCCAGGCTCCAGGCTCTGAGCTGTCAGCACAGAGCCCGACACGGGACTCGAACTCACGAACGTGAGATCATTACCTGAGCTGAAGTCGGACACTCAACTGACTGAGCCACCCAGGCTCCCAGAGCATGCGACTCTTAATCTCAAGATCGTGCGTTCTAGCCCCATGTTGGGCATGGAGGCTGCTTAAAAAAATAGCAACAATAAAAATAAAATAATTACAGACTGACAGAATTACCTGGGTTCTCATCTGGCAGAGGTCTAGGATGAGATTTCAGTGGCTTAGAACATTTGCTGATAAAAGCTAACAAAACAAACCCTTAGAACAACAGTGCCTAGGTTTGAGTTTTTGTTCCACCGCTCACTGGCTATGTGACCTTGAACAAGCTACTTAGCCTCTCTGTGCCTCAGTAATAATCCCTACTTCCCAGGGCTGTTAAGAAGACTAAGTAACTTAATATTTGCGAAGGAGGTAGAACAATGTCCAGCAAATTGTACGTGCTACATAAATAGAAGGAACAAGTAATTATTTGACTGAAATGAGCATTAGCTGGCCATTCATTCACTGCCTCTCCCTCATTCGGTATTTATTGAACACCTACTGCGTTCATTAGGCCAGACATAAAAGGCATACACATCTCACCATCTAGTAAGAAAAACACACACATAACAACAGGAAAAAAAAATTGTTCTTTTAGGAAAACGTGACAATTCTAAGCAGAGAATTACACAGGATTCTAAGAAAGGCCGGAGAAAGAACATTCGGCTATTACCACGTAAACTTAAAAAACAAAACAACACAAAAACTAAACAAAAAACCCCAAACCTACAGTTCAGTTCTCTGAATCCATTTAAAAGATCCAATTCAGTTTAATGATTTGTGAATTCAGAGCAAGGCTGGGTACACACTAGCCTTTCGGAAAATATTCCCATTCAATGCTATCTATTCAACCTCTCTGGGTGTTTTTCTTCCTACCTTCCTCCCCCAGTCTTGATCACCCAGAAAATAATCTCTGGGTTCACCGCTCGTCCTCAGTTAATGGGTGGAGGAGGGGATATGGGTTCAAGCAGCCCGACCCTCAGCAGTTTTTAAAAACAACTTATAAATATTTGGGAGGGGAGGGAGAGGATGGAGAAAAAAGCTTCGGTAACTGGTAACGTCTCTGCCCTGGCCGCTGTTACCTTTAAAGAATTTGGCTTAACTGGAACCACTGGGAGCTGGTGGTATACCTAGTGTTGGTTTAATTACTGCTAGAAAACTGAAATTCAGTCAACCCGCACCCCTCCCCCAAATCCATTCAATTCTTTTCAATGTAATCGCTTTTAAATGCTCTGAACCCAGTCAAGCTGGTGTTGTCTGTATTTGTAGCCCAGGCCGTCCACACGGACCCTGCGGAGTCGGGATCCTCCGGCGAGAGCTGGGCTCCCCGGCAGCGGTGCCGAGGCCCACCCACCTCTCCCTCCGGCGGCTGCTTACGCGCCTACACCCGGCGAGCCGAACCGCTTTGGGAAGCCCTGGGCACTGGAAGTGGCGGCTGTCACTACCCGCGGGCCGGACTGACGACACCCCCAGCCTTTCCCCGGCCTACGCCGCCCTCGGGCAGCCCCGTCGCCCCCGAACTTGAGCCGGCAAACGCTGGTCATGCGATCGGACGACTTTTCTAAACTCCGGGCGCCGGAATCGCATCGCCAGGGCCGGAGCGGGAGAAGCAGGAGCCGCCAGCCGCACGGCGCAGGGACCCCGAGTGCAAAGGCTCGGGGAGCGAGCGCAGTGCTCCCGCCGGCCGCCGCCGCGCAGCAACTGTAACCGCAGCCGGATGCACCGTCTCCTCCCCCGAGACTGCGATATTGATCAAAGGCAGGGAGACACGGGGGACATTTATCTCCCCAGACTCGCAGCTTAACGAGCAGGGGAAGGGGCAGGAAGGAGCTCCCAAGAACCAGGGCGGGGGCGTGCGGAGAGGGGGGGCTGCTGAGAGCGTGCTGGGGTCCGCGGGGTCTGCATGGGAGGGTGGGAGATGGAACCAAGTTTCACTCCCAGAGCCTAAAGCGATTCTCCGCACAGAGCTGGTTGCCCGGGTGGGCGGACCCCCTCCTCCGCCAACAGCCCCGCAGCTTCGCCACAATGATGTCTTTTTTTCACTTGAGTCCTCCCCGCCCCCGCCACGCCGGCTCCAGAGGTCCAGCGAGAGGGACCTGTGTGTGCACAGCCCTCCCCGGTGACCCCCATCACACCCACAGCCCACCCGCGCCCCGCGCCGGTCCTGGGGCTGGGGACGCCCGCTCTCCAGGGCTGACCCGCTCGCTCTTACCTTGACGAGCCGGAGCTGCGGGCGCCGTCCCATCCTCGGGCTCGCTCGGTCACCGTCCCGGACGCCTGGGTCCCTGGGACATCCCAGAGGGGCCGGCCGGCGGTTGAGGGCTGGGGCGGCGCGGGCTGGGCGGCCGGGTTCCCGTGTCGCTGCCCGGCGCCGAGGTGCCCGGCTCCGCGCTCCCCGGCCCCGCAGCCCAGCCCGGCCCCGCGGGCTCCCGCTCTCCCCGGCCCGGGCTGGTCCGGCCGCCGCTTCCCGACTCAGCCGGACCCGCAGCCTCCCGGCGTCCCCGCCGCCTCCCCTTCGGTCCGCGCAGCTCCCCGCCTCGGCTCCCCGCCCCCTCGCCTAGTGTCCCCTCCCCTCTCTCTCCCCCGCCTCTCCCCTCCCCTTCGGTCCCTCCTCCGCGCCTCGCCCCTCGGCGCGCTCCCCCTTCGCCTCCTCCGCGCCCTCCGCTCCCCTCCCCTCCCGGACCTGCTCCCCGCGCCTTCGCCGCGCTGACCCCCTTTCCCTGAGCCCAGGTTTGCGGCAGTCGGCGGGACGCGCTGGCAGCGGTGGCGGCCGCCGCAGCCTGGGATGGAGGCGGGGGGGGGGGGGAAGGGGGGCGGGTGGCCGGCGGGGGCGAGAGAGGTGGCAGTCTCCCGCCTCCCGCCTGGCTAGAGGTGGGGACCTGGGGAGTCCAGGGAGTGTGGGGGGTCTGGCGGAGCCCGGGTGAATCTACGAGAGCGAGGCTGTTGGAGACCGGGGAGTAAGGCAGCCCCGAAAGAGCAGGGGCGCCGCGGAAACCGGGTGAAGCTGGGAACTGCGTTTGGGCAGTTCCCGCCCTGCAGCCAGCTGGCCAGAAGGTCCCCGCCGCCCCCACTTCAGCAGGGCGCGGGAGTCGCATCGGACCCCCGGCACCTTTGGCATCCACATGTCGGGGGCGCGCGGAGACGCGGAGCTCTGTGGGACGAATCCTTTTCATTCATTCATTCGTTCATTTTCATTCATTCGTTCCTTCATCCATTCATTCCACAGACTAAGCGCCTGCCCAGTTTGGTCCAGGCAAGGGGCTGAACCCGGGACCCCTAAGAGGAAGGGGAGACGGCGGTGCCCCGCGGGACCAGCGGGCACCTGAGCACCGTGGAGGGGAAAGCCGAGCGCGCATTACACTACAACAGCGGAAAGCAGCTAAGAATCCAGCTAGCAGGGCGCGGAGGAGGTCACAGCGCCCCCTGTCGGCCGAAGCCTCGGGGGAGAGGTCAGCCGCCCCTCCAGACCTCTGGGTCTTCATCTGGCCTTGGCTCTCTAGCTCCCTACGCAGCTCCTAGCTCTGGGAAGCCGTTCCCGCCTCCTCCAGCCCCTTAAACTTTCCTCTCCAGCCCTTCCAGTTGGACAGACTTTTTGACTTCTAACCCTTCCTGCCTCCACGGGGGAGCTGAAGAGAGAGGCGGGGCCACCCGGCAAAGCCTCAGCCTGCAGCGCCTGGCCAAGTCCTCTCAGAGCAAGCCCCGAGGACTCCTGGGTGGAGGAGCACGGTCCCACAGTGGCGGTGAATCAGCTTTGACACGAACTCTGAACCTAACTGCCCTGGATTCTGTGCCCTGTTGGGCCCACCCGCCTCCTCCCATCTACTCACTTCTTATATTATGCAAGAACCAGCGCGTTCGTGGGTCCACCTGATTCTTCACTTAGAAAGGGAGTTACTGTAAGGGGTAGCGTGGTTCAACATGTACAGCTTACTTGTGAGGAAACTGAGGCACGCACACTAGGTGGTGACCTGTCCAAAGTCCATAGCTGGTAAGCCTACTCCTGAGGTTCCTGATTCCCAGCTCAAAGTGCCTGGAGGGTTGGGCTGAAGTGGGGAGGGGCATTGCCCAGGAAGTCAGCTGGTCACACTGGCTTAACCACACAAGACGGCACTTTCTAGATGAAGCACATAGCCCCGAGTCTTGCAAACCCCCCATTAGGTTAGTGCTGCAGAGCTGGTCACGCTGAATCCGGCCCAGACTCACCCCAACCAATCCCAAAAGAGATGGATGGGCACACCAGCCAGACTGTCAATTTTTGTCCTCAACAAAAATTGAATGCAGGGGCGCCTGGGGGGCTCAGTCGGTTAAATGGCTGATTTCAGCTCAAGTCATGATCTCAAGGTTTGTGAGTTCGAGCCCCATGTTGGGCTCTGGGTTGACAGCTTGGAGCCCGGAGCCTGCTTCAGATTCTGTGTCTCCCTCTCTCTGCTCCTCCCCCACTTGTGCACTCTTGCGCGTGCTCTCTCTCTCTCTCAAAAATGAACATTTCAAAAAAAAAACTAAACACATAGTGGTCTAGCTTAGTGCAGGTTCTTGAGTCAGGCAGCCTGAGTTCGAGTCTTGGCTATTCCATGTACAAGCTGTATAAACATGAAAAATGATTTAACAGTGCCTCAATTTTCTCATCTAAGAATGGGGGTAGACTTACCTCATAGGGTTGTAGGTTGTTTTAAATGAGTTAATATTTGTAAATGGCTTGGAACAGTGCCTGACACAGGCTTAGTGAAAGTTAGCTGTAGTCGCTATAATATCATCGTCACCACCACCAACACCACCACCACCATTATCAAGTGGACCTGATGCTCAGAGGTATAGGCCTCATGGTCCCTCCTTCTAGGCAATTCTTTGTGGGAACAGAATTCTTGATTAGAAGGTCACAGCAGCAGTGGATTGTGGGTGGAATCAGAGGAGAGGAAGCTGGTGGGTCCTCAGGGAGGTTTGCCCAGACCCTGTTAAGGCCTTGCTCTCCAACCTTGCCCAGCCTCGGAGCTGACTCTCCAGGGACCAGACAGCTCCAGATTTCCAGATTCTGAGTTTCTCTATGTTTAATAAACACCATCAAATTCTGCCTTTCTGAGTCCCATTGTCCTCCCCTAGACTTGATCTTTAAATATGCAAATGCCGTCGATTAGGCTGTAATCATGCCTTGTACTTCCTACCTTTTTGGCCTGGGATTCAGACCTTCTCTTTCTAAAGGAGCATCTACAGGGGCACCTGGGTGGCTCAGTTGCTTAAGCATCCGACTTCGGCTCAGGTCATGATCTCCTGGTTTGTGAGTTCAAGCCCCACATCAGGCTCTGTGTCTACAGCTCAGAGCCTGGAGCCTGCTTCAGATTCTGTGTCTCCCTCTCTCTCTGCCCCTCCTCCACTCATGCTGTCTCTATCTCTCATAAAAATATTAAAAAAAAAATAAAAAATAAAGGAACATCTATAGATGGTACAATTCCCCCCTCCACCAAGTGGACTGTCTTGATTTCACCAACTTAACATCCACACCCCACTCCCACTCTGGGGTGGGAAGAGGAGAGCTTCTATATCACTCCATTATCTACCTACTTAGAGTTTTGGCCTTTACTGCTTGATTCGGGGGAGGTACAAGAGCCTCCTGTTTAACATCCCTTCTGTAGAAGGATTCCATATCCCCTTTCATTTGTCCTGAAACTGCTTCCTTCCACCTTCAAGAGCCTGGCTCTCATCCCCTGGGCTTGGTGAAGCTTCCAGTCCCGAGGCCTTCCATGCTCCTCCCCCATCTCAGCCCCAGCTGCTCTAGCCAACCAGCCTGACAGCTGAGTGGTCTCCTTAGCAGCCTCCCCACCCCCTCAGGGCAGCCCCCTGCTCCTGGTGACCATTCCCTTCCCAGACTCTCTTCTGACTCCCTCTTACCCTCCCCTCTTCCTGTCTAGGCCCAGACCAGAGTCACCTTTCATTCATTTAACCTGCCAGATTTGGAAGAAAGGAGAAAAATGAAGAATTTAAACAGGAATAAGAGACACTTCCACGTCCTTCCAAACAGTAGGAGAGACAGATGATGCCCCCCTTACCTATGGGTTCTGTTGACTTCAACCATGGGTATCCCAGTGAGTTTGATGGTCTGGAGCAAGATTAGTGGTTCCAGACTCCTTGGGCGAAAAAAACAGTTCTTGATTTTTAAAGTTCAATCTATTGCCGGATGATATAATTGCAAAGAACAGTGAGAACGCATTATTAGAAAAAGGAAGCAACAAATAAAGACATACAAAATAAAAGCCCGATTTTTAAAGCTTTTAGATCCAGTGGACTTAAAATACTGTCAAGGTACCTAACATTTCCTAAAAGCTTACTGTCAATTTCTGCACTTGCCCTGTCATAGACTGGCAACAAATTGTTTGCAGAGGGATCATGCTTGGAGTAGCACTGGTCTAGAATGCTTCTTCAAGTGTAAGGTCAGGAAAATGGCCTCGTGGAGGGAACAGCTCATAAAACCACCTGCACATCGGGGAAGATGGTATTAATTACCCCATTCATCAGTGCATTCATTCAACAAATATTTAATGAGCAGCAACTATGTGACAATCACTGTTGGACGCCAAGGTTAATAAAGATAGTCCTCAAGATGGTCACAGAATGGAAGGGGAGACTTTGATAAATAATTAAAACCTAATGAAATTAGGTCAATAACAGACCAGGCACCATGGGTACGGAGGCAGAAATATTAATTCTGCCTGGGGCCAACGGGGAAGGTTCTACCAAGGAAGTGATATTGTGCCGGGGTCTGGACGAGAGACAGATGTTCAATCCCATATGGCCAGCCAGCACTCTATAAATGAGTTAATACATGCAAAGTGTTTAGTGCAGTGCCTGGCACATGGGAAGTGCTTCAAAAACATTAGTGGTTCTTTTTATTAAATCTTACAAATTATCATCATCATCATCATCATCTTATCATCACCAACCCAGATCGACTCATAACTTTGTCTTGGGTTTGTGGGGTTGTAGGTAGCTCAGTTGGGAGAGGAGGACAAACGGGGCTTTGCCCACCCCCTATGTTAGAGGAAAGATCTAGAGGGGGTGGGTTGGGAGTTGGGTATTGAAGGACATGGGTATGGACAGGTGGAGAAGAGAGGAGGCCTTCCAGGCAGGAGGGTCCCTTAGAGACATAGCCAGAGGAACAAGTGCATGGCAGGGGAGGAGACTGATCTGATGGGGACGAGAAATGGGATGCAGTGGCTGGGTGAGGCTTGGCAGAACTGAGGGGGGAGGGGACAGGCTGAGGATCCCCTTGGATAAAGGACTTGATATTATTCCTTCTCTCATTTAGAACAACAGGTAATAACAATAGTAATTAGGATTCGTATGGCAGTTTGTACCACATAGCTCTTTCACAAACATTTTCTCACTTAATCCTTATAACAACCCCCTAAAAAAGGTATTAATAGCCTCACTTTACAGATGAGAAATCTGATCTCAGAGGTTGATCTCTTGCCCGAGGTCACAAGGCTGGCTTTGACACAGGCAGGACTCCAGCCTGACGTCCCCAGCTCCCACTCCAGATATTTTCCAGTGGACCAGAGACATGAGCTGAGCCTAGACCCGTAGGCAGTTGTGATATCACCCAGAGGAGATCATATCTCCAAGAAAGTGAGTCTCTAAAATCATTCTTTCCTTTTACTTTCTCAGTGGGAGGACAAAAGAGGGGAGTAAAGGCAAGCCACAGGACAAGCTTGGTAGTGACATAGGCAAGGTGGGCCACTCAGAGTCCTCAGGTGACCTACCCATTCCTCCTCCTTCCCCCCTCCCCCAGTCTGAGGCTGTATTGATCCAGGGCAAGTATGCTTATCCTGGGTACAATTACCATGTTTTTGCACTTATTAAGTGTGGCCAAGAGGGCCACCGAAGTTGTTTCTAAGAAAACTTTTTAAAGGCGCACTGAAGTCAGAAGAGTTGACACCATGGGAACATTCTGGAAGCGAAAATAGATCAGAGATGCTGGCCATTTGTGCAGAGTCAAAAGGAAGGGCACACACTCACATATTTTCACAGAGAAATAGCATCCCTCTAGCCTAGACTAGTGGTTCTCAGCTAGGGGCTTCCCCCCCCCCCCCCCCACAGGGAACATTTGGCAAAGTCTAGAGACAGTTTAGTTTTTCACAACTGAGATACTGACATCTAGTGTGTAGAGGTCAGAGATGTCACTAAACATCCTTCAATGAACAGGACAGCCCTCACAGCAAAGAATTATCTGGTTCAACATATCCATAGTGTGGAGGTTGAAGCACCATGGCCTAGACAAGTTTGGTACCATGGACAGCAGAAACCTGGGCTTTCCATAGGAATATGATCCAAACCTAGACATTCTATTCTGTCTGAAAACCACAGAAAAGCAAGGATTCCCCACTCCAGATTTCCTGAACTCCATCATTTTGAAAACACGGAGGCCCCAGGGAAGGCACTGAGGTAATACCATGGTGGGGGGGGGGGGGTCTGCTTAACGTCCCCCAGCTGGGTAGTTGGTAGAGCCAGGACAGGACTTCAGGGCTCTGGGGTCTTCTGTGAATGTTCTGTATCCTTCTCCCAGGTTAATGTTTAGCCTTCCCCCCTCCACATCTTCTGTAAGTATCGTTTGTCCCTTTTTTTCTGTTTCTTAAAATCCTATTCAGAACTAGGAGAGGTCTCATAGAAACCTGCTCATGTAATAGGTAAGGTGCTATTATTTTTGTTTTACCGATGGGTACAGTGAAGTCTAGAGGCTAAATGTGCAATGTGCCTATCTGTTTCCCTGAAGAGCTGTGAGCTTCTTGGAGGGAAGATACTGCTTCCTTTTCATCTCGGTAGTCCCAGTCTCTGGCAAAGTCCTACGCCTCAGCAGATGCCAAATGAAACGTTTACAGTTAATGGTCAATCTTACCATTGGATTAGATGCCAGGCTCCTGCCTCCAGGGCAGTGCGCTCTTTAGGGATCTGTCCTCTTCTGGATCCTTCTGGACCCACCAATGTAGCACTTCCTGTTTTGGAGTTTGATCTCACCCCAGCCTTGGAGTCGGGCCCCCCAGAACAGGCAGTTACACCTTCCTGGTGGGAAACCACAGCACTGAGACTCAGCCTGGCCTTTTCACTCCTTCTCTCCCCTCCCCTCAGGCCTTAAAAAGGGCTCAGGCCGATCAGATTTCCTTTCCAGTTTGCTGGGAATGTCTTCACCAACCCAGAGAAACTTGGGAAAACTGGCCACCCTGACTTTTACTGGCCACTTACAACTCACAGAGCAAGACAGAGAGACTGAAGAGCTGTATGAACTAGCTACAATATGAGGACCTCACGCAGACTCTGATTCAAACAAATAGGAAAAAAAAAAGACCTAGAAATAAACAATTGGAAACAGGAATTCTAATTAGAAATTTTAAAGCGTGCTAATGGTATTGAGTTCTTGTCTTTTGGAGATACAACCTAAATTTTGACAGATGAACCGGCATGAATTCTGGGATTTGCATTAAAGTAATGCGAGAGGAAAGGAAGTGGGTGGGATGTTGATGAAACAAGGTTGGCGGTGAGTTGCTAACTGTCGAATCTGGATGATGGGTACATGGGAGTCTATGGTAACATTTTGCCTGTTTTTATGCACTGCAAAAATTCACAGCATGTGAGAGCTGCCTGGGACCACTTAGGGAGCACATATGGGAGGGTTTCCAGACCATCTTCCTTGGAACCCCAGGATTCTGAAGAGATGCCTCAGGGACTGAAGTTAGAGACGAGGCGGGAGGAGAAAGTGGCGATAGGGAGATTGAGGAAGGGGCTCTGAGGCTGCCCTGGTTTTTGGCCAGTTTTATATATTAGGGTTGTATAGTAGCTGTCATTTTTTGAAAAATGGTTCTTCCCAGAGGGGGAGGCAGTTTTTCCAAGACCAGGGGTACTGGGGGCAGAGCTGGGCAGAACCTGGTCTCCTGACTCTTAGATTCCTGCACTCTGTACTGATGCGTCAGGCCTCAGGCCTGACTGATGCCCTGTAGCCCCTACAGGACACTGTGGACCTGAGACCTCGATCCAGTTGGCTGTAGCTGGGATGGGGGCTGGGTCACGCTACCCCTGCCTTGAGGTGCCTGTAGGCAGGCTGTCTCCCATGGGCTGCTCACTGCCTGATTTCCTAAGCCAGGCCTGTGGCTCAGAGCCAGGCTTCGCTTTGCTGGCTGCCACCTGGCCAGGCCCCAGTGGCTCAGCTGGACGTGGGCCAGCACCCCCAAGTACGCCTGAGCCACAGAAGTGCTGACTGGGGCTCAGCCTAATGGCCACACAACAGTAGTTCATTCCAGAAGAGGAAGGCCTCATGCTGCACGGGTCCCTCCTGCATGAGAGGACTGGCCTGAGGCTGGCCAGATGGTTCCATCCCCACGTGGCCAGGGCAAGGGGGTGATAAAGGCTGAAGTTATTTCATCCCACCTGCACACTTGGTAGGGGAAAAGCACAGAGAGCTTCTGAGTCATGGGGCAGAGGAGAGGGGGAAGAGGAGGAATTACCTGTAAGATGGGTGGGAGGTCCATTTACAGGAAACAGAGCCTGGCTGGACTCGTGAGGGCACAGAGGGAGAGTGGCTGTGTCAGTGATGGAGAAGGTCATGGTGGTTGTGCGGGGACCTTCCATTTGCCCCTCCATATCTACCCTCCACATTTCCCTACCTGCTGTGTCCCGGTCCCAGGGCTGACCGGTGTGAATTGTACCAAATGGCTTCCTCACGCACCCACCTTCTGTTGGGTTCGGCCAATAGGAAGCCGTGACTGTAGATGAGCTGAAGAGAGGAGAATGAGTTGTGTATTTATCCCACTAGCTCTTTCCCTGTGGGGGTGGCCATGACATGGCTGTGTCCCTTGACCAGGGGCCCCTGCCGCTCCCACAGCAACCTCTCTCCAGAGGTTCTGGTAACTTCTTTCTCCTCTCTTCCTCCCCTGGTCTCTTTGGATCTCAGGAGAATCAGTCCTCGCTGGCCTCAGGATACCTCATGACCCCCGGTAGTTTCCCCATTCTGTGCAAATCTTTGTAAACAGTCTTTTTAATAAACCCTTCTGGAATTATCTGATTCAAGTGGGTCATGCATTTCTTGCTAAAACTTTGGTCAGTGCGGGCTGCTCAGAAGCTGAGTTTGCAGACGTGAGACAGTGCACAATGAGTCTTTTCTTGCATGTGACTCTAGTGAACTAGAGGGATGGTGAGGCCTCCCAGGGGGCCTGACTGGAGAGACAGAACAAAGCTCGGTGCAACCTAAAAAAATGAGCAGAGACCCCAGTGGAGGGAATCCAGCTGGAGGCATTGTTGGTAGAGATGTCAGGAGGACATCTCCCCAAACCTCACTGGAGAGATACTGCTATGGGGTAGGGAAGGGCAGGGGGCAGAGGGGTCCAAGACAAAGAGTAGCAAAGCCAGGCTGTGCCCATGCCTGTCTCACCATGCTGATGGAGACAGCTGTGCACTGCATGACTCCAGGGGTACCCCGGGGGCCCCGGGCCTGTGGCTGCTAAACTTCCAAGGATAGCCCCATTATCTGGACCAGAATGTCCTGCCCAACCTACGTCCCCAGGCTTGCTCTGGGTCCTCCCCTGTAGACATCCAGCCTCCAAGTTCCCTGCCCTGACGCTTGTCCTTAAGCTCTGCCAGCTTCCTGAGTGCCCTGCCCCATCTGTAGAACTAGAATCTCTATCCTGGATGCCACACTCTCCAAGCCCACTTCTCTCCTGCACCAGTTCCCACCTTATATTAGGGTTGTGTCCCCACACCTGCCCTCCAGCCCCGGTTCAGCAGTCTTTTTGCTGCATGATATTGGCAAGTCACATCTTCTCTCTGGACCTCAGTTTCCCATAGTGGGGGCTAGAGGTATATTAGGGGACCTCTCCTGTCCCTTTCAGACTTAAATAAATCCATGATGTATGTCCTTTGTCCCAATGACAGATGATGCAAGAGAAGAGAGTGTTTTACATATTCATCTTATATTCCCACAGCACCTAGCAGAGGGCCCAGCCAGCAAGGGTTGGATGGATGGACTGGTGGGTGGGCGGGTGGGTGGATGATAAATCTCCCTGGGGTGGAGAAAAGCAATTCATTACATGGCCCTAAGTTGATAGAAATGTCCCCTGGGAACTTCTCACTGCCTCTGCCCACCTCCTGACTAATCCTGCGTGTTCTCGTTTGTAACCTGGTGCCCTGAGCAGTCTCTCCCTTGGAAGTGCATCTGGAACCAGCCCTAATAGTTACCCTGTGAAGGAATATGACAGACCAGCAACCACAGTCACCTCCAGGGTGTGAGTTTGGGGGGCTCGAGAGACAGGACGCATTCCTTGTATTCCCTTTTATTCTCTTTGGATTTTTTTTTAACCATGAATTACTTCTATAATATAAAGGAAGTTTTGTTTTTGTTTTTGTTTAAAATTTTTTTAATGTTTATTTTTGATAGAGACAGAGAGAGACAGAGTGCGGGCAGGGGAGGGGCAGAGAGTGAGGGAGACACAGAATCCAAAGCAGGCTCCAGGCTCTGAGCTGTCAGCACTGAGCCCGACGTGGGGCTCAAACTCACGCGAGATCATGACCTGAGCCGAAGTTGGGCACTTAACCCACTGAGCCACCCAGGCGCCCCAAGGAAGTCTTTTTGAAGAAAAACGAATACACTAGAGGCTGATAAGTATTTGTTTCTTTCAAAGAGAGGAACTAGGTAGCTGAGGAGTGAGGCAGGGGTGAGAAACAGGGAGGAGACCCACTTGTCAACTTTGCTAACCATCCTTTGGTAACTTTGGGATTTCATACACGTATGTTGATCATCTATTAAAAACGAAACACAAATTTAAGGAATCACTAACCTGAATATAGGTATTCTTATAGAAAAATGAGGCACTTGTATTTGACAGTAGCTCACTTCCTCCTCATGACAGCCCTGAGTAACCATTATTATCCCTATTTTCAGATGAGGAAACCGAGGCTCATCGAGGATTAAAGCTTTACCCCTGTCTCCTTAGTTGGTATAACGTGGCATTGAGACTCACACCCCAGTTTTCTAATCCTGAAGCAGGCTGCCAGAGAGGCTCAGCTTACCAAATATACTTCCATTACAGAAAAACAAATTGGCATTTTGACGTGTGACTCAGTCTCTGGAAAGTTTGTTTATTGTGAGTCAGCCCCACTGAGTTCTAGCCTGCTGGAGGCAGCTGAAATAACAAAGTTCCCAACGCTGCAAAGCTGAGGCTGAGACACAGGGCCGAGAAGACCCCAACGAACGGCACACAAGCGGGGCTCCCCAGGCCACCTGTCGCATTTCAACTTCTCAACTCTGGAATTCTCATCTTCATTTTTGGAAATTTTACCTTACACTTCACTCCCTCTAGAAAGCCTCACCGGTGCCCCAGACTAGCTCCGTGAGATGCCCTTGCCACTCAAACACCCTTGTCCCAAGTCTTCCTTCCCTGCTCCCCTAAGCTCTATGTCTTGATCACAGCCACGTTCCTGCACACCTAGCCCAGCCCCGTGCCCAGATGGTAGCAGGAACTCGACGGACACTTGTCAAATGAATGCATAAACCAATGGCCAGGGTCCTGCTCCTGCCAGGGCACCTTACTTGTCTCCTTTTCTACGGCCTGCGTCTGTGCTGATCACAGGTGCTCAGGAGTGCACAGGGGCAGCCACAGGGAACAGCCGCCTGGGGAGTCATGCTGGCCAACTCTTGAGTCTCCTCCAGGGATGAGGACAAGGGGTGGGCAAAGTGGCCGCTCATCTTGTCAACAAATGAGCGTTGGTCCCTCCCAGAGGGCTAGTCCCTTCCCCTCTCTGGATCTCCCAGGCTGCCCAGCCCCCAGTTCGAATTTCTCACAGACCCAGGGACTGGAGTGGAGTGGGGGTGGCAGTGGGTGGGGGAGGGGCTGTGGGAGGCCTCAAGGGGCTCCTGGCCCCTGGCGTTGTCTCTGATGTTAACTCGGGAGAGCTTGTGGAAATTGCTCATTTCTGTGCCACGCCTTCCAGAAAGACGGGAGGAGTCAGAGGAGACTGAGTTCCATTCTGTCTGGAGCTTGTTCCAATGGGCTGCAGCCCTCCTCATGCCCTGACACCCACCCGGTCTCCACAGCCCCTGCCCACCTCTAACATCCCCTCCTAATAGCAGCTACCTCTCTTCATTCTCTCTTCAGTCTCCTCCAGCCAGGGGCTGGGGGATTTCTGCTCCAAGGTGAATGTCAGCCTTCCTAAGCCCTGAGAGAGCTCAGGCCTGGTAATGAGCTAAAGCTGACCTGGTCTCTGGGCTGAGGCCACTGCATTTATTAATCCCCCACTGCAGCAGGGCCATCGCTGGTCCCCAAATACTTGCTCATCACTATTCCATCAGCCCAGTGGAGCCATTTATTGGGCACCTACTATGGGCCAGGATTTCACAGCGGGAGGGACAGTAGTGTTGGGGACATGGCCCGTTTCCTTCTAGAGCTATAGTCTTGTAGGAGCAGCTGCAAAGTAAAGGAGTCAGTGTCCAAGAGGAGACATCACCACCGTGAAACCAACAGACCTGGAGTCTGGTCCGGGTCTTCCTACCAGCCAGCTGTGTGACCTTGGGCTAGTCCCTTCCCCTCTCTGGACCTCAGTACTTCTATCTGTAAAATAAGGAGCTGAACTAGGTCGGCTGTATCCAAACTGCAATTTGTAACCCATTACAAGATGGTGAGGGGTGCCTGGATGGCTCAGACGGTTAAGCGTCCAAATGTGGCTCAGGTCAAGATCTTGCAGTCTGTGAGTTCGAGCCCCGTGTCAGGCTCTGCGCTGACAGCTCAGAGCCTGGAGCCTGCTTCGGATTCTGTGTCTCCCTCTCTCGCTGCCCCTCCTTTGCTCACACTCTGTCTCTCTCTCTCAAAAATAAGTAAACCTTAAAAAAAAGATGGTGAAATAAATTTAGTGAGTCAGAACGAGCATTCAAATATTAAAAAGGGGGGGGTGCACCTGGGTGGCTCAATCGGATAAGCGTCCAACTCTTGATCTTGGCTCAGGTCATGAGCTTACAGTTTGTGAGATTGGGCCCCGTGTCAGGCTCTGCACAGACAGTGAGGTGCCTGCTTGGGATCTCTCTCTCTCTCTCTCTCTCTCTCTCTCTGCCTGTCTCTCATTCACGTGCACACGAGCTCTCTAAATAGATAGATAGATAGATAGATAGAGATAGACAAACTTAAAAAAAGGAGCAAACATATCAGAGCACCACTCATCATAGAAGTAAGTGTTACATAAAGAAACTTTTTTCGGTTGTGGGTATGTGTGAACACACGTGTGTTTTATATCCATGTTGCTTTGTATGTGCTGCCTGATGGTCTGGCAAGGAGTTTGCACACTGATGTGTTGGTATTTCATGGATCTTCATGTTTGTGAGGACATTTGGGACAAAATACTGGAAACTCTGTGTCTGGCAATCCAATACACAATCAGATGAACTCACTTGATCCCTCCTTCTGGAGACGAGGAAACTACAAACCAGAGGGAAGTGACGATGAGCACTAGAGGGCTAGAACCTAGCCCCAGTCCATCGTCCCCCAAATGGCAGGGTGCTGCTGTGGGGGGGGGGGTGGGGTGGGGTGTGATGGGTAGAGAAGAGGTGGCATTTTGGGAGGCCAACCAGGGAGTCCTCTGGGAAGGTGGCTGCCTACTCGAAAAGGCTCGAAAAGTATTTAAAATAAAACAGCTCAGCCTGGCTTCCCTCCCCCACAGAAGGCGGCCTCCACCCCCGCCCTGCTGGATCATTCCTTGACAGACACATTAGTTAAAGCCGAGTTAACCCTCGACGCCTAGTCCCCAGCACCAGGGCAAGACCTGGACCCCAAGGCCGTTCCCTCCCTGGCAGAGATTGGATGTTGAGCAGGAGAAGGTGAACCCACAGCCATACTATTTTTAGTCCAAGAATTGGTTGCCAGGGACATTAAGCTAATTCCCTGCCGTGTATCAGAGAAGTGACAGTGGTGCTGTTTGCAGAGTCTAATTGCAGGGATTTATTGTAAAATGCAGCTTGTCAGGGCTGCCGTGCCTGGGGTTCAATCTCCTTGTCATCGGAATCTGAGCTATTTGCCGATTTCTTGGGTGGGAAGGAAGGGAGTGTGGTGGAGAAGGGCAGGCGCTGGGCCCTGGTACCCTGGACAGCTCTCGGCTGACCTTGTACCAGGAGGCGATGGGATAACAGGGATGGAAACTGGACTGGGGCTGAGCAGGAGGGGCCGGACTGCTGGGCCCCCAGTGGACGAGACTCAACCTTGACTTGCTTTGTGCCTTCAGATCTGGAAAGGCTCCTGTGGGACCAGGCTGACAGCTTTTCCTTTTACCCGCGGATAGTTGTAGCACAGGGGGCTACAGGGGATGGGGGTTAATTAGCAGGAGGGCTTTCGGTTAGACAGAAGGAGGACCTCCTTGACATGAGGGTGCTTGGTGGAGGCAAAGAGGGGACAATGTCTGATGTCGGTGGTGGTTGTTCTTCCACCCAAAGGAGGGAGATGAGCAGGTACCTAGCAGAGCCACTATGTGCCAGGCACACTGGGTGGCACCTTGATGGGGTCTTAATCTATGGCCCAGGGTGTTTCTGCACCCATTGCGTAGATGAGGAAACTGAAGCTCGAGTGAAGAGACTCACCTAAGGTCACACGGCAGCCAGGAGAGCACAGCCGGGATTTCAAAGAGAATGTGTCCAACTCCAGAGTTTCGTTCACCTGCTTTCACTGACCTAGGATCCCAGGAGCTGGAAGGAGACCTTTATTCCTCTGCACCTGAGATTCTGGGGCAACAAAACATTCATTCACCCATCTTTCCGACGAATGTGCCAGATACTGCACCAGGCCTCTGGAATATATAGAAATAGAACGTGGTGTCCACTCACAAGGAGCTCACGTGGAGAGGTCATTCCGTCCAGCCCTCTGCCTCACCTCATCCTCTCCAGAGACAGCAGTCTGCATTTCAAATAGCTCAGTAAAGGAAGACCTGCAATCCTGTGTCGGGAAGCTTCTGGTAACCCCGGGAAGGGGTAGGGGAAGGACAGCTTGGACTCTTAGCGTCTTGGGGGAGGGCTGGACTCAGGCCTACTTTCCTTATTTAGAAAGCTGGAGTAATGATGCAGAACCACCTTATGGGAATGCTAAATGAGAAAGGGAAGGTTGAATGCCCCTGGCCATGGGTCCAACTTGCCCGAGACGAGCCAAAATTGGGTTGATCACTATAGCAAAACCCTGTGATCGGGCAGAATTGTGGGGATTCTTCACAATTATTTTTAAGTTATATATATATATAACATTATAATATATATATATATATATATATATATATATATATATATATAACATTATAATGAATATATATATTAACAGATACCACAGAACTCACACATGATACAAGAATCAAAAAGTATAAAGACTATCTCCTGAAATTTCCCCTCCCTCCCTGGCTTTTAGCTGCCCAGTGCCTTTCTCCAGAGGCTCCAAGTTTATCAGTTTCTTGGTACCCTTCCAGACGTCGTCTGTCTATTCACATAAACAAGCAATTATGGCTGCACACTCTTTTTGTTTCCTACAAACATGCTTCTTTGCACCTTGGTTTTGTTCCCACTTAATTTATCTTGGAGATTGTCCGAAATCTGTCTACAGAGAGCATCCCCAGTCATTCCTTTGTCATGGCCGCATAACATCCCACTCATCAGATGACCATGTTCTCTTTAAATTATCCCCAGGGATGGCATTTAGGCATTTCCAATATTTGGCTCTTATAAAGAGTGCTGCAAAAAACAACCTTGTTCCTAAATCTTCTGACATATAAGAGTATATCTATAAGACAGGGGCGCCTGGGTGGCTCAGTTGGTTTAGTGGCCGACCTCAGCTCAGGTCATGATCTGGAGGTTTGTGGGTTTGAGCCCCATGTCGGGCTCTGTGCTGACAGCTCAGAGCCTGGAGCCTGCTTCAGATCCTGTGTCTCCCTCTCTCTCTCTCTGCCCCTTCCCAGTTCATGCTCTGTCTCTCTTTCTCTCTCTCTCAAAAATAAGTAAACATTAAAAATTTTTTTTTTGATTTTTAAAAAATTTTGAAAAAAGTTTTTTTTAAAAAGAGTATATCTATAGGATAAATTCCCAGAAGTAGAACTGTTCACCCATGAACATGTGCATTTATAATTTGGACCCTTATTGCCAAATCGTCCTCCGGATAGATCGTGCCAATTTGCACTGTCTTAGGGTGGGTTTCCCCGGAAGCAGACCCTAGGATAAGGATTCAAGGGTAGGTAGTTTATTTGGGGGGTGATCCCAGGAAACCTTAGTGGAGGAGGGGAGAGTGAGACAGGGAGTGGAGGAAACCAAGCAGGTTACCCCTACAGTGACTGGAGCTTAATCCCACGGAGGAACTTGGGGAGACTTTGTGGGGCACAGTCCTCGGAGTTATCCCACTGGGGGCACGAGTGCACAAAGGTAGGGCTCCTCAGGAAACCAGGGTGCCCCGTTGCCCCACACCTTCACCGATAGCGCATGGTTATTCCGGAAGCCCAGTCCTCCTTCCCCTGATGCACATCCCTGCGCCCCATCCTACATTAGCTCGCCGACAGCCTCTGCCCTGCCCACCCTGCTGCCCCATCCCAGGCTGCCAACTGACCATTCTGCCCTCGAGGGGTTCCTGCTGGCTGCCACGCCCTGGGGAAGGTTCAGAGGTGCGTCTCCGGTGACTAGACACGAAGCTCCCTGAAAGGAAACTTCATCTGGCACTTCCTTTGTGCCCTACCCCCGCCCCCTCCAGGCATCAGCACAAAATAAGGCCACTCTACAACTGCATAACTGGCCCAAGAGAAGATGCTGCCCTCATTCCCCAGAACCCATACCCTGCATGTCTGCATGTGAACCCTGGGCAGGGGGGCGGGGGGGAAGCAAGGCCACACAGAGGACATAGACATAGACACCAGGAGTCAGCCTGGCCAGAGCAGAGACTGGTTGCCTCTGAAGGTGGACAGGGCTGGTGTAGGGGGTGGCACTGCCCTCCCGGCTCAGGACACTTTTCCCTGCTCTGCCTTCTCTCTACACCTGCTCTCCTGCCAGGCTGGCACAGAGCTCTGGGGTCCCCCTCACTACGGCCCCTGAAGAAGACTGGAGAGGGGATGAGCTACTGATGAGGGTGCAGTCCTACCCCGTCACTTGCTGCAGGATTCCATGCCCTCCCCTAGCTTGTGTAACTGATGGCTACTGTCCCCACCAGGACGCTAGCAGTCAGCCTCAGATGCAGCAGAATAATAATAAGGCCCAGAGCAGGACCCTGGTCAGGGGCATTAGCCCTTGAACCAAACCTGCAGCCACCAGTGACATAAACAGGGTGCTGAGGTGGGAACAGAATGGGCATCCTGACATCTGCTGAACTAAGCGGGGGTATTAGCTAAGGCCTCTCCCTACCCGAGTCCTTTTCCCGCCCGACCATTAGTAGAAATGCCAGAGAGAAAACCCAGCACTCACGGCAACTGGCTCAGTGTCAGGGTGGGGGAGAGGGCAGGTTGAAGGGAGCCTGGAAGCTTGGGGGGCACTCCCTATCCCCTCCCCCCAAGTCCGACTCATAAACACTGGACGAGGCCTGGCCCCTCTCTAGGTCTCAGCTTACTTCTCGGTAAAGTAAGGATGCTGTGCTAAACGCCACAGGTAAATGAGCAGTGAGCACCCGTTTATTACGTGTCAGGTGGTAGGGAAACAAAGTCGAACAACACACGGTTCCTGCCCTCAAGAAGCCTTCTGTCCAGCAGCAAATAAGCATAACCGAACAGCCCCATGGGAAAAGAACAGAATAAAGTGGTGTGGGAGGGTCACGGGGCACGAATGAAGGACTGATTGATTCTCCCAATAAGGAGACACCACAGATAGCCTGAGGCATCCGAAGTGGGCTTCAGAGGATGGGTAGGAGTTTTCTAGAGGGACCTCGGTGGCTTTTCAATACTTCCAGTGCCAAAACTCTATTCCCTAGTCTGCCTCGACATTTCCAAACTGCATCCTGCAAAATTCTAGTCTCTTCGAGATGTGATTTGAGTGCTCTCAGAAGATGGAAGAGGTTTGGGGAGGCAATGTTCAAATGAAAAGGGTTTCTTTGCTGCAGGACTCATCAGAGCCTTCACTATACTCCCTGCATTGTGAATGTCTGAGAAGAGGGCAGAGACTAAGGATATCCCTTCCTTCCTCTCTCATCTTGAAGAGTTCCACACAGCCCAGTTGGGAAAGGGCTCTCCCAGCGGTAGGGGTGGGGGTGGGGGGTTTCCAAGTGAGCGCGGGCCCCGGCAGCTCCGGTGCCTCCCTCGGCATCAGGGCACAGAGGCCTGGGCTGACTCCCAGCCCCCTGCCTGCCACGCAGGCCGACATGCATCCACCCAGGCAGGCCTTTACAAGCCCACTAATCTCCAGAGGACTCTTGTCCTGCTTCCTTTCCCACCTACAGCCAGGCAGGTGGCCCCGCGCATGCTAAACAGGCCTGCCCCTCAGCAAGGCCCCAGGGTGGAGAGCCGGAGGCTAGGCGGAAGCCCGAGGAGGAAGGAGAACGCACCTCTGGCCAGGCAGCATGGCTCAGGCCCGCGCTCTGGCCTGTCTGGGCCGGACGGGCTGCTTCTGTTCTCCCTGCCGCCATGCTGCACATGGCCGGGGTGGGCTTTCCTGGTCCCCCCCGGGCAGTACAGGGCCTCTGGAGCCAAGGGCTCTTACCTAGAAGTCCCACATCACCCCAAGCTGGACAGAAAGGGAAGTCCAGACCAGGGGAACACAGACTAACACCACCTTCCTTCCTTCCTTCCTTCTTTCCTTCCTTCCTTCCTTCTTTCCTTCCTTCCTTCCTTCCTTCCTTCCTTCCTTCCTTCTTTCCTTCCTTCCTTTTCCTCCTTCCCTCCCTCCACCCTTCCTTCCCTTCTTCTTTCCCTCCACCCGTCCATCCATCCACCCATCCACTCACATGAAGGGCCTCAAGCCCCTGTTCTGTACCAATCAGTGTGGAATTCACAAGATATCCATTGCTGATAAAGGAGACCTTCCTTCCCTCCCTGCCCCCATGATTTCTTTTTTGCTCCTCCCTTTATTCCTTTCCTCTCCTTCATTTCCCTCCTCCTCTCCTTCCCCTTCCCCTCTTCCTCCTTTCCTTCCTCTGCTGTTCCAGCCCCCATCTCCCTTTGATGTGCACTGAATGCTCATTACGCGCAGAATTCAGACCCTGACCCTCCAGGCGGGAGCTGGATGCCCACCACACTGGACGCACCAAGCAGAGGAGGCAGGGGTAGCCTGCTCTGTCCCCAGAATAAACTCTCTGGCAGAGAGGTGGAATGAAGGAGCAGAGAGCACCAAGGGGGCCAAAGAAAGGACTCCAACATTCGCTGAGCCTGTCCTAAGGGCTGTTAAATACACTAGGTTAATTTCCTCAGCCCCAAAGTGTGTGAAAGTGGTGTTATTGTCCACATGTTTACCCATAAGGGACTTGAGGCTCAGAGAGGTTATGCAGTGGGCCCAAGGTCACACAGGAGTGAGTAGAGACCAGAGGCTGTTGACTCCAAGGTGCCTGCTTCTCGGACCAGGTGATATTGAAACAGGAGTTGAAGGATGTGATGGGGCCGGACAGCTGGAGAGGCTGGTGAACTGGGGCTGAGCGCCAGAGTGAGTCTGTGGGAGGCTGGCCTGGCTGGGGCTGGGGGTTGGGGGGGGGGCGGGGAAATCAGCCAGGATGGAGAATTGAGGTGAATTGGGACGAGAAGGGACTGCTGAGCAAAGCCGCTGGCAAGACAAGAGGGTGGGGCTGGCTTCCCAGAGGTGGCTCATCAAAGACCCCATGACAGAAAGACTTCTGGCCAAAGGAGTGGGAGAAACACTGGGGAATCCTCGCAAAAAGGCACCGAGACTGAGAAACGTAAGCTTCTCCGATTTATCTGCTGCAGGTTATGTTGTGGGTATCGATTTTTTTTTTGATAAAATTTCATTCTGATTTCTTAAAAAAGAAAAATGAGCACAGATGCATGTGGAGACAAATGGCTTGGCATCAAGCTGCTTCAAGGGCAATGTGGCACAGTCCCCTGGGGGAAGGGGTGGTCCCACCTCTGGCTGCGGGACGATGCTGGGGGTGGGCAAGCAGGCACGAGAAAGACACGGGGATCAGAGAGGTCCCCCAGACATCAGTCCCTACCCACGCCCTTCCCTCCCACAAGCCACTCTGGGTTGTAACGTATGCCACCTCCACGGGTCATGCCTCTGCTGGGACACCTACACCAACCCCCCACCTGATGTCTGGGGTCTCTCCTGCACCACCCGGCAATTGTGTGCCTAGGAAAACCACACCACCTCTCTGAGGCTCTCCTCTTCTGCAAGCGGGGATAATGCCACTTTGTGGATGTCCTGCCTACTCCACGGGAATGTTGTAGTTACAGAAAATAAAAGCACTCTGCAGAAACTACAAGTTTCCCCCAAAGGCAAGGATGGGGTATGGGGCTGTTGATGCCTCCCCCCTCTGCCGGGCAGGCCTTCTCCCCAGATGCCTCCCTCACTGGCACTCTCTCCTCTCCCCTACCCGCACGCTACCCATTTTCTGTTCCTGGAGTAGGGGTGGCATGGGGAGGCGGGGCTGTGCCCCCGAGGGGCTGGTTAGTTTCTCTTTGGCCACCTGTCCCCACATCAAGTAGCCGCCCCCACAGAGCGCAAGTCAGACAACAGTTTCGCTCCTGAGCTGCTACATCTCATGCGTCTCTATTTGTAAATAGATTTTTTTCATAAAGCAGAGACACTAAAACAATGATATAAATACTTATCTAACGCCTCTCTTTTGCCTGTTGAATTTAAGATAGCGTTTGATTTGGCGCAAGATTTAAAGTAACCCCAATTCCCAAGTATAGATGCGTACCTTCTATTCAACAAAACTCTTACCAGTCTCTGCTGAAATTAAGTCTGACTTCTCCCTGAGTGTCTCTGGAGATACTTTAGTTTTCACAGCCCATGGTCTGGAACTATCCATCGACATTTGCAAGCAGTTTGCAGTTCTTCTTTTGGAAAACCCTTTCCAGGTGCTGCCACCTGCCATGCTAATTGCGCCCTTGACTACTAATTTTCTAGGTGGGAATTCACCTGCCTTCCTACCCCCGCACTTTGCAATCCCTTCTGCCCAAGAAAAATTTGGCCTTTAAAAAAAAAAATCCTATTTCTGGGGCACCTGAGTGGCTCAGTTGGTTAAGCGGCTGACTCTTGATTTAGGCTCAGGTCATTCGTGAGATCTAGCCTCGCATCGGGCTCTGCGCTCAGTGTGCAGAGCCTGCTTGGGATTCTCCGTCTCCTTCTTCCTGCCCCTCCCCTGCTCACGCACACATTCGTGCTCTCTCTCTCTCAAATTCATCTCAAATGAATAGATGTTGGGGCGCCTGGGTGACAGTCAGTTATGCGTCTGGCTTTGGCTCAGGTCATGATCCCACAGCTCGTGAGTTCGAGTCCCACGTCTGGCTCTGTGCTGACAGCTCAGAGCCTGGAGCCTGCTTCGGATTCTGTGTCTCCCTCTCTCTCTGTCCCTCCTTTGCTTGCACTCTCTCTCTCTCCCTCTCTCTCTCTCTCTCTCTGTCTCTCAAAAATAAATAAATATTAAAAATTTTAAAAAAAGTGGTTAAGGATCAAACCATCCCTGGTTTGAGTCGCCATCCCTGCTCTGCTCGATGAGCTGCTTAACCTCCATAAGACTGTTTCCCCCTGACAAACAGGGATGATAATAATAGCACCTGCCTCATAGGGCTGTTGTGAAGATTGGGTACGAGTCCGTGCACTGGCCTGATGCGTGGGTGCCAAGAGATCCTTATGGCTGATTGCAGTGGCCCAGGCTACACATCAATGTTTCTCCCACTAGACAGTGGGTTCCTTGAGCACACGAGCCAGACCTTACTCATCTCGCAGCCCGTCATTCATCAGGACAGCTCTGGTCCGACATCATCCATGCTGCCTTCATCCAATGCTCCAACCTCATGGTCCTTTCTGTTCCTTGAGACCCCACCGTCATTCATCCTACCCCTCTGTATTCCCCTAGGTTTAAGTTTGCATACAAATGATCAAAAACAAACAAACAAACAAACCCCAAATAGTAGTGGCTCAAAGGAGATGGAAGTCTATCTTTAGCTCACACAGACATCTGGGCAGGTAGCTCAGGGCTGATATGGTGTTTCAATTTTAAGGCCTCACACTGTATTGCCTGCCAGGTGTGACTCATGAGCTCTCGGCCCCCAGCATCATGACCCAAGATGGCAACACGCCCGGCAGCCAATGAAGGAAGGGACAAAGAGGAAAGTTAAAGGGTGCATTGGTGTTGTCTCTTAAGGAAAGTTCCAGAAGCTCTCACAGGACCCTTTCACTTACATCTATTTACTAGAGCGTGGTCGTATGGCCACACCTACCTGAGAAGGATGCTGAGAAATGTGGTCTTTATTCTGAATGCCCTTGTGCCCATATAAAATTTCTATTTCTTTTTTTAAAAAAAATTGTTATGTTTTATTTTTATATTAGAGAGAGAGAAAGAGAGTGTGAGCAAGGGCGGGGCAGAGAGATGGAGACAGAATCCGAAGCCGACTCCAAGCTATGAGCTGTCAGCACAGGGTGCAACGTGGGGCTTGAACTCACAAGCCATGAGATCATGACCTGAGCCGAAGTCGGACGCCTAACTGACTGAGCCACCCGGGTGCCCCTAAAATTTCTATTTCTATGGAAAGAGAAGAGAGTGAATATTGGCAGGAAACTAACAGTCTCTACCACCCCCACACAATGCAACACAAATTTTTGAAGTTTAAAATTAAGAAAATTAATTGTGGTAAAATACCTATAAGATTGACCCTCTTAACCATGTTTAAGGGTACACTTCGGTGGCATTAAGCACTCACAGTTGTGCAACCATTACCATCATTGGTCTCCAGAACTTCAACAAAAATATTTTTTTAACATTTTTATTTATTTTTGAGAGACAGAGACAGAGCACGAGCGGGGGAGGGGCAGAGAGCGAGGGAGACACAGAATCCGAAGCAGGCTCCAGGCTCCGAGCCGTCAGCACAGAGCCCGACGTGGCGCTCAAACACACAAATCGCAAGATTGTGACCTGAGCCAAAGTCGGACGCTCAACCGACTGAGCCACCCAGGCGCCCCTCCAGAACTTTTGTCACCTTGCAAAACTGAACCTCTGTCCCCATTACACACTAACTCCCCATTCCCCCTCCCCCAGCCCCCGGCAACCACTGGTCTACTTTCTGTCTCTCTGAACCTGACCACTAGAAGCACCTTGTATAAGTGGGATCAGACGGTGTTTGGCTTTGGTTTATTTCACTTAGCCTACTGGCCCCAAGGTCCATCCGTGCTGTAGCGCATGTTACCACTTCATTGTGTACAGTCCCAGAGTAATTTCTGCCGTTCCTTGGTTTTGGACCTGCCCTCCGACTAGACCCGAAGATCTCCGTTCTTTGGCAAAATTGTGTCAGAGGATTAACACGCGGCAACGAGAAGGCTCGGTGCTGGGGTGGGGGCTTGGGCAAGGACAAGCTTTATGCTCCTCTCTGCCCTACAGCAACTTTCTAGGCAGTAGCTCTCACTGCTGCTTCATACGTAATTGTTCAGTGATTGACAAGTCACGGTCTACCATCACTGTGGGTTAATCTGGGGACGCTGAGACCAAAGACCCCACAGATCACCCAGCCTACCTTCTCCCATGCCTTTTGTCCAACTTCGGGCACCTTGTCCCCAAGCGTCTCCCTGTGTTCCCTGAAAGTCCTTTTCGCTCCTTCTGTTCTCAGT
Organism: Panthera leo; assembly: GCF_018350215.1. Lineage (NCBI taxonomy): Eukaryota > Metazoa > Chordata > Mammalia > Carnivora > Felidae > Panthera > Panthera leo. Next base: position 43,864,009 of record NC_056692.1, on the reverse strand, counting down.
TGTGTTTTCCTTGCTCTTCTCCACTGCAGGAGAAAGTGGAGAGCTTGAGAAGGGGCCGGTCAGGGTTTGGGTTCAGGCTCTTGATGGGTTGGGGAAAGGATAGGTGGGCGGTGGGCCCACAGTGTGCTCTCCAGGAAGACCTCCCCTCCCCCAACTCACATCTCTGCCTTTCGCTCTTGAAGATTACATGTACATCTATGGGGCGGGGGGGGGGGGTGTACCTGAATACACCTGGCTCTGTACAGAAATACATCTGGCCTTGTTCCCGAATCTTCTGAGAGAAATGGTGAAAATAGAAGCAAACAACAAAAAACAGATTCCTGGGCCGCACTCCAAGCCTACTGAATTGGAAGTTCTGAAAATGAGGGACCAGAAATCATTTCTAACAAGGTCCCCTGATAAGTCTAACGTAATGAGCTTGGACCTGGGAACCACTAGTGCACAGAGGAGTTTGTGGAACTGGACAGCCCCGAGTCCAACATCTGTCTGGTGCTCGTGTTAAGCTGTGCCACCCAACCAAGTTGCTCAGCCTCTCTGAGCCTTTGCCCTACAAGGTGGTGGTGAGAAAAACATAGAATGATGCACGTAAAGCATTTAGCGCACCGCCCGGCATGCCCAGCACCCTAATGAGGAGGGAGCTGATTTTACAGTTATTATTACGTCATTAATTAGTATCATTGAAACGCCTGGCATAGCCCACTCTAGTTCTGAAGGGTGCTGTCGCCAGGCAAGGCCCCTGGAGAGAGGGTCTCAAGTTGAAAGGCAAACAGATAAAAGGCAGCAATGGGGCTATTTGCTAGATGCTGGGCTCAATGAAAGCGTAAGCGCCAGGGAGCCCAGGGAGATGAAAGGAAGGATGCGCCATGTTGGTGATAGAACCCAGGGGGTGCTGTCTGCCAAGTTCGCCCCTGTAACTCCAGCCACCAAGGCAGCTTTCCGCAGCAGCAGCAGAGGCTTTGAGAGGCCTTGGGGCAGGGAATTCATTCGGGGGGGATATTCCTCTGGTCAGCTGGAGCCACGCTAGAGCCCCTTGCTCCTGGCAGGGAAAGGGGGTGAGCGAAGGACGGAAGTCCATGCTTTTCGAGGGCAGTCTCGAGCCTTGGTGCCCAGGTTGCCTCCTCCAGCCTGAGTTCAGGGCTTCCCTGCCTGTCCCCTCTGCCTCTCCCACTGGAGAGTGGTGACTTCTCCCACGTTACCCCGCACTGCTGGCCCCTCCGCCTCCGTTCTGCAAGCCCACTGTGCTGTCTCTGGGCCCCCTTGCTCTGCACTCAGTAGGTTATCTCTTGGCTCTTGGTCTCTGGCCCTTGGCTCTTTCTCCTCAGTCTGCACACCCTAGAGAGCCTCTCCCTAGACCGTCCCTGTCCAAAGTAGGCCAGCCAACTGCTCTCCATCACAGCACCTACCTATTTCCTTCGTGGCATCTCCACAATCCAGAATCGTCTTGCATATGATACACTTGCTTATCGTCCATCTCCTATGGAGGGGAACATATGAGCTCTGTGGAGGTAGGAATTTGTGTCCTAGTCGCCCCCCTATGTCCAAAACTAAAACCCAGTGCCTGGTGCAGAATGGGGGTCGGTGCACATTGCCAAATGATTTCTTTACCTGGTCATCTTAGTCCTTATCACCTGGCAAAGTGCCAGGGACCGGGAGCTGCCTAATAAAAGCTTGCTGACTGAACAGATGATACCCTCAGCCGCTCCGGAGTTGGTTTGTTACCAAGAAATCTCCTTAGAGTGATCCTAGGGCTAAAAATCTATTCAACAGTATTTACTGAACAACTACTATGGGTCTGGCACTGAGAGAGGCTCAGGGGATGAAGCAGAAAAGCAGAGCCCCCAGGGGTGCCTGGGTGGCTCAGTCGGTTGGGCGTCCGACTTCGGCTCAGGTCCTGATCTCACGGTCCGTGGGTTCGAGCCCCGTGTTGGGCTCTGTGCTGACAGCTCAGAGCCTGGAGCCTGCTTCAGATTCTGCGTCTCCCTCTCTCTCTGCCCCTCCCCAGCCTGCACTCTGTCTCTGTCTCTGTCTCTGTCTGTCTCTCAAAAATAAATAAAACATTAAAAAAAAAGAAAAGAAAAGAAAAGCAGAGCCCCTTCATGGTCTACACTACAGAGGAGAGGAGGTTAGCTGGGAGGAGGGATTTTCTGGGAGGCGAGTATAGATGTTCTCCACTTCCGCCCCATCCTTTTCCCTGAATTTCAGGATCTTCTAACATGCCATCATCTATCATCGTGGTTTGGGTTTGCAGGTGTGGGGGGTTGCTGGCAGGGGGTTGAATGTTGGAGGAGGAGCCAGAGGAAATTGCTCTTTTTAGGCAGGATCAAAGCAGCCTCAGCACAGCTACAAAGCTTCTCCGTCCCCTGTCCCTGTCCCTCAAAGCCTCTCCCCTCCCCGGTCCCCAGTCCCTTCGCTGCCGCCCACTTACAACCCAGACAGCCTGCAATCAGGCACCTTCATTACAAAGACTGATGTCGCACAGGAGATGGGGATCTGAGAAAGCTTCTGCTGTGTCTGACTTTCGTGGTGGGAACGCGGGGCCCTTGGTAACCGGATCGGCACAGCTCCGTGACTCTGTGCCGACCGACCAGGCTAAGGCAAAAGCTTCCTAGGAGGACCTGGAGTGAGTCCTGGGGGCCTAGGACAGCCAGCGGCATGGGGTGCCCCGAGCAGCAGACACAGAAACAAGGGTGGGAGGGAGACCGTGGGGCTGGAGAGCCGGGGCAGGAAAGGATGAGAGTTTTGGGGGCCCCAGACAGCGGAACCCTGGAATTGCCTCGACACACACGGCCTGTCCAGAGGGTCAAGAACCAGAAGGGCTTTCAGCGACCCTGCATGCTCCAGGGGCTGAGGGACTCCCCGAGGTGAACCGCAGGCTCCAAAACACGAATGTCCCATTCTGCTTGCCATGGCCTGAAAGTTTGTGTGCGCCCAAATTCGTATGTTGAAACCTCATCTCCAATGTGATGGCATTTCGAGGAGAGGCCTCTGGGAGCCCTCACGGATGGGATTAGTGTCCTCGTAAAAGAGACCCCCGGGGAGCTCCCTCGTTAGGACACAACGAGAAGACTGTACGACACAGAATTTGCTGGCACTTTGATCCTGGACTTCCCAGCCTCCAGAACTGTGAAAGATAAAGTTAAGCACCCGGTCTGTGGTATTTTTGTCACTAAGCCACTGCTAATGGGCCTGGTCCCCTCACCTCTCTGAGGTACAGCCACACACACATAGCCACTTGGTCAGAGCCCCCTATATTTCAGGGTCACCCCGTTCCTGTAAATCAGGCTCTCAGCCCGTGGGAGTGAGGGATACCCAGGCTTCCCTCACCCCACTGCATTGCCCACACAGCCCCTCGGGTCTAGCAGAGACCGTCTGCCTGGAAATGAGAAATCTCCGCCCAGAAAATCCACCCCAAACCCTGAAACGCCAGGACTAGAAGGGGCCTTGAGATCTTTAGTCCAACCTTTCTTCTTACAGAGGGGAGCTGAGGCCCAGAGAAAGCAGAGACACCCCTCCCGCCCCCCACCAAGGGCTGGTGCTGAAATCTGGTTTCGCAGACTCACCCCAGTTCTTTTTATTCTGCAACGCTGCCCAGTACACAGTAGGTGCTCAATATGTACTGGCTGAATAACTGAACGACTCAACGGATGGATGAATGGCTGGATGGTTGGATAGGTTGGTTCGCAACTTTAGAAAAGGAACGAAGACATCATCCTGACTTCCTGTGGTGTGGTTAGCTCCGCAGACCATGCCTCGGAGATGTATCAATAAACCAAATGATCAATTAGACACAAGCCAAAAGTGCATAACGCACTACACGGCAGCGACCAAATTGGCTCTGGGAGCAGCAAACTGTGCCAGACCAATTTAATTTCCTCTCCAGTGATAGAGTGACGGGCTCACCGGCAAGAGGGGGAAGAAGGAGCTGTCATCTGTCTTGATTTCAGGGCGGCTCTTTGGTTCTGTCCTACATGACATTCTCATCAACTTGCCAAGGAAACACTGTGTTCCAGCGTCCCCCAGGGGTGGACAACCAGCCCGAGGCTTCACACCGGAGGCCTTGTCCCCACGTCAACTCCCCACGGGCACTGGGCTCCCATTCAGACGCCAGCCTGTGCGTGCCCTCACCCGGGGGCCCTCCCGGGTGCTCACACCCTGAAAACCGGAGAGGTTCAGATGCAGACATGCACACACGTGTGGGCAAGGACATAAGGTTCACAAGGCCACAGAAATATACACGTGTACTTGCGAACATGCGTGTGTCATACTGAGATCTGCATGCCAGGTACGGGGCCACACGTGAGCCCAAGGAGGCCGGCTTTGAACCCGAGAATGTGGTGGAGGGGAGGGCAGGGCGGGGCTGAATTGTTAACCACATGCTACATCAGTGGCTTCCATAAGTGCTATCCAATTGAAATAGAATTCAAGCCACATATATTCTTTTCTTTTCTCTTTTCTTTTTTCTTCTCTTTTCTTTTTTCCTTTCCTTTCCTTTCCTTTCCTTTCCTTTCCTTTCCTTTCCTTTCCTTTCCTTTTTTTCCTTCCCTTCCCTTCCCTTCCCTTCCCTTCCCTTTCCTTCCTTCCTTCCTTCCTTTCCAGAGAGAGAGACAGAGTGTGAACAGAAGAGGGACAGAGAGAGACACAGAATCCGAAGCGGGCTCCAGGCTCTGAGCTGTCAGCACAGAGCCTGATGTGGGGCTCAAACCCACAAACCACGAGATCATGATGACTGAGCCACCCAGGTGCCCCGCCACATATATAATTTTAAATTTCCAAGTAGCCACATTGAAAAAGAAAAAAAAAAGTGGAGCCTGGGCGGCTCAGCCGGTTAAACGGCTGACTCTTGGTTTTGGCTCAGGTCATGATCTCACAGTTCATGGGTTGGAGCAGTACAGAGCCTGCTTGGGATTCTCTCTCTCCTTCTCTCTCTGCCCCTTCTCCACTCATGCTCTCTCTCTTTTTCTTAAAATAAATGAAAGTAAAATTTTTAAAAACAATAAAGAGGAAAAAAGATGATGGGGTGCCTGGGTGGCTCAGTCAGTTAAGCAGCCGACTTTGACTCAGGTCATGATCTCGCAGTTAGTGGGTTCAAGCCCCACGTCCGGCTCTGTGCTGACAGCTCAGAGCCTGGAGCCTGCTTTGGATTCTGCGTCTCCCTCTCTCTCTGCCCCTCCCCTGCTCACACACTGTCTTTCTCTCTCTCATTCAAAATTAAATAAACATTAAAAAAATTTTTTTTTAAGAAAAAAAGATGAAACTAATTTTAAGCTACATGTTTGCTTTTTACACTTTATGCTAGCTCAGTACATGCTAAATATAATCATTTCAACATGTGGTCAATAAAAATATTGAGATATCTTATTCTTTTTTTATTTTGTTCAAAGTCTTCAAAATCCAATGTGTATTTGATGCTAACAGTGCATCTCAGTGAGGATACTAAATTCAGCCACACGTATTTCTTGTTGGATGTGTTACATCTGCGTTTGGATTTCACAGAATATACAGTTGGGAAGGTAGGTTCACATACCTAAATTCTCCCAAACATATTAAAAGTTTTTAAATAACTGATCAGTATCCGTTTTTAAAATTTAAATTGGTGTAAATGGAATAGTTCAGCCCCTTCGATGGCCTACCCACATTCCAAGTGCCCAACAGCCACGGGAAACACTGGCTACCAGATGGGACATCAGGCTTGAAGCCCCTCAGGCTGACGTCAGACAAAGGCAGGGGCTGCACGGAGGGGGTCTCGGGCGGTAAGGGGAGCTACGTTAGAAGGACAGGCAGGGGTCAAGTGTCCAGGGCTGCTGGGCCACCGAGGAGCTTCATCCCACCGGTGGTGGGGAATGGAAAGGAAAGGAGGGTTAAGGAAAGCAGAAAACAGGAAGCCGAAGGGTTTCTTGATGGCTGCTCCGGAGGCAGGTAAGGGGGGAGAAGAGCAGAGGGGATCAGGGGACTACAGATGGCATTGTTAGCCTCCTGTGGGCATCTCCCAGTCCCCAGGACGCAGCCTCAAGACCCCGCTCCTCCCCAGGAGGAGCCCTGGTGTTGCCTACCTGGGCTGGTTCTGCCCATCTCCTTAGCCACAAGTATCCCCACCTCGACCCCCACCCCCACCCCCACCTCGGCATCCATATAACCAACCTCCAGCCATTTGGGCAAGCTCTTGCTGGCCCCACCTCCAACTGGGAGGTCCAGTCACTGGAGGGTTGGCTGCCCATACCTGGACGGGCCCTGGTGACATCTGAGGCCCTGGCAGAGACAGGGGAGGAGGCAAGACGGTCTTAGGGGAGGACTCAGGAAGCACTCTGTTTTCAGGATAGACAGGGCCACAGAGGGAATGGCTCATCTCTGGCCCAGGATGTTTATGGCTGTAGTTCAGGTGATTCACAGGGCTGGGAGCTGGAACTCATGGAGGGGGAGCCCAGCATCTCTCTCTCTCTCTCTCTCCCTGCCTCATCTTTCCACAAGGCCCCTTGGGCTTCCTTCCTGCATGGCCACCTCAGGGAGTCCCTAGAGGCTCAGCCAGGAGCTGCAGGGTTCTTAGGATCTTGCCTTAGAAATTCCGAGTATCAATTCCTCGCCACATTTTACAAGTCAAGCACATCAGCAAGGAAAGCCCAGATTCAAGAGGCGGAGAGGAACAGCTTCCACCTTTCAGAGAGAGTATGGCGTTCATGCATAGAAAAGGAGGGAAAAGACAGTGGCCACCTTGGGGACAAGCTACCCTGCCCACTCACCCGGGATAGCAGCTGCTTTACCTGCTCCCCACATCCATCAGTCCAACATTTCTCTCACTGTCACAGCCTTCCGTGTGGAGGCCACAACCTCAAGGACACATTATTGAAAAGATCGTCTTACCTACAACAGAAACCCTGAAGAGTTGAGATGTCTCTTCTATGCCTCGCTGCCCTGACCTTGACATGTTGGGTAATTTGCTTCCTGAATCAATGTGTCTCACGTAGTCCCCTCAGCCTTCTGCTGCTGGTGGCCCAGTGCTTCTAGAAACATCCTGAGTAGCCTGGCTCCCAGCCCCCCAGGGCGCCAAGAGGTCTCAGTATCTCACCGCCAGGGAGGGCTCTGGTGCTGGGACTTGGGACAGACGGAGGAGGAGGAGGAGGAGGAGGAGGGTGGGAGAGGAGGACAGAGGCATGGGGGGGACAGAGCAGGAAGAGGGGGTGCCAGAGGGCTGTAACCGTGGCAGGCCTGATCTGGAGAGGCTCAGCTGCCGGGGGCTGCCTGGATTTATGCTCCTGACCTGCACACAAGCCACCTCTGTCTACTGAGGCCCCCCCTGCTGCATTTCAATTCAACAATTGTTCCTAGCCTCACCAGGTAAACTGCAAACTGAAGAATTACGTTGTTTCTGGGAGGGGGAAAGAAAGATGAACAGCGAAAGGGCAGGGGGAGGGGAAGAGTAGCACCCTTAAAGAAACTACTCAGCTCCTTGTGTAGAAATGCACGCGGTTGCACAGAGAGAGCAATTCGTCCAAGCGTATTCCTCTCACTGGGGCGGAATGTGGCAGAACAATGAGCTTGGGCCACGCAAAGCAGAAACTGCTGATGGAAAGGTGATTTCTGCTCAGGGGGGCAGGGGCTGGCCTCCGTCTGGATCCCTTTCATTGCCCTACAAAGAGCCCTTTCTTCTGGCCGGACTGCACCAAGTAATAACAACCAGGGACTTTTCCTCGCCCCGATTTCTGAGCCTCTTCAAGGGTCACCTGGTGAGCAATAAAATTCATACCTGGAATAGTGTCTTTGACCTTGGGCGAGTCTGCGCATTGCCCAAGCGCCTGGCCCTCTTGTGGGATTCTGGGAGAAATAGCTTGCTTTGGAAATATGAGGGAGATTGGGGGCTCCCTGGAATGTTGGCCAGTCGTGCTTGTGCCTTGGGTTTTTATAAATAGTTTTTCTATCGGCCACTGTCAGATTGGGGCAAGTGCGTTGCCTGAAGGGAATTGCATAAGCTCCCCTCCCCACACGACCCACCAGCCACCGCAGCCTGGGCATCTCGAGCATCCCCCTGCAGGTTGTGGGGTACCACTTTGCACGCGTCTCTGTGCCGGCCTTCCCATCTGCCAGGGCTCGCGTCTCCCCCCCGATTGCCTTGTTCTTGGTCTCTGCGTTCGCTGGAGCGTACCTCGCTGCCCTGGCCTTGACACTTGGGGTACTTTGCTTCTAGAACTGGCGCTCCTCACCCGGTCCTATCAGCCTTCGGCCACCCGTCCCCTGAGTGACTCTTCGTCTCGAGGAATGAGATGGTAGAGACAGCCCAGGCAGCTTGGAAACAGGGGCCGGATTCGAATCCGACCTCCACAACTCACTAGCGGCAGGCCCCGGACAGGGCACGGAAGCAGCAAGAACTTCTGTTTCCTCATCTCTGAAATAGAGATAATAAAGCCCTCTTTGCAGGGTTGAAGCGAAAGTCACCACTTTCCAGGCCAAGGGTCTGGTCCTCCGATAGCACTCAATCAACGACAGCTCCTGCTACCCCCTCGCCTTCATTTTATTTTTAATTTTTTGTTCATGTTTATTCATTTTTGAGAGAGAGAGGGAGACACAGAGCTTGAAGGAGGCTCCAGGCTCTGAGCTGTCAGCACAGAGCCCGATGTGAAGCTCGAATCCACGGACCACGAGATCATGGCCTTAGCCCGAGTCGGATGCTCAACTGACTGAGCCACCCAGGCGCCCCTCCCCCTCGTCTGGGGCTGCCTGGCCAAGGCCTTGGTAAAAAGTCCATTGAGCTCCCCGACCCAAGGAAGCTAAAGGTGAGGGAGAAGCAACCTAAGAGTCACGGAGCTCCTGGGCGTCTGTGTTTTGCCGGGAGCTCTGGTTATTCATTTCATCCTCCAAGAGCCCCAGGAAGGAGGCGCTATTATTATGGGACCTGGGACCCCGGGCAGAAGGAGGATATAGGTCTAAAGGCTGTAGATCTGGGATCCAAACCCCCACCTGGAACAGGGCCCGGAGTGAAGGATGATTTCCAGTAAGGCCAGCGAGAGAAAGGGTGACCCAGTGCTGAGTCCACGGACCCCCCAAAGCCTCAGCAAGGGAGCAGGGTCAGATGCAGTCGCCCCCGCAGATGGAGGCTGAGTGGCCCCCCCTGGGGGGTGAGGCAGTGCTGGAGGGGCAGGGAGGGGGACGGGCCCTTGGAGGCCTGTGGGGTGCATTTCACTGTGGTTGGCTCAGGACCTACACCTCAAAGCTTGTGAACCCTCTTGCCAACTCAGCACGGGTCCCACGAAAAGCAGCACCCAGAGTAGGAGGAAGGAGCGGGGGAGACAGCTGTGGAGGCCAGAGGAAGGAGGCCTCAGCCTCTGAACACAGCCACTTGGGTCTCCCACGGCCTGCTTTCCAGTCCCCCTTCCTTCTCCCCTCCAACCTACAGCCACCTTCCCGCTCCTTCTTGTCTCTCTCACCAACACCGTACACGGTCATTTTCTAAAATCACTCCCTCCTTCTTCCTGCTGGGATCCAGGGCCCAGAGAGGTGTCCCACTGGCCTGGAGATGCACAGCCAGTCTGCTGCAGAACCTGTCCCCTAGCATTCCAAGACCTTGTTCCCTGCCTGCCCCATTGTCCTATTCGGGCTGTGGCCTCATCCTCGGGTGGGAGTCAAACCTGTCTTCTTTTTCCTCCTCTAGAGGGGAAGTGGTACAGCCCTTAATGTGACAATGTTTGTCCTCCCATTTATAGGCAGAAGCCCCACTGACTGGCTTTTCTAGAACCTTTCACAGCCCGCCTACCCAGGGGAATGCACGCTATCTCCAATCTCCCCAAACTGTGAAACCAAAATACAGAAACAAAGGCCCTTCCTCAGGGGCCCTTAATCTCTTGGCCAATCGTGGTCAAGGGGCCCTCTCTCCCTGATCACACCTGCCCAGCTCGGGTTTAAAGCCGAGGGCACAGCAAAGAGGGCAGCAGGCAGGTGAAGACAGAGCTATTGTGTTGCCTGTTTAGTCTTGCAGTCCCGGCCTGGCCAGCTGGGAGGGGCAGGGGCTCGATTTCACTGTGACTGGCACAAGCTCTCCAATCAGAACTTGCTAGTCCAGCGGCCAACTCTTCGAGGGGCTCCGGGCCAGGGGCACCCACGCTGTGAGGAAGACGGTGCTGGTAGAAGGGTAACAGAATAACAAGGGGGTAACAGCATCAGCACCCGCTGACAGCCACCCCCCTCCACTGCCACCCATATGCCCAGATGGTGGTGGGACTTGGGATGGAGGGGACAGACGCTGTAGGCTCAGCCACCCCTCCACGAGAGCAGACCCCAAGCCCTGGCTTTCCCACCCTGCTGCCCCGTGACCGGGCAAGCCGTTCCCAGGAGCACCCTGGGAGCTGCGGAGTGGGAACCTGGGCCTCCTGGTTTGGGATCAGGCGTTCCGTTCCGCTCTGGCATTTGCTGTTAAGGAGGATGTCACAACAGGAGACCCGTCCTTCGTGCCGAGGAACTCCCAGACTTGATGACAATCATTCATCATCCTCGTCAATAACTACTTCCCGGTCTTCTGCGGCTGCGTGTGACGATGTGGCTGGGTAGGCCCACCCGAGGGCCCCGGGCAAGGAGCTTGCTGTGAGGCTGGACGAGAGAGGTGGCAAGACTTTCAGCAGAACAAGTTTCCGTCCAGCCCTGCTGTCTCTCTGGGCCAGTGCCCACTCTCAGGCTGTGTAGGGAAGCGGTAGGACTGGGGGTTAACACTGGGCTTTGGTGACCGGATTCAAATTCTGGGTCTGCCCCTTCCTGAGGGTCACCTGACCTCTCTGAGCTGCCACGCCCCTGCCTGTAAGAAGGTGAGACTAGAACGGCTTCATGGAATTTCTGGCAGGTCAAGTGAGGTCCAGCTGCAAAGCCCCCAGTACCCAGGGCCATCAGTACACAGAAACGGGTATTACTAAGATGTCACACAGGTGTCGCATAGGTGTTACCTAATGTGGATGAGAAGATTCTGGGCTGATGGCGCCGCTCCTGACAACCAAGGCAGCCTCTTCCGGCATCACTGTCCTTGCAAAGGCCCTCAGAGCATCTGTGGAATTCCAAGGCATCTCACCTCCCTGCAGAGAAAGGGAAAAAGCGAGGGGACTGGCTTCATGCCCTCAGGGACGGGGGCCCCCACAGGCCAGCAGCAGCAGCGGCGGGGGTAGTGTCTTGACGTGCCCAGGGCAGGACACGGGGGTTCCCTGCGAGGAGCTGGAAAGTGCCAGGTTCCTCTCACACAGATCTGTAATATCGTCTGGAGCAGATGGCAGGGGTGGGTGTTCCCGGCTGGGCTAACAGAGTCTCATTTGCCTGGAAATTCCCTCCAGTTCCAGGGAATCCCTTCCAGATGTTGTCACCCACAGGCCAGCAGAGCAGGAGCAGTGGGGAGCTAAAAAGCCGCAGCTGAAAAGCCTTAAACACAGAGGAGGCAGCCACCCGTGAGGCCAGTCCAAAGGCCTTGCTACCCACAAGCCCCCGCCCACCACCACTTACACAACCCAGGACTCCACTATTAGATAGCCATTCCTTTGGATGTCATTCCATCTCAGGAAGTTCTCTTTCAGACTTTAATGCCCCTGTGAGGGATAACGGCAGGAACCCTTGGGCAACACTCGCTAGAATCAGAGGCCCCACCTCAGATCAGCTGGAGGAGAATTTGCGTGTGAACAAGTGGCTGCTCTAAATCATTCCTGTCCCTTCACTTTCTAGAATGCAGGCTCCAAGAGGTCCGGAATTTGTTTTGTTCACTATTATATCACCAGTGCCCAAATAGTTCCTGGCACAGAACTCATGAAAAGCTTCTTTTCTTTTCTTTTTCCTTTTTTTTTAATGTTTTATTTTATTTTTGAGAGAGAGGCAGAGCACAAGCAGGGGACGGGCAGAGAGAGAGGGAGACACAGAATCCGAAGCAGGCTCCAGGCTCTGAGCTGTCAGCACAGAGCCCGACGCGGGGCTCGAACTGGCGAACCGCGAGATCATGATCTGAGCCGAAGTGAGACACTTAACCGACTGAGCCGCCCAGGTGCCCCTAAAAGCTTTTTGAGTACACGAATTAACACTATTTAGAACCTAGCTTCCCACAGCCCTGAGGGCAAACGTGCACACTAGATAGGTCAGTGTTGATGTGGGAGGAAGAAGAAGGAATTCAAAAGGAACGGCACCAGGGCCCAAGGCCCTCCGAGGAGAAAGGGGCTGGACAGGAGGAGAGGGCGTGCATAAGGAATGGTGGCCCCCAAATAAAATTACTCCCAGAACTAGAAGAGAGAGTGGGCTGGCGAGGGAAGGAGATGAGCCCCTTCTCCTGGAGGCCCCCCCTCTGCCTTCGAACCTTCAACCTGACCCCTCTGGAGTACTTCCCAAGAAGCCTCCTCCTTCAGGAGCACCCCCTACTCCCCCCTGCCACCTTTGATGCCTGCCAAGGCTTCTGAGGACCCTGCACGTGCCTCTTCCCCCTGAAGCTATGTTTAGACCCTCTGCCCTGCCTTCAGGCTGCTCCCTCCATGTCCCCGTGAGGGGTCTCAGGGAAGGTGGGCGGGTCCTGGCAGGTGGCCCCCTTAGCACTGACCACGCAGTGAGCGCGAAGCTGGGCCCTCCCCCGATAGTTGGGGAAACTAAGGCCCAGCGATAAAGCAACGTGGCCAAGTTCACAAGGGTAGGAATGCTAGGCTAACGCTGGTTGGGTGCTCTCTCCACCCCACCTCTGGACAGCTTGGTACTTCTCCTTTGGGTACCCTAGGATCTAGTTCACGGCAACAAGCGGGGGGAATAACCGCGGAATGAATGAGTGAGAAGCAAAGAGCGCCCCCTCCCCCCCCCCCCAGAGCCAAGAGAATGAGAAGAGTGGTACCTCCACTCCAGGCACTGTGCTCGACACTCCACACAGATCATTCCTTGGAATCATTACAGCAGCCTCATGGGGGAGGCCCTGTTGTTATCCCCCTTAGGGATGAAGAAACCGAGGCACAGGGTGATGAAGAGATGAACCTTAATCCTGCCCGAGCTGGGATTTCAACACGTTTCGGGCCAGAATTCGAAAGCCTCGGGCCCTCATCAGGATGCTGTGCTGCTCTCTTTCCTGGTAAACGCTTTTCTTTGAAAGAGGCCATCGCTGCCCAGAAGACTCCGGCCCGGGCTCTGAGCCGGATGAGTTTTTAATTCACTTTGAGGGCAAGCACAGTGTGTCCCCCGCCTGGCTCATCAAGGGGCCTGAGACTTCAAGGAAATCTTTCTGAATCCAGCTCCCCACCCCCCCGACCCCCGAGATGCCCCAGGTCCCTCGATTCACTCTCAGTGGCAGCTTCTATTCAAATACCAGCTCTTCTGAGGGGCTTTGGGGGCCCTTCGGTCTAAAACAACATCCCACACACCCACCCGTTTCCATCCTCTCCCTGCTTCCTTTTTCTCCACAGCATAAAACATGGCCCAACACTGCTCGGTGGCTGTGAGCTGTGCTTTGCCCCCTGGGGAGGGAGGGCACCTCCATGAGGGCAGGGACATTGGCTACATTCCTGCTCTGTCGCCAGGGCCCTGGATCGGCCCTTAGTAGGTGCTCAGTGCACAGTGACCGGATGAATGAATCCTCACAATGTGATACATAAAACAGTGCTTTTCTATATCAGTGCAAGTTCGTAGCGATTTTGCGAAAGACGCACAAATTCGTTAATTTGGGTGTTAACGGGAACTTGTTAATAAGAGTAAAAAGCCCATATTTGCCGGAGGCTCCCTTTAAGGAAATCACAGGGGATCCATGTGCCCCCCCATGAACACCCGCTGAGCGCCAGCCTGTGCCAGGCAGCATGTGGGCTCCGGGCACGCGTCAACGCACAAGCCGTGGCCTCTGCCCTGTCCCAAGGGGTGTATTTTAATGGGGGAGAAGGACATTGAACAATCCCCACAATAAATATTGAAACTGTGCTGTAATCGAGTTGGAGCCTCCCAGGGCCCTCACCTGGTCTGCTGGGAAGGGCACGGCGTTGAGGACCGCCTCCTGCCAAGGTCACTCACACTTGTCTACATTCTCGTGGGTCTTCCCGGGGGCGGGGGGCAGCAAGGGGACTGGAGCAGCGGCCAGCATGCCCAGAACCGTGTGTGCCTGGGGGGCTAGATGCACAGCAGCAACATCCATCATGCCGGCTGTGGGAAGAGCGGCCGGTAAGTGCTGGGCATGGCGGGGGTGGGGGGGCGGCGGGTAGGGGGCTCTGTCTCCAGGAAAAGCTGGGCTCCGTAGGGTTGGGGGCTCGGGACCACAGCCTGGAGGGGGGGTCTTCTAAGTCACCTGCAAAGACCCCTCCCAGCCTGGGCTCCAGGAGCCAGTTTCTCCAGCTGTAAACACAGCAATACGATCTGCTTCCCTACAGGCGAGGGACCAAACAGGGAGAGAGGGACGTGAAGGATGTCGCAGCTCAGTGCCTGGCTCGCAGGAGTGACACGTGTGGGTCTCTAAATGAGAGACGAGGTGGAGATTCCGGGGGGGAGGGGGTACAGTGAAGGACCGGTGAGACAAGAAATCAAAGACAGGGACCGGGATTGTTCCTTCTGGAGGGCAGATGGCTCCTGTGCCTCAGTTCTCGTCTATAAAATGGGTCATTGGCCAGTTGTTTTCACGCAAAGGGCAGAACACGGAGAAACGACTTTAACTCAAACAGAACGATTTGCAGTCAGATAAGAACTTTCTGAAACCAGAAAAAAAAATTGCATAGACCAATGAGAAGGATGGGTAGACTCCCTTGGATGGAAACAGAATTATAAAGCTGGAAGGGACGAGTCAACTGCCCCCCTATAGACACACATCCCGTGGGTTTTGGATTTTAGAAGTTGACTTAAAGGAGAGTGGCCTGCCTCTGGTCAAGAGGTGGTTGGTAGCGGAGCTGGTGTCAGACCCCAGAGCCCCGAACCCTGGTACCAGTGCTCTCCCCATTGCCCACCTCAACCTCAATTCCCTTTTTCCAGGAAAGTACATCGACCACCGACGAAGCACTCACCCAATGCCTGCCACTGTTCTAAGCCTCCCCTTAGAATTTCAGGGTTAATCCTCACAGCAATCTTGTGAAATAGGCACCTTATCACAGATAAGGAAACTGAGGCACAGAGAAGCTCAACAAAAAACCCCTGGGCATTTAGCTCGGCAGCGGTGGAGGGAGGCTCTGTACCTGGGCCTCCTGACTTCCCTGCTGGCTCTGCAGCCCCTGGGGGCGGCAGCTTCTGTCATTACGGATGGGGGGCCCATTTGTTTGGGGACCTATCTGTTTGGCAGTGCTTTGACAGTCACGGTTCAGTGTGATAGGACTCAAAGACCCTGAGCTCTTCAAAAAGGACATCAGTGTCCTCGGCAGAGCTTGGCACATGCCTCCACACCAGAACCAGACTCCCCTGGTGGCAGTTTCAGGCAGTGCCAGCTCCACGGGTGTGACACCTGTGCAGTCACATAGAACCCACCTTGGAAGCACAGTCTTCACACTTTTTTTTTTTAACATTTTTATGTATGTAATTTTTGAGAGGCAGAGACAGAGTGTGAGCAGGGGAGGGGCAGAGAGAGAGGGAGACACAGAATTGGAAGCAGGCTCCAGGCTCCGAGCTGTCAGCACAGAGCCCGATGTGGGGCTCGAACTCGCAGACCACGAGATCATGACCTGAGCCGAAGTCAGACGCTCAACCAACTGAGCCACCCAGGCGCCCTCGTCTTCACACTTTTTAAGCAAGTGCCCTGCATTTTTGTTTTACACTAGGACTTACAAATTACATAGCTTGTCTCAGTTGTGGACAAAGGTCCTTGACCTTTATCTGAAGGGACTGGGGGGTGCACAGCAATGCCACTACCACTGGAGGACAGCCATCCAGTGCCAGGCAGACTCTGGCACCAGGGACCTCAGCTCCCTTCCCTGGAATGAGGTGATTCCACCCCTTTCTTTCCTTTTCCTGGACAGAGGTGTGAGGTCAGCTCAAGGTGGCACGCATATAGATTCTCTCCCTCCCTCTCTCTCTCGTTTTCTCTCTCCCCCTCTCTCCCTCCCTCTCTCCTTCCCACTGGCTGTGGATGCACCAGCAGAGCGAGGCAGACACGAACCTTCTCCAAGCTCAGAGGTAACAACTCACCCTCAGGATTCCCCCGTGGCCTCTGGCCTCTTACCGACCCTGCTGGGCTTGTGGCTGAAGGCAGCCCGTCCACGTACCTTGGGACAAGAAAAGGCACACAGAAACTCTGCAATAATATTGACAGCGGGCAAAACAGGGACGTGGGGGCAACCCGCGGTGGAAAGCTACAGGGTGGATAAAAGGGACGACCTAATTAGATCTGAAACACAAAATCCTGAGTTTAAAAAAAATATTTTGCTAAATGGTATGTTACTTGATACCTTGTATGTATCACACGCCCACACACTCACTCGCAAAATGCTATATATTTTCCACGAGCCCATGCGTATGTGTGAAAAGAATTTTAAGTGCAGAAGGATCACATCAAAGTCATGTAATAGTTGTTAGCTCTGGAAGTGAAGTAGGGCATCAGAGAGGGGACTAACTGTGAGTATGTAACAAGCTCAAAAGAGAGTGGCCTGGGTGGTTTTAAGTGGACACTCCAAACTTGAGGCCGAGGAGGGAGGTCAATCCCCTCCTTCCTGGGGCCCCATTAGGACCTGCTCCCACTGACTTCACAGCACACTGCACGTGGCAGAGCCCTGTCACCTCCCTCATTTTAGGTGATGCCCACGGTAATGCCGTGAGGGGCAGGGCAGGCGTAATTATTATCCCCATTTTACAGATAAGACAACAGAGTCAGGAAGGTGGAGGGACTTGTTCAAGGTCACCAAGGTAGGAAGCAACAGACCGGGACTCTGATCTTCCAAGCCGAGTCCGGGACAGTGGGCGTGGAATGGCGAGGGTCCAGGCGGCCATTTGTTTCCCAGGAGCTAGTCAGGGACTTCGGGGCTTATGATGTCCTTCCAGGTGGAGGCAGCTTCTGCTGGATCCGCTCCGAGTCTCCAAGCCCCCACTCCCATCCATAGATGCCCCCTCTCCCATCCCTTGCCCCACCATTCTCCTCCTGAACCCCAAAGGTTATGCCCTTCCAGCTGCTTCATGGTGTTAGGAGCTGCGCCCAGGCAGCTCCTTTGGCTTCTCACCTCAGAGACGTTTCTTCCCCACCTGCAAGCCCAGCTCTCTCCTGGTCCAAAGTCTTCATTCCCCTCGCAACGTGCATCCCAGGCTCATTGCATTTGCTTCTCCTGATTGGTTCTCCCCTCTGGCTCCTCCCCCCTTCTGGCCACTGATTGGCTCCCCTATCTCTGGCTCCTCCCACCTCCCTGGACCAAGTCTCTAACTTCCGCCAGAGGCTGCCTCACACTCGCTTTTGTGAACTTCGGGGTTGTACTTCTCCAGCTGTCGTCAGTGCCCCACCGGCCACACAAAACCCCGCCTGAGGAGCTTGTTAAACACCCAGATGCCAGGGCCTCAAGTCCACGGATGCTGATTCAGTAGGTCTGTGCGTGGGGCCCAGGAATCAGTAGCTTATAAAATAAATCCCGGTGATGCTGATGTTCAGTGAAATTTGGAAATCACCCGAGACCAAAACTTTGAGTCAAAAATCAGGGAAACCAAGACCCAAAGAGGCTAAGTTACCTGTCCAAGATCATACAGCTAATAAACTGTAAGCAACCGTTTGGAGGCTACTGGGCCCGCTGTGACGCTACGCGTGCCGCGGAATCACACGACACAGGTGGATGGATGGACACACGGCATATACCCTCTGCAAAACTAACCCTCCAGGCTCCCGTCCCGGGGCCTGATGAAAATCTGTGTCCTTTTAATTCTAAGCAAAGGACCCAAAGTCTGGGCCAGCGCAGTCCCTACGGAGCAAGGAGAGGACTGCGGTTTTTTGGTGAAAGATATCACCCCGCAGGGGCCAGGGCCTGGCATTCTGCTGCCTGGTCGGTGCCCTGGTCACACATCAAGCAGTGATGAAACTCGAGCTGCCCCTCCCTGTCCTCAGTTGTCCCAGAGGCTCCAGGGACCTGGCCTCTTACCTCTTCAGCCACCCTCCCCAAGATTCAGGTGTCACACACCTGGGCCCCTAGCCAGGCTTCTGGTTCCCAGGCTCCCTCCCCACCCTTCAAGCCTGTGGGGGCCCCCAGGAGATTGCGATTTCCTCTGCTGGAAAGGGCTGGATGCCCTGGAAAGGAGGGAAGACGCTGAGGCAGCGGGACCTCCTCCTGGACCCCAACAGGCCCTTTCCCACTATCAACAAGCCCCAACTGGACAGGCCACTCTGGATTGACGTCCCCAGGCCCTTCACTGCCAGGCCTGCCCTAGTGCCCCTCCAGCCTTTGCCCTTGCCCTCATTCTTCACCACACACTCACTGACGGTCACCCCTTCTTAAAAACTGCAGTCCCGAAGTTTCTAGTGTCCAGGGGATCCTGAAAGCCAGTCCTTGTGTTTCTCCTAATTGTGACCACACCCTCTCCTCACCCCTCACTGGTGCCCAAAGTTGGGAGCGGCGTGTACAGGAGACCTAGGAAGAAGGGGGAAAAACTCTGAAACTCACACCACAAAGAGTGGCCAAAATAACGACAACAACGATAATAACCTGCCAATACCAAGTTGTGGCTGAACAAAGCACCTGGAACTGGCATGCGGTGCCTGTTGGGAATGCAGACTGGTACAGCCACTTCTGAAAACAACTGGTCTATTTCTGACGCAGTTAAACAGATACGTGCCATGCAACCCAGCAATCCTACTCATAAGTATTTGCCGAGAAAAATGGAAACTATGTACATGCAAAAACCTACGTGTGGATGTTTATAGAGAAGCTATTGGCAATCATCAAAACCTGGAACCTCCCCCACCGTGCCTTTCAACTAGTAAATGGATAAATAAATTGGCATAGCCATACAATGGAGTGCTTACTCAACAATTAGAAGAAATGAAGTGATGAAATGTGGTGGAATCTCAAGTGCATTTTACTAAGTGAAAGAAGCTAGACTCCAAAAATTACATATCATTTGATTCTATTTGTATGACTTTCTGGAAAAGGCATAACTTTAGGGAAGGATCAGCCGTTGTCTGGGCTGAAGATAGGGGAAGGGTTGACTATTGAGGGGCAGGTGGGGATTCTGGGGAGGGTGACGGAAATGTTCTATACCATGATTGTGGTGGTGATTATCTGACCGTGTGCATTTATCAAAACTCGCAACCTATACAGGCTGAATTTTACCGTATGGAAATTATACCACCATTTTCCTAAAAGCCTCTCTCACCTCCCATCTTACTTCCTCAGTAGTTTTCTGCCACATCCTTGAGGACTTCTGCAAAAACCACAAAACTAAACCATGGTTAAATTTAATGTGGGATCCAAATTGGCTTCCAGGACAGAAAAAAAAAGACATTAATGGAAAAACTGGTAAAATCCAAATAAAGTCTGGAATTTAAATGATAGTAGTGTGCCAATGTCATTTCTTACCTGTGACAAATGTCCTATGGTAATGGAAGATGTTGACATTAGGGGAAACAGAATGAGGGGCATAAGAGAGCTGTCCATATTATCCTTGAAACTTTTCTGTAAATCTAAAATTATTCCAAAATGATGGGGCACCTGGGTGGCTCAGTCAGTTAAGCATCTGACTTCAGCTCAGGTCATGATCTCTCAGTTCATGAGCTCAAGCCCCGTGTTGGGCTCTGTGCTGACAGCTCAGAGCCTGGAGCCTGTTTCAGATTCTGTGTCTCCCTCTCTCTCTCTGCCCCTCCCCCGTTCATGCTCTGTCTCTCTCTGTCTCAAAAATAAATAAACGTTAAAAAAAATTTTTTTCATTAAAAAAAAATAAACATAAAAAAAATTTTAAAAATAAAGTAAAACTATTCCAAAATGGTTAACAATTATATACAAAATAATTGTTAATATACCAAAATATATTTCATAGACTTTTTATATTTTTATTATATATATGTAATTTTTATCATTTTGGAAAATTAGTCCCAGCTCTTTCGCATAGAGAAATGAAGCCTTATGTTCACACAAAAACCTGTACATAGATGTTTATAGCAACTTTATTTGTAATAGCCCCAACTGGAAACCACCCAGTGTCCTTTAACAGGGAATGGTTAAATAAAGTGGGGTATATCCTACATGAAAAAATATTCAGCAATGGGGTGCCTGGGTGGCTCAGTTGGTTAAGTGTCTGATTTCGGCTCAGGTCATGATCTCATAGTTCGTGAGTTTGAGCCCCACTCCGGCTCTGTGCTGAGAGCTCAGAGCCTGGAGCCTGCTTCAGATTCTGTGTCTCCCTCTCTCTCTGCCCCTCCCCCACTCATGCTCTGTCTCTCTCTCTCTCTCAAAAATAAATAAACATCAAAAAGAAAAAGAAAAAGAAATAAAAACTACTCCGCAAAAAAGAAATGAACTGTTGATCCACACACCGACCTGGATTAATCCATAGACTTGGGTTGACTGTAAAAAGCCAGGCTCCAAAGTTTACATACTGTGGGATTCCATTTATGTAACATTCTTGAAGTGGCCAAAGTATAGAAGTGGAAAACAGATTAGTAGTTACCATCAGTTAAAAGAGAAGGTAGGTTGATCGGAAAGTAGCTGTGATTATAGTAAAATGGCAGCAGGAAGGTCCTTGTGGGATGGAAATGTTCTGTATCTTGATTGTGTCAACATCAGTATCCAGACTGTGATATACCTTTTTTTAAGATTTTATTTATTTACAGATTTTTTTAAGTTTATTTATTTCTGAGAGAGAGAGAGCATGAGCAGGGGAGGGGCAGAGAGAGAGGGAAACAGAGGATCCCAAGCGGGCTCCACACTGACAGCAGGGAGTCAGATGTGGGGCTCGCGCTCACAAACCCTGAGATCATGATCGGAGCGGAAGTTGGATGCTCAACCGACTGAGCCTCCCAGGCGCCCCCCAGGTTGTGAGGCTCTAGTATGGTTTTGCAACGTTACCATTGGGGAACTGGGTAAAGGGCACTCGAGAAGTCTCTGTACTGTTTCTCCCAACTGTAGTGAATCTACAAGTATCTCAAAATTTTCAAGTTTAAATCACCTTAGACTTGGGAAAGAAGAAGAGAAAACTGCTGCGTCTTCAAGATGAAATAAGAAGGGTCACCTAAAATAGACCAGTTGGATCAGGAGGATGGTCAGCGTCCCCATTTTGCATCCGTTCTCTTCCTTTCTCCAATACGGCCTCAGGCAAGTCTTCTCAAGCCCTCTCCCTCCTTTACCAAAATGGGAAAAGGCACGGAAAGCCACTAGGAGCAGTCCTAGATACTTGTTCAGACAGGGGGTACCTGCTCACAAGAGGATGTGCATCTGAAGGGGGACAAGTTGGTTAGGCTGAAAAGCGAGCCTCCAACAGCGAAATTGCTGACACAGCAGGCAGGGGAGGAAAGATAGTTAACATAATTGGAGGAACTTCTTGGAACTCTGGAAAGCCCATCAGGCCTGTGAGCTGAGATGATCCATGAGGCCAGTTGTGCCCAGCAAGCATCAGGGTAGGAGACAGGAGGTGGCAGAATGTAAATGTTTTTAATTAAAAAAATTTTTTTTAATGTTTATTTATTTTTGAGAGAGAGAGTGTGTGTCAATGGGGGAAGGGGCAGAGAGAGAGGCCAACACAGAATCTGAAGCAGGCTTGAGGCTCTGAGCTGTCAGCACAGAGCCTGATGTGGGACTCGAACTCAAGAAGCATGAGATCAGAACTCAAGAAGCATGAGATCATGACCTGAGCAGAAGTTGGATGCCCAACCGACTGAGCCACCTAGGCGCCCCCAGAATGTAAACTTCAGAGTGGCATTTCAATATTGGATGGGAATGATTAGGAGCGGAGAGAACTGGGGTTTGAATAATAAAATATATTCATTTTGCCTAGAATCTTTTATTTCCTGCCCCCCACCCACACCCCGTTTTCCCGGACAAAGCACTGCCCATTCCCGCTCTAAGTAGTGGGACTGAATTCGAACAGCCAACTTGCTAAAAATGATTGGCCTGGGTGTGATGGCATGATCCAAGCCTGGCCAGTCATGCTACTTTTCTTCTTGGGCTCCCTACAGTAAGTTGTTCAAGGTAATTCAATAGCGAGAGACAAAGCCTGTGTTGGGGCTCCAGGATTTCCGACTCCTGAGCTAGTTTCTTTCCCATTTTCCACCCTGTTCTCTGGGAGCACAAGGATTTCTCTCAGCAAGGCTCATCTGCTCGGATAAAACTTTATGGTACTCAGACATCCCAGTTGCTCTGAGCTTCAAAACCACGGGGGGGCCCTGGTAGCCCATTGTGCCGTAGCCAGATGGACATGAGACCCTGGGAAAGTTACTTTACCTCCCTGAACCTCAGTTTCCCCATCTTCCATCTGAGTTAATAACGGTAAGGATCTCCCAGGGGTGTCTTGTGAATTAAGTGAGACAATCAGCGGAAGGTGCTTAGCACATAGCGAGTGCTCTGGCAGAGCTCGGTGAGCAAACTCTGGTCATTATGAAAGAGAAACCCAGGGCCAGACATCTGTCACCATGTCAGCTGTCTGACGTCCCTAATCCCCCAGGCTCTGACCTTCTCCCTCTTCCCAAGCTCAGCCCTGTCCAGGCTATTCTTGTCTAAACTTTCCCAAATGTCACTCTTTGGGTTTTTTCTTCTTTATGCTCTGTGTCTTTATCTAGGTGACATTTTTCCCCCTCCACAGGGACTTTTGTGAGAACAGGAGTAGAAACAACGAAAGGGCCTCTGGTCAGGCTCCCCCCAAAGAGCAGGAGGATATTGTGACCTAGAGACACCCGGAGGGAGTCCCGAGGGAGTGGAGGGGGAGAGGAGGGGGAGGTTGAGCTGAGGGAGTGCTGGGGGCAGTTCTGCAACTAAGCCAAAGGGCAGGCCTCCCTCTCTAGAAAAAACTCCACTGACAGAATCTCAAGGATGATGAGTCAGGGAAATCCAGCTCTGGAATCCTTCACAGACCCTGTTCCGCATGGGAATTTGGGGAGCAGATTAAAACACCTTCTAGCACTTTCTGTCCATATGTGACTATGCTGGCTGGCTCAGTCAGGTCAATCCTAAGCGTCCCCAGGCTGGGTGGCGAGATCAAGACACGGAGCTGGCGCACGTCTGTGGCCGCACCACAGGCAGGCCGTCCCAAGGCTGCAGGCCCCTAGGCCTGGCGTTACCGTGGTCGTGTGTGAGAGGGGTGAGGAGCGTCTCCACGGCACCAGGTGCCTTTAGTACATCAATGAGAGCTTCAGGGAGGGTCGAATGAATGACAGAGAGAAAACGAAGAGCGGGACCTGCTGAGAGGAGGTGTATGTCAAGGGCAGGAGAGGGCTCCCTTCGCAAACACCTCCCTCGGGTCTGCCGGCTCACCACCGCCCAGGCTCCGGAAACTGGCCATGCTCGGGCATGGGCCCCAGCGTGCTCCCGGGTTACCCCTCACTCTTGGATTCAGCTCATTGGATCCAAGAAGAACACCTGACTGGAGCTAGCCAGTCCGATTCTTTCTGCCGGGAATCGGCACTCCTTACCTGTGAGAATGGCAGGTGAGGGGCAGACAGGGCCATCGCTGGCGGGAGGGTCCAGGGCACGGGGCCAGTCCGAAGCCGCTCTCGACGCTGTTCTCCCAAAGCCCATGCTGTTAGCTGGGAGCCCCAGGACTCCCCAGTTCATCCCCATTTATGGCTTGAGCTGGCAAGAGTCCACTTGTGTGCTTGCAAACAGAGGAACCTGCTGCTTAGGCCCACACATGGTCACAGGCCGGCCTGTGTGCCGCTGTCATCCACACGTGAGGGGCTTGGAGCCACGGGCCACCGGCCGTGGACTTCCCCCCAACCCCGCAACGCCAGGGGGGCGGAGAGAAGGCAGGCCAGCCAGGCCTTCTGGATGGAGTGACCCGCTCAGGGGAAGGAGCGCTGGGTTGGAATCAGGAAGCCCACCTTTGAGGCTTGGCTCAGCATTCAGCTTCCGTGTGTGACCCTGGACCCTTGTCACTGCGTCTCTCGGCCTTTTGATCCTTTATCCTTTCTACCTCCGTCTCTCCGATGCCAGAGTTCTTGGACATCTTTGTCTTGCTTTCTTTTTGAAGTTTATTTCTTTTGAGAGTGGGGAGGGGCAGAGAGAGCGGGGGAGAGAGTCCCAGGCGGCCCCACGCTCTCCGTGGGGGGCCCGATGCAGGGCTTGATCTCACAGACCGTGAGATGGTGACGGAAGCCAAAACCAAGAGTCGGATGCTTAACCGGCTGAGCCAGCCAGGTGTCCCTTGGGCATCTTTTTTTAGTCGCCCCTTCAAACTGGTCCCTCCCCTTTCCTTCCATTCTGCCCTAACATAGGCACACACACACACACACACACACACACTCACACTCACACATTCCCACACTCTCTCTCCATTGTGCACATATGTGCTTGCATGTTTTCTTTCTTTCTTTGTCTTTCCGTCCTTCTCTGTCCCTTGTAAGATGCCTTGAATTCGATGTGCCTTTGCAGCATATGGGGGGAGGCAGGGGCCGTATCAGCCAGAGTAGGTGAGCTGATGCCGTGGTACCAAAGGCCTCCCAAGCCTCAGGGGGCTTCTTCCTCCTACTCACTGTCCGCGGTGAGCCCACTGGAGGCCCAGCTTCTTCTAGTCACTCTACCCCAAGGCCTGGGGATGACAGAACAGTCACTGCCTGGGGAACTGCCCACTCTTTGGCCAGTGGGTTTTGGTGACGGCAGGAAAGAGGAACGTGGCTGTCCAGAAACAGACCCAGAGTCAGTGGTGCAAGTGCCAACAGCTAATTGGGGGGGGGGGGGGCAGGGGACGCTGGTATGGAGCGGGAGAATGCCTCAGGGAAAGGAAAGCAGCTAATAAGGGATGTGGATTAAGCCAGCCGCTGCTGTGGGTGAATGCGGTTCGTCCCCTGGGAAATCCTGGGGAAACGGTGAGGAACCCATGCGCCAGGGTGAGCCCGCCTCAGGAGTGAGAGAGCTGGGGTGTTTATATCTCAACCCCCCAGTCGCTGGCCCGGGCTGACGGGGGTGAGGTGTGTATTTCCCTGGCACTCCCAGCCTGGGGTGCATGCGGGCAGAGCCATGTTTTGTGGTCTAGACAAAGCCCTTGGGCACAGAGACGCAGACACTGGGGGGACTAAGTCAGCAGGATGCTCCAAGAGCTGTGGGCGGGGCGCCGACCGGCTCTGCCTTGACTTCCAGTCACGCATGAGCTCTTCAGGTTTGCCCCTTGATATCTTCAAATGATACCGTCACTTCCACTCATGTGCCAGTGGCCAAATAGAGTCACACGGTCATGCAGACCCTCAACGGCACAGAGGATCTAGTCCCGCCAGGTACCTAGACAGAGAGAACGCCGGAATATTTGTGACAACCACGGGGACCCAGTCTGGACTCTTGCTGCTGGTACAGAAGCAGCCGGACTGAATCTGCCGTGAGACACCAAAGGTCATGTCCACGGGCCACAGGTGGTCTCCTGCTGGAACGCTTGCAGCCTGTCTCCTCCCCCCCACCTCCCTGTGGTCCATTTTGGGTTTCCTCTCCCTGTTCTCTCCTCCTCTCCTCTCAGCAAAGTCATTTCCGGGTTGCCCCTCAGCCCTCCCCTCACAGATGCCCCAGGGGGGTTCCTTAGCTGTTCCCATCCACCTCGAAGTTCAAATAAGCAAACACTTTGCGGTTTGCAAATTGCACAGGCAGCCAGTCTTTCTTCTCCTCACCTCACGTGAAGGACACCGTCTTCAGCTCAACAGATGTGGAAACTGAGGCACAGAGGAAGTAGATGGCCTGCTTAAGAATACACAGTTCATGGCAGTCTAGTCGAAAAGGTCCTCGTCCAGGAAACTTTGGAAGGTTCCTGTCTCCTAATCCGGTGCTCAACCTTCCCTCTTATGTGGCTTTTTAAAGGTCAGCTTCTGGGGCGCCTGGGAGGCTCAGTTGGTTGGGTGGCTGACTTCGGCTCAGGCCATGATTTCACGGCTCGTGAGTTCAAGCCCCGCATCGGGCTCTGTGCTGACAGCTCAGAGCCTGGAGCCTGCTTCGGATTCTGTGTGTGTTTCTCTCTCTGCCCCTCCCCTGCTTTCTGTCCCTCAAAAAAAAAAAAAAAAAAAAAAAAGGAATAAACATTTAAAAATTTAAAAAAAAAAAAAAAGGTCAGCGCCTGACTCCACCCACCATCTAGGGCCACAAGGGCCACCTCCTTCTCGCCATCCTAACTGGCCGGCACCCTGTCATTCTGTTATTTCACAAGTGCGTGCCCCTGAATGTGTTCTTCTGTCTTCCTTGAAAGCCCTTTTCTGTCTTCAGCAGCCAGCGGGCACCCGGAAGCTGTCCACCTCCCTCGAGCATAAGAGCCCCTGGGTCTCCTCCCTGCAGGCTAGACTTGCTGGCAGGTGGACTCCTCCCGCCTGTGGCTACAGCCACTCAGATGCCAGTTCTGTGGCTCACGGCCCAAAGGGCAGCCCAAACCTCCCTCTTTTCATCAGCCAGTCCGTTGGTTCAATTCCCCACCAGTGAAGCTCTCAGCCAGCCCAAGGATCCAGAGCTGGCCCGTTCACCCCACTCCCTCTCCTGGGAGGGCAGCCACTAGAATCTTCTGCCTAAATCACCCCCCTCGGCTCTTCTCTAAACAGCCCATGGCACTGGTTTGGGCTTCCTTGCACTGGGTCCGGCCTGAATTCTTCACCCCCATCTCAAGGCTCCAGACCTCCGACAGCCATGGCAAGGGGACAGGAGAGGGCGGAGGGGAGGCCTGAGTAAAACCTCGAGAGTCAAGAAGGAATTGGGTATCTCGCTGCCATTGTGGTTCCGGCAGGAGACCACATGTGGCCAGCGGACAGGTGGAATAAAGCCTGTGCCTTCTAGGTCCCTAAGTACGTTAGAACCTGGGGCGTCTGTGGCCCACACTTAGCCCGCACTCGCTCCTTTCATCCCAACACACAATCCCATTTTATGGATGAGATAACAGAGGATGAAGTAGGCAGATTGAAATCAGAGAGGAGGTGTGTTCATTTATCCTTGAAGAATATTGACTGAGTGCTTATTATGTGCCAGTCGCTGTTCCAGGCACTAGGGATAGACAGACACGGGAAGGAGATAGATAAAAAGTATGTCAACAAAGAAACACGTATAATAGAGTGTCAAGTCATGACAACTGCTCTGGAGGGAAACAGAGCAGAGCCAGGAGGTGCAGGGAGATGGCACCACCCCGGAAGGAGGGTTTCTCTGTCCAAGGAGGCAGTATTTGATCGGAAACCTGGACAGAGCGGGAAAGAGCGTCATGCAAAGCTTGGAGAGAAGAACACTCCAGGAGGAGGGAACGATGCCTAGTGAAGAAGGCACAGAGGTAGAATGAGCTCGGAGGATCTCGGGAGCAGCAAGAAGGCTGGTGTGGCCGGAGCAGAGTGACAGGAAGGGACAGAGGCAGGTGGGCTGGCGTGGGACCAGACCACGCAGGGCCTTGTATTGGTCAGGGGGACCCAGCTGTTGTAACAGCCACCCAAGCTCTAATGGCTTAACACGTAGAGGTTTGTTTTTCTGCTCATGTAATAGTTCTGTTAGTGTCATAAGACACTATGACACAGGGCACAGGGGTCTTGTTCCACATACCCAAGGACCCAGGCCCCTTCCACCTTGGGGCTCTTTCATCTCCTCAGAATCCTCGGTGGATCCCCCACGTCTAGCTGGCCGACAAGAAATGCGAGGGGAGAGGCCACGCCCCTGCCCTCCCCGCCCCACCTCCACCCGTGCAAGGAGGCTGAGGCACGTTGCAGGGGTGAGTCCAGGACCCAGAGGAGAATGTAGGTTTTGGTGAGCACCGGTGGCCTCCGCCGTGAGCCTCGGTGAGGCACTTGGATTTCATTCTACAAGTGGTGAGTAGCTGTCAGGAGGTTGAGAAGAGACGAGGGAAACCATCCAGTTTGTGTTTGAAAGGCTCACTCTGGACGCAGGGAAGGAGGGGCGCTGGAGTAAAGAATCAGCCGGAGTCACCTGGCTAGTTCAGTGCGACAGCTGGAATTTGAACTCCACCAGGCTGGCTCCGGGGGCCTTGGGCTTCGCCCCTGGGTCTGCTGCCTCCCGAAGCATGCCGTGCAGCTGTCAGCTCTTACATGGTTGCAGTAGCCGACCTGCCCACCTGTCTTTCCTGAAAACAGTTCACAAGGGAGGTAGAGGACAGGTTTCAGGTAAGTCAGGCCTGGGGTCGAACCCTGGCTCTCTCTGCCCTTAGCAACTACAGGGCCTCTGTTGCCTCGTTCAGCCTCAGTTTCCTGAAGAATGTAGCTCATAGGGTGATTGTGGCCGTGAGGTGACGCACTGTGTATGTAGTGTGGCACTGGGGCACAGCGGCTCTGTGCTAGGGGCTCCAGGGACAGTCTTCTAGGTATGCTTCTAGAAGCCTTGGGAAGAGCATCCCTGATCCCCAGTGTTAGGCTTTCCTTTTCCTAGAAGCCTGGGATCCTGTCCCCTGGGCTTAAGGCTTTGCCTCCTACGACCATGCAGAATCCACTGACAGAGGTGGCTACAGTCCAAAGTCCCTGTCAATTCTCTCCAGGGGAAGAGCTTCAGCAAACCCTCCTCAGAAGGCTGCTTGAGCCAGGGTCTCGGGGCCCAGTCTGCAGGGAAGGGAGTGCCCACAAGGGGAAAAGTGGCCCTTAAATCAGGACCAGAGATCCACTTTCCCTCCTGGGCAATTCTGCCTGCTCTCACCCCGGAATTCTCTCACATTCCTTCAGTCCATTCCAGGAAGAAGAAGTTGGCCAAACTCTGCTTCCCCCAAGCTCTTGGTGGGACCTCACAGGCTAGGACCTCGCCAGTATGAAGATCTGGGAGTGAGGCCTTGGCACCGACATCTGAGCCTCTGAGCACCGAAACTTTGAGCTTTTCTTTTCTTTTCCTTTTTTTAATGTGTATTTATTTTTGAGAGAGAGAGAAACAGAGCACGAGCAGGGGAGGGGCAGAGAGAGAGGGAGACACAGAATCCGAAGCAGGCTCCAGGCTCCGAGCCATCCGGACACAAATCCTGACACGGGGCTCGAACTCAAGAGCTGTGAGATCATGACGTGAGCTGGTGTCGGATGCGGAACCGACTGAGCCACCCAGGCACCCCCAAAACTTTGAGCTTCTCTGATGCATGATGTTCGCAATGATTCAAAGGAGGAGAGCTCCAAGAAGATTCTAAAAAGCTCCGACCTAAACCTCCTCCTGGCTGAGCACATTTTGACATGTTGAATAGTGACAGGTGGAAGGAAGAGGGATTCTGACAAGTCTGGGCAGGAGATAAAGCCTGAGGGTGCAGGCTGGGGCGGGGGAGTGTCTGGGGTTGTTCACTGGCCACATTAAGGGGCTGGAGCTAGAGAGCCACAGGAAGGAACTGGGGAGGGCCAAGCAGGAGCATTGAAGAAAACCTGCCAGAACGTTCGTTCCCTCAGGACATGCGGAGCTAACAGTTGTGATCTAACAGACAAGTGTGGCTTCAGGGTGGAGAGAAGGACTGGAAGGCCAAGGAGAAGACAAGAGAGAAAGGGAAAGAGGACAGAAGGGGTTTAAAAAAAACCTTGAAAGATAACGGAATTTCAGAGTCCACTGAAAATCTCTCCCACTGCACAACACCAGAAAGGGGGGGGGGGCGGGGTGCAAAATACAACAAACACTTTGAAAGATATCTTTCGGGGTGCCTGGGTGGGTCCGTCAGCTAAGCGTCCGACTTCGGCTCATGTCATGATCTCACAGTTCGTGGTTTCGAGCCCCACATCGGGCTCTGTGCTGACAGCTCAGAGCCTGGAGCCTGCTTCACATTCTGTGTCTTCCTCCCTCTCTGCCCCTCCCCCACTCATGCTCTGTCTCTCTCAAAAATAAAAAATAAAAACATTTTTGAAATTAAAAAAAAAAAAAGCACTGAATTCACAGACAGGTGAGGGCAATCCTCAGGGCCCCCAAATGAAGAGAGAGTAGGAAATAAAGATGCTAAGATGACTGTAGATAGTAGCTGCCCCAGGACATTAGCCCAGCTCCCTAACATAGGGTCTTAAGTTTTAAGATCCACATGGCACTTAAGCAAGGTGGGAAATCGGAATTGAGATTCCAGTGTAAAACCGAAATCCTTTTCATCTGGAATGACCTGGAATGAGGCTGGTGGCCTCACCAGCAAAGAGAGACTGAAGGAAACATAGCTGTCTTGGCCTGGGCTCTCAGTTGAAAAAAAAAAAAGCGAATCTTTCCTGAGAATTTGGGAATCATAGACTAGACTCTTCTTCTGCAGGTTGGGGTTCAAATGTACACTGCTTATGTGATTTGGAAAACCACAAACCAGGAAGTTTTTTCTTAAAGTCTAGCCAGCTTAGTAGTACCTTGGGGAGCCAACGTTAATCCTCTTGGGAGCCGACGCTCTTAAGCGAGGCCTCCCAGAATTCCCACAGATAAGGACAGCCCACATGGACATGAGGGCACAACCTGTAATTCCAAGGTACATAAGAAAACGAGCCACAATGAGTGAGAATCAGCAGCTAAAACAAACAGCAGAATTAGACCTCCAGACGACCTCAGATGTTGGAATTATCAAATTCGGACCAAAAACCAGCAGGTTTGAATTATTTAGAGAAAAATACTAAAAAAGATACAAAGCTTTTACCCAAACGTGATTTTGTGCCAGCTTCCCAAAACCTCTTTGGGACAGGAAGGGGAAGTTGCATTTGCTCCAGTGTTGGATAAAGACTCAGAACAGAGGCCAGGAGATCTGCTTGGGATCACACATTAGTAACGAGCAGCATCAGAACGTGAAATCCATGGTCCCCTGCCTGCAAAACCGATGCTGATTTCTTATAAGTCCCCTTATTCTCAATTACATTCTCGAGGGCCGCTTGGACAGGGGGTGGCTTAGCAGTGGTGAAGCAGTCAAGGATCAGTACAGGGAAAGGCAACAGGAATGCATGCCACTGTCCTTAGCTCTGACCGTCTGGAACATTGGGTGCTCTCTGTGACCCGTGGAGCCCGGAAACTCCATCCTACTTACCCTAGGAGGTCTGTGTTAGGGTGAGGGAAGAGGTGGAAGAAAGAGTAAGGGAGAAAGAAAAGGAGGGGAAGGAAGAACAAGGGAGGAGAGACACAGATAATGCAAAAAAGCATAATCACGGGGCACCTGGGTGGCTCAGTCAATTAAGCATCTGACTCTTGATTTCAGCTCAAGTCATGATCTCACAGTTCGTGAGTTCGAGCCCCACGTAGGGCTCTGTGCTGACAGTGTGGAGCCTGCTTGGGACATCTCCTCTCCCTCTGTCTGCCCCTCCTCTGCTCATGCTCTCTCTCTCTCTCTCTCTCTCTCTGCTCCCCTGCTTACTTGCTCTCTTTCTGTCTCTGAAAATAAATAAAATAGACATTAAACAACAACAAGAGCGTAATCGCATAAAAGGACTGTCCAAAGGAAAAAGCGAACCTTTGGATTGACAGTGTTCAAAGATCCAGGCTCTGCTAAGTGACCCATTAAATTTTATATCCCCCTCCTCCCTCAATGATAACGTTGTATCTCAGCACATGAGAGCCTATCTAGGGACCACATTAACCCGCCTCCCTTGCAGTCAGATGTGACCTTGGGGCTAAGTGTTCACGGATAGAATGTGAGCAAAGAGAGGGGCTCCGTTCCAGGCTGGAGCCATAAGACAGAGGCGTGCCTCCATGAAAACCCAGCCTTGATTCTAGACCCCAGGGCTGTGGGTCCACAGAGCCACACAACAGAAGGAATCTGGGCCCCTGTACGTGTGCGTGAACAGAGTTGCCCGCTGACCTGGGATGTTACAGGAGAAGGAATTGAACTTGTATCTTCTGAGTTGTTGGGGCTCTTTGTTACAGCAGCCTGGCTTTACCTTACCACACCAAGAAAAACACGCCCTGATACTGCTGTGAACAGGTGACAGAGCATCAGAAACACACATGTCGCATGATGCAAAGCTCTGTAAAATTCTGACACGAACCAAAAGTCCGTGCCGATGGCTGGAAGAATTGGCAGAGATGATGCCCCTGAAGTGTCATTGTCACCTGGGTGATGCTGCGAGGCTCACGGTTTTTCTTAGTTTGGGTTTTTTTTTTCTTGATTTTCTAAATACTATTTCACCACCAATGGAACTTTGACTTTTGTCTCACAACTTACAGTACCGATTTCATGGACTTTTGCCACCTCTCATGTTTCTTACCATCATGAAGCGTATTTTTCCCTCTGAGTATTCAAGAGGGCAAATGCTCTTTCTGGGGGTTCCCCTGGCTGCAGGAACAGAGGGAAATGTCCCGGGCAGGAGGAGCCCAGCTGGCCTGGGCAGGTAGTGAGGAGTGGGTCTACTCACCTGGCCCTTTCCACCCCGGGCTCTCTGTCCCTGCTGGACTGGGGCCTCCGGCTGGGTCCCTGGGGGCGTCTTCAGCAGTTACTTTCCTTCTGAAACCAGAAGCGCCTGGTGGGTAGACAGTAAGCCCTCCCCCTCCCCCACCCATCCACATCCTCAGCAGAAGGGACAGGAGTGACCCCCACCCAGGGAGGCCTGAGAGTGCTTCATGCAAATCACGCCAGCCCCCATCCCGGGGGAGACTTCGAAAGCCTCACCCTTGTCCCCACTGAGGTGCTTGGGACACAGTGTCCGGGGCCTGATAGCCCTTTCGGGAAACAGGGCAGGTCAGAGCGGGAAGGGCCTTCCAACACTCCTTGGTCCAACCCTTTCAGTTTACAAAATGGGAAACTGAGGCCCAGAGAAAGGGAGTGACTTCCAAGCAGGGTTTAAGTCTCAGCTCCTCAGCAAGAACATTGTTTACCAAACCCCGCTAGCTCTGTACAGATTTGTGTTGGTGGCCTCTTATCCATGGCATGTATTTTGCATCCCAAAAGCAAACCACACACAAATATCCCACCCATTCTCACTGAAAATACACACAGTCCCTCTAGACGCTGACCCCGAGCTCATTAAAACCAAGATGCTCTGGCTCTTGGGAAGGAAGATCGACCCCCACCGCCCCGACACATACACACACACCCCACCCCTGGTGTAGCAGAGGCAGACTCCTGCAGGGATGGCCCCGGGATCCCTGGGGTGGGGGGGTGCTGAATGTGCCCCCCACAGCACACAGGAGGAGGCCCTACAGCTAGAAGCCGCTGCCCTGGATTCTGGCCCCATCGATACCTGTTTGCTGTGTGGCTATGGGGCCCTCACGTACCCTCTCTGAGCCTCAGTGTTGCAGGTGAAAAGTCTCAGCGCGGGGGTGGTCCTGATGACATTCTGGGATCGGAACGGCTGAGGAAAGAAACTTTGTTAGGTCCTCAAGTGGGCAAGCAGGACTCTGCTCCCAGACCGGCCCAGCCCAGGAGGGCGCAGAGAGAAGAGCCAGCTTTCCGGTGGGGAGAGGGAAGAGAGGGTCCCAGCTGCCCTGTGCAGTGGCTCTGAGGTGGTTATGTGGCAGGAACAGAAGCAGCTCATTGGGCGTGGTCTGCTAGCACCTTGCATGGTCCTGCCTGGGACTGAGCGGGTCCTCATACAGGGACATCTTGCCGGGGTGAAGATCCCCCCCGGCTAGGAGTGAGTGAACCCTGGGCAGACAGAACCTTGGGGCTCCTTGCGCTCACACACTCGTTTCCTGCTTCATCCGCCCTCTCCTAGAACAACCTGAGGAGGCTGTGAGTCCCGGCTCATCCAGCCCTCCCTTCCTCCCTCCCCAG
Source organism: Panthera leo (assembly GCF_018350215.1). Taxonomy (NCBI): domain Eukaryota; kingdom Metazoa; phylum Chordata; class Mammalia; order Carnivora; family Felidae; genus Panthera; species Panthera leo. The sequence continues at coordinate 43,830,406 of NC_056692.1, read as the reverse complement.
TGCCAGCCAGCAACCCCGTGGCGGGGAGGCCTTCCCTGACTCTGCACCGCCTGTTCCCAGGACGGGGCTCCTGCTGCCTTCTTCAGTGTGGACAATTACAACTTCTCATCACACAGCAATGCCCACCCCCAACCCCATGTGCTTCTGATGCAGCCCAGGAGTTACAAGTTCTCAGGACTAGGCTTCTGATTCCTCTCCGTGAGTAAATGCACCCACGTGATCACAGCAGCCAAGCCCAAGGCCCGGGCCATGGTTCCCCTGGGGGGCGGGGGAGGGACCTCGTGTCACCCAAAGGAGCACGGGAGGGGGCCTCCTGGGAACCGCCAGGTCTGAACAAGAGGATGATCGGAGTTTCTGGCTTTGATTCCGTTTCTGCCTGCCTTGCGTTCAGCCGTGGCAGCCTGCTCCCCGAAGCCCCGAGGCCTGACTCAGAGGCCAACCGCCTCTCTAATCGCGGGCTTCTTCAGTTCCAGGCCGCCCCCCACCTGCCCGGGCCCGGGCCCTCCCAGCTGGCCTCCACCCCCTCGCCCTCCCCCACTCCTGTCCAATCTCTGCAAGGAAACCTCCTCACAGCTTTGATTTTGGCTTCTCTTCCCCAAAGCCTCATCGTGCTCTGCCTCTTCTCTCCCCACCCCAGAGAGTAGTTTCTTTAATCCTCTCTGCCAGGAGGCCACTTTTCTTCCCTGCTCTGAGATCCTCTTCTACCCCTGCTTTTCCTCCTGCTCCTTCTCCCCTTTCTCTGCCTCCTCCACCTCCTCTTCCTCCAGAAAGCCCTCCTTGCTTAATTGGGAAGGGAGAAAGAACACCCCTGAGTCATCTGTAATTGTCCAGCACCGTCTCGCCTTCTCTGCCAGATGCTGCAAGTGGCTGGGGCCAGAGAGGCAGGCAGGGGGCCCCCGCCCACACTCACTGCCGCCCGGTAAACGGCTTCCTTTTTGGAATTAGTCAGGCTCTTTCTAAAGTTCATACAGAAAAATAACCAAGCAAGAATACGCAGACATCTTCTAAAAAAGAACCGTGAGGGGGCCTAGACCTACCAACTATTTAAAATAGTATAAAGCTATGGTGATTAAAACAACATGAATAGACAGACAGATCAAGGGAACGGAAAAGAAAACTCTAGAGCGAAAACAAATAGTAACAGCAATTTGGTCTCTGGTGAAGGTGGTGTCTCAGATCATTGGGGATAAGATGGGTTATTTATTCAATGGCGTGGAACAAATGGACAATGGAGCTGGATGTCTGTCTCACACCTTGTACCACAATAAATCTCAGACGCATTAAAGGCATAAACATAAAAATATGAAATCCGTAAGATGCTGTTAAAACATACTTTCAATGAGTTTGGAGGAAGGAAAACCTTTTATTAATTTATTTTGATTTATTATTTTTGAGAGAGAGAGAGAGAGTGCAGGGGAGGGGCAGAGAGAGGAAGGGACAGAGGATCCAAAGCAGGCTCCGTGCTGACAGCAGCAAGCCCAATGAGGGGCTCGAACTCATAAACTATGAGATCATGACCTGGGCCAAAATTGGATGATCAACTGACTGAGCCACCCAGGCCTCCCAGAATGCCTTTTAAAATACATTACAAAACCTAGGGGTGCCTGGGAGGCTCAGTCGGTTAAGCTTCCGACTTCAGCTCAGGTCATGATCTCACGGTTTGTGAGTTCGAGCCCCGCATTGGGCTCTGTGCTGACAGCTTGGAGCCTGGAGCTGCTTCAGATTCTGTGTCTCCCTCTCTCTCTCTCTGCCCCTCCCCTGCTCGCACTCTGTCTCTCTGTCTCTCAAAAATAAATAATAAACGTTAAAAAAATTTTTTTAAATAAATAAAATAAAGTACATTACAAAACCTAGAAACCATAAAGAAAAGGTTTATAAATCTGACTACATAAAAGCCAACATTTCATCCATGGAAAAAAAAAAATCCCATAAGTAAACCACAAACTGACATCTCTTAGCACAGGCAAAGGGATTGTTTTCTTAACATGTAAAGATTCCTCCAAATCCAAGAAAAATGAACAACAATCCAGATGCAAAACTAGCAAGTAAAGAATATAAATGGTTCACAAAGAAGGAAGAACAAATAGTTCTCAGACACATGAAAAGAGGCTCAACTTCATTCATAAAAGAAATGCAAATTAGCCTACAAGGAGACAGCATTTTTTTTCACCTAGCAAATCAGCAAAGATAAAATATATTTGCCAACACATTTTTGTGTATTGCTGGTGAGGGTGTAAATTGGTACAGTCTCTAAAAGAGGCTGTTTGACCATATCAAAATTAAAAATTCATATGCCTTCTGACCCAGGAATTCTACCCCTAGATATTTATCCCGGAGATTAAGAACAGAAGTGCATTTTTGTAGGGCTAATGTATTGATGCACCTCTCATAAAACAAAAAATTGGAAAATGGCCTGAATGTCTAAATAGAAGGTTAATTAAATGAATCAGCCTTAAGATAGAATACCAGCAACCATTTAAAAAATGTAGCTACTCTCAGGGCGCCTGGCTGGCTCAGTTGGAAAAGCATGAAATTCTTGATCTTGGGGTCATGAGTTTGAGCCCCACGTTGGGTGCAGAGATTACTTAAATAAAACTTTTAAAAAAATGTTTTTAATGTAGCTACTCTTAAAAAAAATGTAGCTACTCTCTATGTGCTGATATGGAAAGATCTTCAAGTAAAGCGGAAAAATCGAGGGGCAAAAGAGTGTGGATAGCACGTTACCTTTTCGGGAAGAACAAAAGTCATCTGCCTTTATCGACATAGACGGTCTCTGGAAGGATTTGTAAGGGAGTGGAGCGGTGGTTGCCTGTGGGGTGGGACTGAGTATGGGAAGTCACAGAGGCACTTTTCATGGGATACCCTTTTGTAAGTTCTGGATTTTGCTTTGATTCTAACCAATAAAATCGTTAAAACAAAACACAACAAAACAAAATAAAGCAGTTCTGGGGCACCTGGGTGTCTCCATCAGTTAAGCATCAGCTCAGGTCGCGATCTCGAGGTCTGTGAGTTCGAGCCCCGGGTGGGGCTCTGTGCTGACAGCTCAGAGCCTGGAACCTGCTTTGGATTCTGTGTTTCCCCTCTCTCTCTGCTCTTCCCCTACTCCTCCTCCTCTCTCTCTCTCTGTCAAAAATAAACATTAAACAATTTTTGAAAATAAAAATAAAAGCAGAACAGTTCTTTCTACAGTCTAAGTGAGCTTTCCTGTCATGGTTGACCCTTGTTTCTTGCGGGTCACGTGTTGTTCTTCTTGTCTCAAAGCCCACCCTGGGAGACCATTCCCATCCCTCTCCAAAAACTTAAAAAAAAAAAAAAAAAGGCATGCATTTCCCACGGGACCCTACCCCCACCCCCGCACCCTCATAGCAGGTACATGCAGCCCTACTCCACTGGAGACAAATGAAAAAGTCTAGTTGTCCCCACCCTGTCCCCCATCCCCAGAAATTTCCATACACTCAGCTGTTTCAACATATGGGCAACATGAAGGCCTGGACAGCACTTCAGATTGGATTCCTGTGTGTGTGTGTGTGTGTGTGTGTGTGTGTGTGTGTGTGTTTAGGGGATGCTTCTGGAGGGAATGAAAAAAGGGAATCTAATTACATCAGAAGGAATCTTTCCAGCTGAGAAGAGCCTCCTCCCCAGTAAAAAATGAAAGCGGTTCTCATGGAGCTTGAGATTGCCCCAAGGCGTCTGGCAAGGTTCCTGTTTGTCTTGGAAAGCTGTCCCTCCTTCCAACCAGCAGGTCCTAATCCCTAAACTCTTTGCGGCAGCCACCCAGTCCGGGCTGGGGTGCAGGATGGCAGCGGAGGGAGGGGAACACACAAAGACAGGCAGCGTGGTTCCCAAGCCTAACTGAGCATCAGAATCACCTGGGGAAACATTTAAAAATACAGATTCCCAGGGGCACCTGGGTGGCTCAGCTCATGATCTCGCGGTTTGTGAGTTCGAGCCCTGCGTCGGGCTCCATGCAGACAGCTCAGAGCCTGGAGCCTGCTTTGGATTCTGTGTCTCCCTCTCTCTCTGCTCCTCCCCTGTTCACGCTCTGTCTCTCTCTCTCTCTCTCAAAAATAAATAAACATTAAAAAAATTATAAAAAAAATACAAATTCCCAGGCCCCGTCCCACCTACTGGAGCAGATCTTCCACAGGGTGGGGCCAGGGATCTATATTTTAAAAATATTTTTCTAGATGGTTCTGATATAGCCCATCCAAGAGGTGCTGTCTGGGGCCCCCGATCCAGGCCAAGCCGCTTAGGGAGAAACTGAGTCACAGAGAGCCACAAAAAGCTAGGCTCAAAACGTTCTATTTGCTGTGTGACCTCAGACAAGTTACTTAACTTCCCCGAATCTCCAGATCTTCATCTTTAAAGGGGAACTAAGGTCAACTCTCCATTGGGTGACTGGGAGAAGTCATCTCATCAGCAAAGCGTGATGATATTTGACAATCCTTGAGCTCTACTGATGTGTGAGTCACTGCACCGCGCCCCCTGCAACCTTTACCTCCTCTAGCCTCCAGGACAGCCCTACCCGCCGGTGGTATTATAGCCCCATTTTGCTGCTGAGAAAACTCGAGACTCAGAGAGGTTAAGCAATTTGTTCACGGTCACACAGCCAACCTAAGAGCCAAACCCAGAACTGGAGCTCTTAACCACCACATTTAGAACTGTCTGTCAGCACAGTCCTAGCTATCGGTAATAGGAATATCCTGCCACCGTCCTCAGAGCAGAGAGCAAAAGGATGTGGGTGGGGAGAGCATGTCCTGGTCCCCAGGAGGCTGAGGCTGATACGGGTCACCGTAGCCCAGTTACTAAGGTGAAAATAGTAAGTATGTGCTAAAAAAAAAAAAAAAAAAAAAAAAAGGCGTGGTCCCTGCTTCCGCCAAACATTCCTCCGCCTTGGCTGGTCCCCGCCTCGCCTTGTCCCCGCCTGGTGGCATTCCATTTCCAGTTTCTGTTGTGAAGAGTGATGGCGTCGCCTAGGTGGGAGCCTGGCCATGTTACGAACACCAGGTGGGGACAGGCTGACCCAGCCTGGCCTCAGGCAGTGCAGGCAAGTGGGAACCTGGCAGAGGCCTGCGAAACCCAGGCTGTCACTCACTGCCGTGCACTAATTGCTTTAATTAAGGTGCAGGGCTGTAGGTCAAAGGAGCACATGATCACGGTTGAGGCATGTAAACAGGATCTTAAGTTAATTTACAGGGAGGGCTCCTCTTACTGACATCAGCGGTCAGGTCTTTAGCCTGGGATGAATGCGTTCCTGGACAAGAGCTTTGTCCTGACGGAGGCTCCCGAGTGGAGTGGGGGCCTAGGAAAGCTGTTTGGAAGAGGTGTGACTGGCACGTGGTCAGGAAAAAAACATCAGCCAGTGACCGTAGCAAGGAGAAAGTTACTGTCTTTTTTTCTTTTTTTAATATTTATTTGTTTATTTTTATTTTTTTTTAAATTTTTTTGATGTTTATTTATTTTTGAGAAAGACAGAGACAGAATGAGAGTGGGTTGGGGCAGAGAGAGAGGGAGGCACAGAATCTGAAGCAGGCTGCAGGCCCCAAGCTGTCAGCACAGAGCCTGACGCAGGGCTCGAACTCACGAGCTGTGAGATCATGACCTGAGCCAAAGTCGGACGCTCAACTGACTGAGCCACCCAGGGGCCCCAATATTTGTTTATTTTTGAAAGAGAGAGAGAGAGAGAGAGAGTGTGTGAGCAGGGGAGGGGCAGAGAGAGAGAGGGAGACAGAGGATCTGAAGTCGGGCTTGAACTCACGAATGGTGAGATCATGACCTGAGCCAAAGTCGGAAGCTTAACCGAATGAGCCACCGAGGCACTGCGGACGTTGCTTTCGTCCCTACTGTGCACCAGGTGCATTCACATTAAGAACTCTGGGTCATCCCCCAGCAATACGGAGACAAGTAGTGTGCTCCCCATTCTGCAGATAGGGAAACTGAGGCTGAGAGTCAGCTCTAAATCTGGGCTATGATCACAGAACTAGATAAGCAACAAAGAACAGGAAGATTAGTCAAGACCCCCCATGTCTGTCAAGTGCTTTATCATTCATGTTTTTACCTATTACAAAATCCTATAGCATAGGCGTGTTTATCACCATTTTACAGAAGAGAAAACTGAGGTCTGGAAAGCCTGAGGTCCTTGCTGGCAAGTGGTCTCTCTTACAGCAAAAGTCACTCTCTTTCCTGGGTACCTCAGAGTCTCGGATCGCAAGGAATCTGTGAATCTACACTGTATCAAATAATAATGGAATAAACACTACACCTTTTATGTTTGCGTGCTGCTTTTCAAATTTTTTAATGTTTATTTATTTTTGAGAGACAGAGTGTGAGCTGGGGAGGGGCAGAGATGGAGACACAGAATCCAAGGCAGGCTCCAGGCTCCAAGCTGTCAGCACACGTGGGCTCGAACCCACGTGAGACCATGACCTGAGCCGAAGTCAGACGCTTAAACGACTGAGCCACCCAGGTGCCCTTGTGTGCTGCTTTTCAAATGTTCATCAACCATTACTATATTGGATAAAATATATAGTAAAATATAATTCGTAGCTGCTTTTTTATCACTGCATCTCTCCCCCCCAACTTGATCCCAATCCATGGTTACCAAAATACATCCACTAAACCTTGGGGGTCTGAGACATGAGTTGATGCTATAAAAGGACTGATGTGATGGAAAAAAACTGGGGGAACTTGCTCTACCCTCCCCAGGGGGAGCATATTCTGGAAGGAAAGCAGGTACCCTCCGAAAGGAATGAATTTGACAATGGGGGCACCTGTCTGAGGGACAAGAAGATGCTTCTCCAACAGGATACGGAGGGAGCAGAGCTGGGAGGGCGGATTCACTTTTCTGTGATGATGCCCTGTGACAAACAACCCCCAAATCTCCGCGTCTCATGACAACGAGCTCTCAAGTGTGCAGGCTGGCTGCGGTGGCCTGTCCCGGCTGTGGCTGGGATTCAGCTCTGCTCCACGTGTCTCTGTCCCAGGACCCAGGCAGAAGGAGCAGTGACCGCATGAGGCACACTCTTCTCAGGGCCGGAGGCCCAGAACCCAAGCGGTCCGGCAGGCAGATATAAGGCCTCTGTTTGGATGAGCCGTAAGTCATGTCCACCCACATTCCATTGGCAAAGCCACGGTCCCTGGCAGGGGCGGAGCAGTATAATCAGCTCACAGCAAAGAGGAGACAGTGAATAGCTACTGAACAGTAATATATGGCTGTAGGATGATGACTCTCCCTACAGCTACCCGGGAAGGAAGTCCTGGAGGACCGTTCCAGGGGAGCAGGTCCCAAGAAGCCAGAACTTAAAATCCACAGTAGTTTCAGACCAGGACACATGCGGCCAACACCCGTCAAGCATTACAGATGGAGACCTTCCAGGCCCTTGGCTGGGCCCCATTCTGCACCCACTCTGCCCTTCGAGTTACCGCAGCTCAGGCTTGGAGCCTCAGAACAATCGAGCCAGCCCCAATCCAAGACTCCCGCTTCTCCCGCCATCCCTGCCCATCTCAGGGGATTGCTTCCCCACCAGCTCGTAAAACATTCATTTCCCCTAATTCAAATATTTTCACTCTTTGGAATACTTATTAATATAGTATTTTAAGACGCATTTTTTAAAAATCACTCTTTGCTCTGGCTGGGACAGTAGTTCATAAATTATTGATTTCTACTGGCAGGAAATGAAGATTCTCTTCTTTCTTGAATGAAAAAAGACACTGCCTTGGCTGGAATCTCATAAGGAGAGGCAAGTGGGGGTGGGGCGGGGTGCAGGAAGAGGGTGTTCACCCATCCAGGGCAAAGGGAGGAAGACACGAGTCCCCTTTTCTCCATCTGTAAATGGAGTTCCAATTCCTGGCTTTCCTCACTCTGGTTTGGGCCGTGGGCTTGGCGGGATTCCTGCTTTGTCTCTGGCCAGCTGTGTTACCCTAGGCAAGTACTTGCTCTCTCTGAGCCACAGTCTATGCCTGTAAATGGCATATCTGAAATCAACACGCGGTTGGGCCTAGGGCAAGAAAAATTTCAGTCTGGGTTTAGCAGGGAGGCCCTCTGTGCTGCCTAGAGGTCCCCCGCAAGGCAATCCAGCATTGCCCTTGAGCCTGGCTTGTCCCCCCGGGGAGGCAGGAGTGACCTTGATCAGCGATCCTCAGCGGTAACAGCCGAGGGAGACCGCAGGACTCAGCACCAGGGTGAGAGTTGCCGCGCAGCCTGCCTTCCCTGCCAGCCGCCGCCCCAGCCTGTCGTCCCCAGGGAAGCCATTAGCGTCTCGAGACCCCTTGCAAGCCTTGGTAAATCAGGCTTCCTGTGTGGCGGTATTCGCTAGAGACTCAGAGAAAGACGCAGAGATGTGGGGAAAGACAGCTGAGAGCCCGAGGGAGCGGGCCAGGAAGGGCGCTGAGCAGAATCTGCACCAGCCCCGCGGAGGAATCTGGGCATTTGACTAGTTTTCCTGGCCATCCGCAGGAGGCTGGTGTCCAGACAGCGGGAGGTGGGGACCGGGGGCCGCAGCAGCCCCTGATCAATGAAGGGTTTGGAGGCTGGGCACCCAGCCCTGGCCCAGCCACCCCTGAATGGGTGACTGCTTGGGCCAGAAACCCAGAAGCAGGGCGTCTTAGCCCCAGGGCAGCAGGACCTGGAAGGCTGGAGTTTCTTGAGACAGTGACCCAGGGGCTTGGTACATCATTTGTTCCTGAACATCAAGTGCAAAAGCTTTGAGTTGGGTTATATAAATTAGGACAGATCCCCGCAATGCCATTCTTGGCCATTGTTCTGATGAGCTTTGTGGGCAGGAGGATAAGGGTTTGTCCTGTAACAGCTCCTGGGGTGGTCCTAAAGGAGCCCAAGGGAGGGGCAAGCCCGTGCAGTCGTGGATGGTAAAAAGTAGTCTGAGTCACTGATCTGGTCCAACCTACACAACCGAGTGAAGAAACCCAGAAAACTAAAAAGGTGTGGACAACATCGCACAGCCAGTTAGGGCAGAGCCTGCACCAGGCCCCAGCCTCCATTCCACTTCCTTTTCACGTGTCTGTTTTCTCCATGTGTCTGTTTTCTCCACACCCACTTGGCCGCTGTGGGGCTCACTCTTCCCACCTGCAAAATGGCAATAATCACGCAGCCTTTCCCACCCTAAGGTCTGAAACAGATGAAACAGGGTGGGATCAGACAGTCACAGCAGTGCCCTTGGCTTGAGGTCGGGATCACCAGGCCCCCGAAGACCAGTCCTCCCCTGGGGGGCGTGGGGAAAGCTCAGCTTAACCTGCTTCTCCCTCGCAGAGCAGCAGAACCCTGATAACAACACATTTCATTGGAACTATTCTCCCTGATGGCTCAGTTGCTTGAGTGGCTGACTTGGGCTCAGGCCATGATGTCACAGTTCGTGAGTTCGAGCCCTGCATCAGGCTCGCTGCTGTCAGATCCTTTGTCGCCCTCTCTCTGCCCCGCCTCTCTCTCTCTCTCTCTCTCTCTCTCTGCCCCTCCCCTGCTCACACACTCTCTCTCTCAAAAATAAAAATAAACATTAAAAAATATATGGGTTTTTTTTGGGCACCTGGGTGGCTCAGTTGGTTGAGCGTCTGACTTCAGTTCAAGTCATGATCTCCAGGTTCGGGAGTTTGAGCCCCGTGTCGGGCTCTGTGCTGACAGCTCGGAGCCTGGAAACTGCTTCGGATTCTTTGTCTCCCTCACTCTCTGCCCGTCCCCCACTCACACGCTTTCTCTCTCTCTCTAAAAAAATGAATAAACATTAAAAAAAAAGAAAGAAAGAAACTATTCCCCCTGGGTCCCTGGGCTGGCTTTCATTCAGATCATCTGTCTATCAGGAAACACCATGCCCATGGCCAGAGCCAGGTTGAGAAACAGGTGACATTGTAACAATTTTTTAAAATGTTTTATTTATTTGTTGAGAGAGAGAGAGAGAGAAAGAGAGAGAGTGCAAATGGGGAAGAGGTAGAGTGAAAGAGGGACAGAGTATCCAAAGCAGGCTCTGTGCTGACAGGCTGAGAGCAGAGAGCCCAATGTGGGGCTAGAACTCAGGAACCACAACTCATGACCTGAGTTGAGCTGAACTCTGACACTCAACCAACTAAGCCACCCAGGCGCCCCATGAAACAGGTGACATTGTAAGGCTCCTCCACCACCACCCCTCCCTTTCCCTGCAAGGACCACTCCAGAGCTCTCTGCCATCAGTGTCCTTCAGCCCATCTCTGAGAGATCTGCATTTTAAAAGAGGAAGCGGGGAGGGGGGAGGGAGGAATGTCTGTTCTGTGGGATGGAGGGAGTAGGGGGGGAACACCTGCTCCCAAAGGTACAAATGGCTCCTGCTAAGATAGCAGGGTCTGAGCCCCTCCAAGCAGGAGGGGCATTTGGGCATCTCTGTGCCATTGCTTCCGCTGGGTGTTGGGCGAGCACTGGCTCTCAGGTGCGTGAGGCCTCCCTGACTGCCCTTGGCCGCCTGGGCTCTGGTTTACTCTCTAGCCTTGTGGTACCAACTTCACAGCCAAAGCCCCTTCCTTCCTTCTCATCCTCCTCTCCGAAGCAAGGAGCCCAAAGACCTGAATTCCACTCCCAGCTCTGCCCCTGCCTCTGTGATTTTGCTTACGGGCAAAACATTCCTTTTCTCTGGGCCTCCGGTCTCTCATCTCTAAAATAGGGAGATTTGACCTGAAGATGGTTAAAACACCTTCCAGCCCTAGCTCTGTGGATCTCTGTGCCCAGCAAAGGCCTGAGGAGAGATGCATATTTGTGTTGTTGACCTTGGAAAGACAAGGCCTGAGTAGTTACCAGAGCCAACGGCAATGTGAGATGATCCTACAGAAGCTGTCTGTCACAAGAAAGCTCACGCTGAGGGCCAAGGGGGTTGGGAATGATCTTGGAAAGAGGGAGGAAGGAGAGAGGGGGTAACACCAAGGGGCTGGAGTGACTAAGGAAGTACTCTGGCAGCAGATGGGGCAGAGTTGAGCTTGAAGAACAGGTGGGGTATGAATCAAGGGAGAACAATGGAGAAGAACCAGGCAGGGAGACAGCACAGGCAGAGGTGGGCGCTGGGGGTTGGTGAGTGAGCAAGGGGACAATGAAGATAAAGCTTAAAGTTCAGGCAGAATCTCTATGGGGACAGCCTTTTTTCTTTCTCCCAGAATCCACCCTTTGAGCCCTGGTTCCCAAGATGGCACTGAGGGCTTGAACTCAACTTTCAGCCAGTTGGCTTTCCTGCCCAACTGCATCTGTCAATCAATTCTCCCTGCTCCCCAACACTAAAGGGAGAGGCCAGGTATCTTCCCGTCATGTACCATGCAACCTTCCCCCCTCTGGACCACAGGGGCTTGGAGGAGGGGTGGGCAAGTGACTGCTCCATCCATAGGCTGATTCAAGGGCACCAGAAATGTTCTCTCTTGAGAATAGCACGAAGACACATAGAAACTGTAGTCAGGAATGGTGACTGCAAAAAGCTGTAACACTGGAAGAAGTCAAGGGTAGCTTAATTGGCCCTCGTGCAAAGTGCGTAGCTGCAGGGCCCCAGGAGGAGGGCTGGAGTCCCTGGCCTTCCAGCTGCAACCTTTGGACACTTGTCTCTACTGCCTGAGGCTGCCTGTCATCTTTGCCAACCAGCAACACACCAAGGCAGTGCAGTGGGTCGCAGCTGCTTGTAACAGGCATGTGTTGAGTAGAATACCGCTCAGCCAGGGCAACTAGCCTGAGAAATTGTGGCCACGACATCCAGGAGCATCCCTCGTCCCTGTTTAGAATTAGCACCAGAAACTATCTCCACAGAGGTCCTGCTTCTCTCTCATCCCAAATTCCTTGCTCCTCTGGGCCTGTGCCAGTGTTGTTCCCTGTACATTCAGAGCCCAGCTCAAGACTCACTTCCTCCAAGGAATCTCTAACTGTCCCAACCTCATGTGCCCACACTGTCATTCAGGTCAGCCCCAGTCAAAATGGTAGTCAGAATGAGGACCATGAGGGGAAGCCCTTTATACTTTATAGCATGCTTTTACTAGCATCACCTGGCTTGATTTTCATAATTGCTTGGAGGAATGCACGATGGGCTACCTTATCTCTACTTTGCTGCTGGTGCGGGGCAGGGCTGGGGCTTGAGACCAGCACTCCCGAATCCCAGTCTGAGACTTCATCCTCTACAGCGGGTAACACATTCCTGGACTGATCTCCTGTTTGAAGAATTGTTTTCATTAGGGGCGCCTGGGTGGCTCAGTTGGTTAAGTGTCTGACTCTTGACTTCGGCTCAGGTCACGATCTCATGGTTCGTGAGTTCGAGCCCTGCATTGGGCTCTGTGCGGACAGTGGGAAGCCTGCTTGGGATTCTCTCTCTCTCCCTCTCTCTCTGTTTCTACCCTACGTGTGCTCTCTCTCCTTCAAAATAAATAAATAAACTTAAAAAAAGAGTTGTCTTCATTAATTTACTAATTCAGCTAAGATTCACTGAGCACCTTCTTCATGCCAGGCGCTTTTCTAGACACAGGAGGTATTGCAGTGAATAAACAGACAAAATTCCCTCCCCTCATGAAGCCTGCATTCTAGTGGAAAAAGATGTTCAATAAATACAGTGAATAAATCGAAGATATAGTATATTGGATGGCGATAAGTAATATGGATAAAAAATAAAGCAGGAAGGGAGAATAAAAAATGATGGGGGTGGGGTGACATTTTAAAGTAGTGTGGTCAGGGAGGCCTCACTAAGAAGGTGCTATGTGAACAAAGACCTAAAGGAAGTGAGGGAATTGGCCATCCAGATATACTGAAGGAGTCTTCTATATGAAGGGAATAGCATGTGCAAAGACCCTGAGGTCAGTGATGGCCAGTCCTATGTGGCCTGTGGCAGCACCTCCTTGCTCTTTTTCCTTACATAGTTTGGCCTCCTCAGAACAGTTTGTCCCCCTGCACCTTTCAAGGTGCCGGCCACAGAAAAAAGCAGCAGCCTATAGCAGTCAGGATAATATCCCTCTCCTCATTTTCCAAAAAGAGAGGCCACATAGGCCATTGCAATGTCCAGTGACTAAGACAGACTCTTAAGTCTCGTTCTCCATGGCAGACTCTGCTCCAAAACTCAGGCCAGGACACTAGCACTAGCTCCATTCCCCTCTGATAGATGTGGACCCAGTAGCTGGGGGGAGGGCACTGGTTTCAGATTCCCTGAAATTTCTGTTCACCAACCACACTGGCTAAGAAGGGCTAAAGAGGCCAAGACAAAATATTCAGGGAAGTGGCAAAGAATGCAGATGGGACAATATCCAGAAGACAATGCCATACACATGGGCCACACAAAGAGAGACCTGAGAATGGTGGCGCCATTAGGCCAATATCAATGGGCACCAGCTGCTCCCTCCCCAAGACCCTTGGGCTTCCATATTTCCTTGGGCAGGTGAAGATGTGCAAACCCCTTGCCTTCACCCACATTCTATTCCCTTCACTGAGTCATATTCCCTTTGTCATCTACTCCCACTCAGAGTGACTCACTCATGTCAACAGACCCAACATGCTTTCCCCACCCTTCCTGCAGCTCCCAAGACTGGCCCCTGGTGCAGATGGGGCTAGTGAGAGCAGGGAGTGGTGAAACCCAGCATTGCCTCAGTGTTGATGCTGCTGGGAAGAAAGCAAGAGGGAGACGTGGAAGAGAAGAGTCCTGGATTTATGTTAAGTCAGCATAGCACCTGAAAAGTATGGTAAGAACTGAGGCTGGAGGCAAGAGGTTAGAGATAACTTAATATACATGGCTGGTGCAGTTCTACTGCCCATCCAGATATGACTGAGCTTCCCTCCAAGATAGAGCCCCAGACTCTCCTCCAGATACCACCCCAGCAGTTCCTCTCCTGTCCCTAGCCATGCTAAATGTAACAGAATTTCCAGGGATGTGTTGGGGGTGATGCTGTAAGATCCACTGGGGCAGCAACTGAGAATAACAAAATTGATGAAATTGATGGACCGAAAGAAAAAAAATCCATTTATCTACCCCAACCCAGTATTTACCAAACACCGAAGCCCCATTCTCTTCTCTCCTGGCAAGGAAATATTTACACGGCCTGACAGCCAGTCCCTGGGGCCTGGGCTGAGTTGGAGCTAATTACCAATTGCTAATAAACATTGAGTTAATTCTCTTGACCAAATTAAAACTAATTTGGATCAAACCATAATGACCTAAGTGAAATCCATCTCCCTTTTCTTCTCCACACATATTCACATACTCACACCAACTTACGTCTGGAACCCTAAAGTCTCCCCAAGCTTAAGAGTCCCAGAACAAAAACTCAACCCACAGAGACCCAGCGTCAAGACCGACATCTCATTTGTTCTTACTGAAGCAACTCTAGACTCTAGCATGCAATGCTGTGGTCATCTGTCTACCCCACCATCCTGCATCTCACCACACACTTCTCACACTTTCTTCACCTGGCCCACTGGAGCCTACTAACCTTGCCCTCACCCCAGACACATTGGACTCGCCAATTACAGCTCTTGTCTTTGCAATATATGACTATCTCCATTTCTCACAAATCCTGTTTCAATGCCTCTTCTTAAAGCTTCTCTTGAAAAACCTTCTTGGGCAATCTTTATCATATACTGAATTGGGATTTTCTGTCTTATCTCCACCTTCCTATCTGCACCAGCCTCCTTTTGGTGTCACTCGGTCCCTTCCTGAAGCCCTGTCAATGAATGTTTTGTCTATAGGCCAATCTATTGATTGAAAAGAAAATCTATTCTTCTCTCTTTTCTTTTCTCATTCCAGGGTGGTGAGGCTTTGAGGCTGGTCATGCCTCCTGCCTTTTCTCTTGAGAGTTAATGGAAATTAAAGGAGCTTGCTAGGGAAGCTGACTCTGATTAAGTTCTCAGGGGAGAGATGGGTGAAGGGTTCCTTTAGGCTCCACGTTGTCTAGCCTAGATCCTTTGCAGGACACCAAATAAAGTCACATAAGAATAAAGAGTATGCCCATGGATAGAGAATTCCCTGAGTTTAGCTCTCATGGAGTTAAGACTTCAGGGAATTAGGTAGACAGATGAAGGACATATACGTACAATGTAAGTAAGGACCAAACCAACATGTTCTGATTCAGAAACTGTGAAGATGAACAAACAAGAACCCTGCTCAACCATCTTGTCAACTCCTCTTGTTTTAAGAGAGAAACTGAGACCAATAGACATGTCACCTGCCCCTCATACAGCAAGTTAGTCAGGGATCAGTATATTGGTCAGATGAAATATCAGTTTTTCCCATTTCAATGACAGAGCTAAAGCAGCTCCTTTCCTCTGTGAGCAGTTGATCTTCACAAAGATACCTTCTGGAAGGAAGGTGCAGACAAGCTGCCTCCTCCTGTCCATCCTGAAACCCAGGGGGTAGGCAGGGAGGTCCCTAGCTAAAGGAGGAATCCAAAGGTGCAGCCTCTTCCTTTTCAAGGCAAGGGGTGGGCACATACTGGGAGTGGAGAAGGGGGATGAGCATAGTCCCATCAGGCTCAGGTCCTGACAATGCTGAGGGTAGAGGAAGAACTGAGAAGGGACAGCACTCAGCAGTGAGCCTATGGAGCCTCCTGCTTATAGGATCATCTGGGTGTGACTATAACAAGCAAGGGTTGAGAGACCATGGCCAGATGGTCTGGGGATGGGCATCCAGACAAAAATTGCCCACCAATCCTTTTTAAAGACATAACTAAAAGCCAATCACGTGCTTACATTTCAAACATAGCATTAGCACCTAAATTTAAACTGCTACAGTTAGATCAACTAGTTTATATCCAAGACCTTTAGGCTTTAAATACTCTAGGGGATGCTATGGTGACTAAAGAAAGAACATTTCATTATAAAGTGGGTTTTTTTCCTCTAAAGGGCACAGACCCCAAAACGGGGCTTGCCTTAGGGATCCCTTTATCAAGACAGCCAGAACCTTTCTCCCATGCAGTTTTCTGAGACCCATCATCATATGGCCATTTAGGATTATTCCTATATTTTCTCATGTGGGTGTTTTATTGTCTCTGACTTGATTAAAGGACCTTTTATGGCAGGAATTTGGTTCCTTATGTCCTTTGGGTTCTTCACAGTACACGGTTGAATGCTGAGACTCAAATAGAAGCCCAACAACTAATTATTTCTGGGATTGTTGTTCAGCACCATGGACAGAACCTCCCCACCTCTTCCTCCTCCTCCCAGGCTGTTTTCTCAAGTCTCTCCTGGTTTCCTTCAATGCGAAGCCTCCAGCTGCCTCACTGAGGTCTTGGCTCCACTCAAACCTGCCTTTTTCTTAGGAGCCTGCACCAGGACCCAGAAGCCACACCATGGCAGTTGGGAGTAGAAATGAAGGGCACTGGAAATAAGGGACCTCACAGCATTTCTTGTTTTGTTTAGAATGAGACCATTTCAATCATGTGCTCCAGCCAGAGCCACAGACCCTAACCCCCTAAGAGCTGCAGATACCCTTCCCAATAATGCTGAACTTGGTCTGTGGCCGTGGGATTATAGGCCAGCAGAACACCCAGCCACTTGGGGCAATGCTGGGATAGAGTCTGGGCTGCACTGGACTGGGGAGACATCTGGCATGAGAGGAGAAAGATGGAGTAAAAACATGTCTGGACTGTAAGTGGGGAGGGAGTCAAAAGGTGACAGTTAGGAGGGCAACCTCAATCATCAGAGCCCAGGAGAGTCTGAAAAGCCCTGGGCAGGGGGCAAGACAAGAGACCAGAAGCAGAGGCACCCAAGGACAATTGACAGAAGATTCAAAGTGGGATGAGGTGGTAGGCTCAAGACAAAGGCTGCAAATAATACCATGGGGCTAGGAACTTCCTCCTATTTGATTCTGGCCATAGGGTAGAAGGAGGTCACCACTTTAAAGGGAAGGGGGGGAGGTGTGCCAATGGGAACACGATAGAATTTTCAATGGGCAATAATCCAGCACCCATTAGAGATTAGATAGTGCCATTCTAGAGCTAGAATTAGTAATCTTGGCCATCCAGGATAATTTCAAATATCCACCCATTTGCTATTATCTCTGTTATGAGGGATGCTCCACAAGCTGACATGAAAACAGGAAGGACCACCACAATACATATAATGATTCTATTAAATTCATTTCCTCTCCTCCTTCCTTCCACATTCTGCCTACCCTTTAAGGCCCACTTGGCATCCTTCCTTATCCAGGAAGACTTCTAGGGCTAGAGTCATCATAGACGCCAAACAAGTGTTTGCTGAATTAATAGACAGCCCTGGTGTTCACTGGATTTGATGATCCTAAACCCAACCCTGGTTGGGTTACCTGAGAGACACTCTAAAATGGAGATTTGCATAAAGGAGATTTATTGAAGGTACTTTGGCATCAACAACCGGGGGTGAGGGCAGGGGGAGAGAATGAAGGAAGTAGGATTGGGCAGAGAGAGGAGCTGAACTGATCTGAAGTTTCAACAAAGTTCTCAGCCTATTATACAGAGATCTCTGGACTGATCTGACCCTTCTGAGTGCAAAGGGATGGGTATTTACACCCCCATATCCATAGTTGGATGCACGCTGCTGCCAGGAAGCAGGAAGGTGGAATGACCTTAAGAAAGTTGGTTGTTTGGGCTGAGGGCAATTCCTGGAAAGGGACTCAGATGAAAGTCAATCATCTGCCAAGAGTCACAGCAGCTGGAGGAATGAAGACCTTGGTCCTGCAGGAAGGATCAGGGTGACCACAGCATCCACTAAATAAACCAATAAACTTGGACAACATTGAGTGGTGGTGGGGGGCACATATCAGAATCCCTGGAGGGCACATAGTTTAAAGAATCGTCCAAGATAGTTCAAGACCATCTTGACACAGACCAACCATCTATCCTCCTCCCATAGATCATCGTGATTAGAAATTGATGATCTATTCCAACTGGCCCTGAGACAAAGGAGGTGATTTGCCCAGGGCAAATGGCTCATGTGAAAGGAGTCCATGCATGTGTAGGCTTCTCTTCACTGTGGTACAAGCCCTATTTCCCAAATGAGTACCAAAAAAGTGGCGCCCTATAATGAACAAAGCCTAGTACACTCATGTTCCAGAAAAGATGGGAATGTATTGGGGGGGCGGGGTGGAGGAGGTGAAAGTGAGAGATGAGGTGTGGTATGTCAATAAATGCATGCAGAATAGAATTGGTTTTTCAAAGCAGTTATGGGTAGACATGGCCTTTGTGCTGTGTGTACATGATTTAACCCGATGAGCAAATTGCCTGATTCTTAATTAACCTTTTCATTTGAACCCCTTGACCAAGCAGCAAATGGAGGCTGGTAAATTGGAAATGACAGCCTCACCTCCCCTGTGCCCCAGTGTGGCCAACCACCTAGGCTGGTAATTACCTTGGCCAAGGCTAGGAACTTTTTATAGGCTGATGAACAAATAATCTCCCACTAATGGCTGTGATAACCACAGAGCCTGTTCTCCCTTCTTCTCTCCTTCCATGAAACCAGAGGGCAGATTGTAATAATATTCTCTTCTCTCTGTCTCTATGTGTGTGTGGGTGTGTGTGTGTGTGTGTGTGCGCACGTGCACATGCGTACCCACGCATGTGTGTGTGTGTGTGTCTCCTTTTAATAAAAAGAGACCATTTGGACTAAGGATCAGGAGAAATAGTATAAGGAAAGGGAGACATTTGTCTACAGAAACCTCTCTCCCCCAGGAAAAGCCAGATGCCCTGGCCATGTCCTTTAGCAGACCTGGTAAACAGCTGATATTTTTGGAACATGCTCCTCAGTGGATGTCAAAGCAATTTGGAAGGCTGGCTCTTGGCCCACAGTCACATGAAGAGAATGGGGAGGTGTAAGCAAAGTCTTTAGCACCCAGGGCTTCCAGCATAACAGCAAGGAGCATCAGGGAGGAGAGGGGAAGACGGATGGGACAAGGAAAGGGAGGGGAAGAGGAAGATGGGAGGAAAATGCAGGAGAGGAAGCAAAGGTGAAGTACAGGGTACTATAGGGGGTCTGGACATGGAAAGAAGGTCCTAGGGTGGCCTGGGTCCCTGCCACATCCCCCTGAAGTGGCTCATTGGTTCTGCCTGGGGTGTCCTCCCTGTTCCACCCACCTTGAAATCTAATAATAATGGTAGAATCACTTACAGAGAGTTTACTTTGGGCCAGGCCTGTGCTGAGCACTTTACACGCCCACAGTATCTTGAGTGAGCCTCAAGCAACTCTAGGATATAGGCACCAGTTCTCCCATTTTACAGATGAAGGCACTACAGCACAGAGAAGTTAAGAGACTTGCCCTGGGTTCACACAGCTAGTTGGAAATGGGGCCAGGCAGTCTGACTCCAGAACCCAGTCCTTAGAACCCTATTCTGCCCAACAGCACCTCCCCCAGAGCTCCGGGTACCTTTCTTGTATGCTCCTGAGGTAACAGAAACAGCACTGGATTTGAGTCCCAGCTTTGCCCCACCCACCTGTATAACTGTGAGCCCGTGAATCTGCTGGTGCCTCAGTTTTCTCATCTGTGGAATGGAGAACATCTGTCCTGCTTGCTGCGTGGAACAGGTGCAGGAATCCAGCGAGGTAACACTTCTGAAAGCCCTCTGTAAGTCCCGGAGGCCTTGCACATGTTCGTGGGCATTCTTCTCCCTCTTCCCTTCCGCTTTGTGAGCCTCTGCAAGGACCACAGACGGTCCTGCATTGTTTATCCAACCCTCTCTCACATGTGTTGGGCACCCAGGAACTGTATGCTTCCAAGTGAAGAAAGAAATAGAGCACCCAAACCCTCTCTCTTCCCCCGCCCCCTGCCTCCTTTCCCCCTCACCCCTTCTCCTTCCCCCTTCTCTCCCACCTCCCCTTCCCCCTCTTTCTCTTCCCCATACCCCACCCCTTCCCGGGGCTTACACTGTAATGGGAAGACATCTGTCCCTCTCTTCCCAATCCATCCCACACTTTGAGATCAACTTTTCAAAAGCACAACTGAGACCACATCACAACCTGCTCAAAATCCTTCAGTGTGCTCCGAGGAGAAAGTCTGTGCTTCTGAGCCTGGCATAAAAAGCCTCTGCAATCTGGCCCCAGCTCTTTCCTGACCTCTCTTTTCGTGATTTTCCCCCAGGATATTCCAGTCCTCACTCACTTCTGTCCATTTCTTCACTCGTAACAACCTCACAGATAATGGGCTAAAGGTGCCCGACGGACGGTGAGAGGTCAATAAATGTAATATACCGAGCAGAACATTCTGTGAGGACTTGCCCTGCTGCTGTGGAATCTCCCCTGAGGTCCCGAAACTGCGAATTTCAGGCGTGAAGTGCCCACACATTCTTAAGGGAGATGCCAGATCATCTGGGTAGGACTTGCTTGGGTTGGGCCCACTCTGGCTGTGTGGCCCCTGTCCCATCTTGCATCTCAGCCCGTGCAGAAGAGAAGGCTAGAGACTGACTGAGGTGCTTGGAGGGAGGTGGGAGTTTTTGGACTTCGGAGCTAATGGTGAGGACTGAGGTGACCTGCACCTGCCCATCTCCATGTCCCCAAGCCAAGCAAAACCTCACCCTGGAGCTGGAAGGAGAGGTATGTTGACCCGCAGGCCCCCAGAGCTAGAACACAAACACTAGGGCCCAACTCACTCCAAAAAAAGTCTAAAGTCAAGAGACCACTGGCTCAGCCTGTGTCCTCAGATGGAAGAAGAGACACCACTGAGCAGGAAGTCATATCCACTTGCAGAGTTTAGTGGAGCAAAGATGCCAGGTGTAGCCAAAGACTGGGTGGATGCAGGGGAAAGGGACGGACTAGGGCTGTGTTGAAGGGGTCCACCCAAGAGGCCCTGGGACCACCTCCCAGGGGGCGGCAGCCTGGCAAAAGACGCCATGTGGGTGACATAGCAAAGGGAGGGGAGGACAAGGGAAGGAGCTGCTGGGGAGTCACAAAGTGGCCAAGGAGCCGCACAGCGCCCAAGGTGTAGGGACCCCAACTGGTTACAGCTAGCTTTAATTATCTTTTCCAGCACCAATTCTCAAACCTCCTCTATGGGAGTGCTCCTGGCTAGTAGCTTGCCCACTATCTTCCCCCATATTGAGTGCGTTCCCTTCTGCTTACATTCATTCCGCTGCCTGGAGCGCCCTCTCCACTTATGTCTAGCACTTAAAACTCAGTCCATTTCTTCAGGACCAGGCTCAATCTCATTCCCCTGATGAAGCCCTCTGTGATCCAGCCGTCCAGACATCCATCCTTCCCAGGAATCTGCTACTTGCAGCCGCATAGCTAGTTGCCCATCTCAGTGTTCATTGTCCTCTTTAAAAACAGAATGTCTTCGTTTTAGCTGGGCACATGGCCGTTTGGGATAAAGACTGACTTTCTCAGCCTCCTTTGCTGCTAGGTATAGCCAATTAGGTATAAATAACAGTATTTGGAGCCAACTTCTAAAAAGCTTCCTTGAAAGGCTGCTGGTGTGCATCTTCTTCTTTGCTCCTTCTTCCTTTCACATGTCTGGAATGCAGATAAAATGGCTGGAGGTTTAGCAGCCATTTTGGACCATAAGGTAACTTTGTAGAACAGAAGCTACGTGCAAGGATAATGGAGCAAACGATCTATCCTGGGTTCTCGACACCATAAGACTGCCCTACAAGTTCTGGACTGCCTTCTTCTTGCACTTTAATTGAGAGCGAGACGACTTATTTAGGCCTCTATTACTTTGGGTTTCCTGTAGGAAGCAGCTAAGCCCAATCTTAATTGATACATGCCTAAATTGTAGGTCCCAATTCACAGCATTTCAGTCAACCTCTTTTCTTTCCTAACCTGTGACATCTCTAGTATCGTAGCTTTATACTGTCAATCAATTATTCATAGGTATGTGTAACTCCCAACTCTCTAAATATAGCTTCTATTGTGTAGCACTTTTCAAAATTTTTATTCCTGAGCTTATTTAATCCTGCAAAGAACGCATTACTGCCTCCTTTTTACAGATGTAATTCTACAGGTTCCTTGGCGACCAAAGTAGGCCAGATACCCAGGCCTTCTCTCTCGCGGCCCATTGTTTTCACACCCACAGCAACTGGAACTGACTTTCTTGATTTATCTTCATGTTTTTTCCATTGCAAAGAACATGAACATTTTCTGATAGGAGGCGTGCACACAGTAGGTGTTCAACAAATATATGAAGCCCCCCAAATTTGGGCAATTCATCCAAGCTAGTTTCCAAGATACCTCTAGACCAGGGGTTGCAGACTGTGGCCCACAGGCAAATCTGGCCCACAGTCTGTTCTTGTATAGTCCACGAGCTAATAATGATGGTTTGTATATTTTTAAATGGTTATGGAAAAAGGAGAGGGACGAGGACAAGAGGAAAAGAGGCAGGGGAGGGAGGAGGACAGGAACAGATGACAGAGACCACAGTGTCCCGCAAAGCCTAAAATTATCTGGTCCTTTACAGGGAAGTTTGCCGCCCCCTGGGCTAGACCGTCTGCATGCAGCTGGATGTTTTTTGGTTTGTTTTTTTCCCCCCATGTCCTAATTGTTTTTTTATTTCTCCAAATTTTTGTTTTTTATTTTTTTAATATAATTTATTGTCAAATTGGCTTCCATACAATACCCACTGCTCATCGCAACAAGTGCCCTCCTCAATGCCCATCACCCACTTTCCCCTCTCCCCCACCCCCACCAACCCTCAGTGTGTTCTCTGTACTTAAGAGACTCTCATGGTTTGCCTCCCTCCCTCTCTCTTTGTAACTATTTTTCCCCCTTTCCTTCCCCCATGACCTTCTGTTAAGTTTCTCAAGACCACACAGGAGTGAAAACATATGACACCTGTCCTTTCTTGACGGACTTATTTCACTCAGCATAATACCTTCCAGTTCCTTCCACGTTGTGCAGCTGGATGTTTCATCCACCAGCAGCACCTTCGTCAGCTGTTGTCCCTGAGAGACACGATCCCCCAGGGAGCTTGGAAATCCTGCCGTGAAGGATGCAGGATTGGTCCGCACTCTTGTGCCAACCTGATGGAACCCCCAGGGCGTCACTCCCTGCAGCCCTAACCTCCTTCCGGGCAGATGAGAGTGAATTCCTCTCCCCTCAACTACCACCACCCTAAGACTTAGAAGCCTTTCTGATTCACTGGTCAAATACCTCAGCTCGATTCGATTAAAAATTCATTGGCTTCTTTTCCTGTAAAAAAGAATAAATAAGAGAGCAAACAGCAGGGGCTGAGGGTGTAAACTGAAGTGTGAAAGCCCAAACAGGCTGAAACCGTCACAGGGAAAACCGTCGGCTCCAGAGCATTTCTTTTTCCAAAACTGCCAGCCTTCCAGAGGGGAGACTGAACTGGTTCTCATTTCCAGCACCCCTGACAGCACATTACCCTGGCCAGGCTCAATTTTTCTCCCTCTTCATCCCCAAACCCATCCTTGAAGGTAGTCCAATCCCCCTCTCTAACTTGGCCCTCTTCTTTCTGGCCATGCCCTTCAGCATTCGTGCCAAATCGTCCTTAAACTGGCTCAAATCATCATCCTCCAGGCCTCCTGCCAGGGGTCCCTCTCTCTTCTCCTTTTCCCGCCTCTCCCTCAAGCCAGCTTTTGGCCATTTGCTGGCAAATAATAAATCTACAGGCTACAAAGAATCCATCTTTCATTCGATGAAGGTTCTCGAGAAATCAATTCTTCCTTAACCTATTTCTATCTCCTGAGCTGGGCCCATGGTAGGTGTTCAATGAGGATCAGCTGGTAGGCCGGCCAGGCGCGTGAACAGTGAGCAGCTGACCGCCAGAGCGTCCCTGCCCCGTGACCGATGTGAATCCCAAGAACTGCTCGGACTCAGATACGGGGCCAGGCCCAAAGTCATCCAGTTGGAGAGCTGCCTGATACAAGAGAAAAAAAAAAAAAAAGAAGGGAATTTGGAAGGGAGACGTGCCTGATTTGAATTTTGGCTTCCTCTCTGGCTATCTGAGTGTGCTGGGGCAAGCTGCTTCACCTCTTTGAGACTTAATTTCCTTATTTATAAAGTGAGATGAGCCTCTAATGAGATACCAATTCACACTCACTAGGATGGTTATAATAAAAAAGACAGATAATAACAAGTGTTGGCAAGGATGGGGAGAGATTGCAACCTTTACGCGCTTGGGTGAGAACGCGAAATGGTGCGGCCACCTTGGGAAACAATCTGGCAATTGCTCAGAAGTTGAAACGCAGAGCTGCCACGTGACCCAGCAATTCTATTCCCAGGTGTCTCCCCAGAGAAAGGAAAACATACATCTGTACAAGGATTTGGACACCAATGTTCACAGCAGCCTTAACGGCCAAAAAGGGGAAACAACCCAAGCGTCCCTCACCTGATAGGTGGATTAGCAAACCGTGCTACCCCCGTGCGATGGGATATTATTTGGCCCTCAAAACCTGCTACAACACGGGTGGGCCCCGAAAACACGATGCAAAGTGAGACAAGCCAGACACAAAAGATCACATATTGTATGAATCTATTTATATGAAATGTTCAAAATAGGCGAATGCATAGAGACAGAGAGTAGATCAGTGGTTGCCAGGGGCTGGGAGGAGGGGAAAGAGCGTGATGAAAATGTTCTTTTGGGGGGTGAGGAGATATTCTAAAATTAGCCAGTGGGGATGGGTGTGCTACTCTGTGAACATACTACAAACCATTGAACTGCACACGTCACCAGGGTGAATTGCAAGGTATGTGGATTTTAGCTCAAGAAAGCTGTTATTTTGAGCATGTGATGGGTAAGGGCGCCTGGGTGGCTCAGTTGGTTAAGCGTCCGACTCTTGGTTTCGGCTCAGGTCGTGATCTCACAGGCTCGTGGGTTCCAGCCCCGTTGTGGGGCTCTGTGCTGACAGGGCAGAGGCTGCTTGGGATTCTCTCTCTCTCTCTCTCTCTTTGTCCCTCCCCACCTCGTGTTGTCTCTGTCTCTCTCTAAAATAAAATAAAATAAATAAAATAAAATAAAATAATAAAATAAATAAAAATAAAATAATAAATAAAATAAATAAATAAAATAAAATAAAATAAAATAAAATAAAATGTAATGGGCAGGAGCACCTGGGTGGCTCAGTCGGTTAAGCGGCTGACCCTTGATTTCAGCTCAGGACATGATATCATGGTTTGTGGGTTCACGCCTCGGTCAGGCTCTGCACTGTCTGGGCAGAGCCTGCTTGGGATTCTCTCTCTCTCCTTCTCCCTGCCCCTTTGCCAGTCTCTCTCTCACTCTCTCTCAAAATAAATAAACTTTAAAAAAAAATGTGATGGGTGGGGTTAAACCCCAGTCGGTTAAACATCTGACTTTGGTTCAGGCCATGATCTTGTGGTTTGTGGGTTTGAGCCCCGCGTCGGGCTCTGTGCTGACAGCTCGGAGCCTGGAGCCTGCTTCTGTGTCTCCCTCTCTCTCTGCCCCTCCCCATCCTCTCAAAACTAAATAAACATTTTTTTTAAATGTGATGGGTAAGGCCACCCCACCCACTTTATAGGGTCATCCTGAGGCTCAGAGGAAGACGGGTCATGTTCCAGGCCCCGGGGTGCAGAGTTGTGCTATTACAAACAGGAGGGCCAAGGCCATGGCCCTTCATACAGATGGAGCCATTTTCTGCCCTCCCTTCTTTCCTGCTCTGGCTCAGGACCCCTCAGGGACAGGGTTGCTGGGAGTGACAACTGCCATCTGGCAAGGCCAGGAAGAGGTCTGGGCCTCCAATAAGTCTGCCCCAGAGCTAGGGAGGCAAGAAGTAGCTCCTGTCAGAGCCGCAGACCAGGAGGGACCTGACCCTGCCAGGACGCTCCTTTGTGTCCACAGCTGCCTCTCCCCTCATTCAGAAAGCATCAGGCCCGGCTTCCGTCTGGAGGAGCAAGGGGCCAGCTAAATCTCAGGAGTAACCGAAAGCAAGGTGAGGGGAGCAGCACAGATCACATTCTAAAGACCGTATTTCAAACCTTCAGCGAACATCACATGCTAACATAATAACAATAATGATGATGACTAATTATCAAATGAGCATTTGCTACCTGCCAGGCACCACGCTGTGCATCTATATGTATTGACTTCTTTAGTCTTCACAAAGATCCCAAGAGGCAGGGACATTGCGAATCCCACTGTATAGATGAGAAGATTAAAGCACAGAGGTTTCAAGTAAATTGCCCAAGGTGGCACAGTAGAAATGGCAGGACAAAGATTTGAACCCTGGCACTCTGGTTCCAGGAGTTTCAGTCTGTGTACTGAAACCCTCTATTGGACTATATGAATGCTACAGTCTGCATACAATGGAAAACCAAAGTTATTACTAAGACCGGTCAATGCCCCCCGCCCCCTGCCAGAAGTAGGTCTCAAACTTCATCAAGCATCAGAATCACCCGGGGCATGTGAAAAATACAGAGTCCTGAGCCCACCCCAGCAAAAAGGATTCACTAAGCCTGTAAGGCCCAGGAATCTGCCTTTGTGACCACTGCTCCCAGTGACCCTGATGAAGGCTATTCAGGACATACTGGGAAACACTTGGCCTTCTGAATCAAGACCCAACTTTGCGGGCCTGGCCGACTGGATCTCAGGCCACACCACACTTACCCCAGTGTCATTGTCCTCATTCAAGTCTTACTCATCTTTAAAGGCCCAGGTCAGGTTCTATGTAGTCTCCTAAGTGCTCCACAGGAATAGCAGCCCACTCTGGTTTTCCCTGCTCTAACCGCACCCCCCCCCCCACCCTTTATAGAGGGACCTGCTTCAGAACCTCATTGCAAACTGCTTGCTATTCCTACATCAGTGTCCTGTGGCTACAGGACTTTTCTGATGAACTGGATCATCACAAGTGCCTTAGATGTAAAACGCCTTTTATATCCCTCATGCGTGTCCCCCACAGGTCACAGTAGGTCAGGACACAATAGAGACCTATGGATTTGGTTACAGATCTCACGTGCCAACATGTCCTTATTTCAGCGACCGACATGGCATATGTTCAACTGGCTGGTTCAATGGGCAGAGTCCAACTGTCTGGATTCTTCCTCTACAGGATCCAGGTGCCTTCTCTATGCCACTTAGGGTTCAGAGGATGCACCCTCTCTGAGGGCTGACATACCCAAACACATCTCATTCCAATGCAGGGTCCTTGGGATCAATTTTACCCCCCAGAGGACATTCGGCAATGACTGGAGATGTTTTCATTTGTTATAACTGAGGGTGATATGGCTGCTGTATTCTAGAGGGTAGAGGCGAGGGACACTGCCAAATATCCTACAGTACCCAGGACAGCCCCCCCACAGCAAAGCAGTACCCAGCCCCCCAAAGAACAGTGCCAACGTTGAGAAAGCCTGCTCTACTGGGAAATGCTAAGACCTACAGCAGAGCAACAACAGGTGTCAGGAACCCAAAGGAAGGAGCCATTAACCTGCAAAGGAGTAAGAGGTTGATGGACAGGGGATTCGCAGAAGAGGTGCTTAATACAGATGGATCGATTGCTGAACAATGGACGGGAAGGGTTTTACCAGACAGAAGCAGGGCAGGAAAGAGGCAGTGTTCTTGGCAGCGAAATGTGAGAGTATTTGGCACGTTTGGGAAGCTACTGCTGGGTATGATGTGGCCAGAATGCCTGGCACTCATTCCTCTCATTCATTCATTCATTCAACACTGTCGCCGGCCATCTTGTTTTCATTACTCATTTGCAAACTCATCAACAAACTCTGTCCCCCAGCAGAGTGGAGTGGCCAGCTCTGGCCCTGAACTGTCCCTGATTCCAAATCAGTTGTCTCTGAACACATGAGGCTTTGCTTCAAGGATGGGACAGGTTGAGCTGAACGTGGCCATTTAGGTCAAGAGGTGAGAACCATGAAAACACAAGGTGCCTCAAAGCTTTGGATGGCCTCGTCGTAAAAGTCTACGTACCACTTGAGGTGTGATGTCTTCCTTCCCAGGGCCATAAACGAGCGGCGTCTGCCCCAGCAAACGAGGAAAATGGATTTTGGGGAATGTCTGTGCTTCTCAAAGTTCAGGTAGAAATGAAAACACATGCCAAAGTAATTCTGAAGAAAAAAAAAGAAGAAGAAGAAGTAATTCTGGTAATCTTTGTCTCTTTAGGAAACAACAACAACCCTTGATGGCCTTGTCATTTACTCCAAATAGCTATTTTCCTGGATGAGCTCAGTCTCAGCCTCCCTCCACACCCCTCACGTGCTCCTTGCTGTCACTCGGGCTTCTCCATCTCCGTCTCTCATCACATTGAGGGTCTGTGTCTGTGTCGTGGCCACGCTTCCCCGTTTTTGTCTGCAGGTTTGTTTCTTTGACTGTGGCTCTGCTTCATCTTCTCTCTCTCCCTGATTTTGATATTTGCCTTATTCCTCCTCGCCTGTTTCTGACTCAGCGGCTCTCCCCCTCCCCCATTCCTGGAACCTCTCTGTCCCCCTCCCCTTCAGCCTCTCTCAGGAACTGGCCACAGTATGGACCCGCAGTGTGTTTTTATTAGGGGGTGCGTTTGCCAGAGAGAGAGTTGCATGCTCCCCATTCCTGATTTGTAAAAGCAAATGACTGTAACCTTTTCTCTTTCTCTCTCCCCAAGGAGAGAGAATGAAGCTGCATGTTACTTTCATCTTCCTCCACTGATTGATTTTTCCATTCCGTGGGCCATGCCCTTGATAGAAAACAATGAGTTCTCCACCCTCATTTTACCGTATTTCAGAGAAGAGCCAGCCCAGGTGGCGCGCAGACGCCAGGCAGGTGGCGCTGGGGGAGACTGCCGCGTGCCTCCGGGTCGGGGGACCCCAGCGCTGTGCCACCGAGGGCTTTTCTTGGCTCATCTGATTTCAGCGGAGCCAGGACCTGCTTTGGGTTTAACATGTGGCTCTGGAGGAAAACCTATCTACAGAGTCCTAATTCATCACCTTTCAGGCTGCTTGTGGCTGGAGACGGTGGAAAATGATTAAAGATGAGGGCATCTGTCTCAGGGAGCACATCTTTTACAGCTTAAAAAGGAGAGAGATTTTCAGCCTCGCAGGGATGTTAAAGTGGATCCAGGAGCTTTGTGCTTTTCTGTTTGACTTGAGCCTTGGGTATGTAGGAAGCGTTGCAGTTGGTTAGCAGGTCCGGCGTCCTGACCGCTGGTTGGAGTTGACTCGCTATCTTTTTGCCCCTGCCCTCATCCCGCAGGATGGCTTCTGACAGGGGTCATTATAGAGTCACGGGATGTGCAACATCAGAGATGGAAGGGTCCAGTCAAACTGCCTTATTGCCAGAGGAGGGTGGAAATGACTTGCCCAAAAAGCACAAGGCCACCTAGTGGCCTACGTTCCCGAGTGCCCCTCCCAGGCCCGTCAGCACATCTATCAAAAGGTAGTTTTACCTGGCTGGGGTCTCTGGGCTCGACCCCTATCTCCACCGACAGCTCAGGATCTGGGGCACACAGCCAGCCTGGCAGCACGCGGGTCCATATGGCCGCCCTCAGGGACCATCTCAGGGCACGCATAATACTTACCCCCGGAGGGATCGCAGATGACTTCCTGCCAAAGTGAAAGGGAAGGGGGGAAGGAAAGCTACCGGAGCAATCACACCTGGGTCTATATTGAGTCTCATTAAACTCAATATCATTTACTGACCGACCAGTGTCAGCCACGCCCTTGGCTAGAGCTGGGGTTACAGTGTGAAGTTTAGAGCCTTAGGGAATATTGGGGTATGTGTGGGGTGACCAAGGGGCAGAGAACCAGTCCTCCCTCCCAACTCACCCTGGATGGGGTGGGAGGGGGGGCGGGTAGCTGGGGGGAGAGAGCCTAGGAAGGTTTCCTGGAGGAGGTGATGTCATGAGTGACAAGTGGGCGAATGTTCCATCAGACCCTTCCTCAGTGAGCTCACCGCCAGGGCCCTCTGAGGAACACCATGCAAATAAAAGGCATTTGGACATATTAGCAATTCAGATCAAAGCACTTAGTGTTTCCATCAGCCTCCACACTGGCTCATCAGCCATGTGTCTGCAGGCAAGTCACATGACCTCCCCAGTCTCCCTTGCCCGCAGGGGCTGGGTGAGTGTCCATCCAGCAAGACGTGCTGTGGGAATGCGTTTTGCACATTTTAAACTGCTTGGACATTGTGGGCCATTATAGCCCTTAGGTCCCCCTTGAGTCCCCTGCCCGTAGAGTGTAGCTGAAATCAAAGCCATACCTCCTCCCTCGAGGGTGCAGCAAAGGAGCAAAGAAACAGAGTCTCAGACTCCGTGTCCCTGAGCATGCCCTGAGCGTCTCCAGCCCTCAGTTTCCTCACCTGAGAAATGAGAGCTTTGGCCTTTTCCTCTAAGGCACCTTCCAGTATGAATGCCTGTGATTTTAGGCCAGCAGCCAAGAGGCAGAGGCTGGGACTGGCAAATGTCCAGTTCTCTGCCAGAGCAGGTGCTGCCTTGGCCTTGCCCCCTCAGGCTAAACCTGAGGCCTGCATGACCTCTGACCCGGCCTGCCACCTCAGGCTAAACCCATGGTTCTGCCACTTTGGGCCACCACCAGTGGAGCAGGTCCGTGCTCTACACAAGAACCAAGATACTGGAAATGAGCTCCATCCCCAAAAAGAGGGAGCTGAAGGAAGTAAGATCTGCCTTCTTCCTCAAAATAAAAACAGAGGCAGATGGCTGGGAGGGTTTCCATGGTTAATTAAATATGCTTTAGTCTCTAAGTCAATTACGAAGTGATTCCTGCAGGGGGATGTCCTGCTTTGCATGGAGTGGATTCAGGTAATGGCCCCGGGGAGGATGCGGGGCCCTTCTGCACCTTCCCCTGGCGCTCACAAAGATCCTGCAGGCTGGGCCTCAAAGGCAGCGAAGTCCACCCACTGGGGGTGACAGGAGCCACTCACCTCCCCGGGCATCTTTAAGTGAGGACAGAGGTACCGCACAGCAGAGCTGAGACTCTGTGATTTCGCTTCCGGGAATTTCTTCCCAGGAAACTATCAGAAACCCAGATAAAGATTTCCTGGACAAGAATATTCACCACAGCATCATTTATAATCATGAAAAATGGGAAACTGCCTGGGTGCCTACAAATGGAGAATTGGCTGACTAAATTCTGCGACAACCAGACAATGAAATATTATGCAGTCATTAAAATGTTGTTTTTGGAGCATAGATAATGAAATGGGGAAATGCACTGGTTGTACAAAGTGAAATGAAGCAAAATGCAAAACTGTGTATGAAGTCCCGCCGAATTTTATAAATAGCTGTGCGCAGAAAAAAGGGTGGCACATTAAATGCTAATAGTAGTTATTTCTAAGAGAGAAGATTCTGGGAGATTTTCTTTCTTCTTATGTATCTTGCTGCATTTTCTTAAGTTTTTGGAATGAGCACGTATTGCTTTTATAATCAGGAAAATAAAAAAATTTCTTCGATGCCAGACCCCCTTATAATGGATCTCTGAGTGGGTCTGAGCAATTTTATCACACCTTCTTTGAAGTAAATTAACTTGACGAAAATAGGAGCTTCCAGGATTGATAACGGTAGGCAATGGCTTGTTTTCTAGAATTCTTGAGTTAAGGTGCTTTCAAAGGGAAGCACAGCACATATTGAGTGCCCATCCCCACCAGGGGACTGTGACAGGCATCCTGCTCTGTCAACTATGACAACTGTACCCGAGGCCGGCAGAGAGGAGGTAGGCATGAGCTCCCGGAACTACCTAACCCAAAGACTGGATGAGACTGTGAGGTCCTCTGGGCCGGGGAAGCCCGAAGAGACTGAGGAAGCATAAGATGACAGGTCAATGAGGAAATCGTGACCTGGCCAGGACCATAAGACTGGGCTCTCCTCTGTCTCCAGAACCTCTTGGAGTCTCCAGAATCATACAGGAACAATGGCAGCCAAGCTGACCTGTAGAAGCTTGGTCACTACCCAGAATTAAGAAGTCGAGGGCCTTACCACGAGAGGGCAAAGGAGAAATTCAGTGTCTTGTCCTTATGAGGTGCTATCCGGTGATGGTGTCCCTGTGCTGGGGCCCTTGGTTGCTTCTGTATACAGGGCCATCCTGTTAACACGTGAAATCCTCCGTGGGCATCAGGCCTCTCTTACGCCTCCACGCCAGACATACTGCTCAGAGTCACATGTGACCTCTCCGACATCCAGGATCTAGCCGCCAAAGTAAGGAGAATACCGAGATTACATAAACCCCAACTGTAAGGAGAGTGACGAATTCCAACGCTGTCTCACTCACCCCAATCGCAAAACGAAACAAAGAAATGTGGGCTAAAGAAATGGAGATGTTAGTGAGTTACCAGCTATACTGCAAGACGTTCTCCAGGAGAACAAAAGGGGAGAAGGATCCAGGCCACACTGAGGATGCGACCTCGAGTGTCCTCTGCTCCCCGGAACTTCTGAAGCAGAGTACATGGCAGAACTCACGATTCCATTTAAGCTTCTGCTACAGGAAGGAACAGATAATTATTAAAAGTATTCTTAAATCTCTCTGACCCTACAATCCCAGCATGACATAGACCTGGCCCCATCACCAAACTCGTCAAAGCCACCCATTTTCCTATAGAAGACCAGCTTAACTTCACAATGGAATTTAAACAAACAAACAAAAACATGATTCGCCTTATGAATGGTTGCTTTATAGCCAGCTCTCTCGGAATGGGTCTGCTTTTCAGGCGAAGGATGACTGTCTCCAACTTCATGGTCACAACTGTCCTTTCAACAAGTAGATCATGACCCAAACCCAGCCATATGTCCCAGCCTCAATGGTCCTTGGCTTCTGAACCATTGTCACCGTCATAGTGGACTTCAACATTCCTAAATTGGTTTCCCTTCACCAAACTCCAGCTTTTGTACATCCACCAGCAAACATACTGACATATCAAAAGGTGACACAAGTCCCCTTTTGGAAGCGCTGCCACTCCATTTGGCCCGTGCCATACGCCGTGCTGGCGTAATTGAATATGTTGTTGTGTTCGTTGGTACAAAGAATGAGCAAAAACAGGAGAATAAAAGTGCAAGTTTTAGTAGTAACAAACAGAGGTTTCACAAACTTGATACAATTGGAACTAAAACGAAAGTCATCAGGTGGCTGAAAGCCGCAAAACCTTTAGCTTTCGCTGAGTGTGCATCGGTCTGGAGCTGGCCGACTGGATTCGCTTGTGAGAGATAGAAAACGAAGCCTCAGAAATAGATCGTCGGTGGGACGCTAGGGTGGCTCAGCCAGGTAAGCGTCGGACTCTTGATTTCAGCTCAGGTCATGACCTCATGGTTCATGAGATGGAGCCCCGCTTCGAGCTTTGCGCTGAGAGCGTGGAGCCTGCTTGGGATTCTCTCTCTCCCTCTCTCTCTCTCTAGGGCACCAATCTTTTTTTCAGCTGAGTGTAGAACCCACCCTAGGACATACGACAATAATTGCTAACTCATACCATGGATAAGAGACCCTGTTCTAGTGCTTTCAATACATTAATTCACTTAATTTGCACAAGAACCCTGCAAGGTAGTTACTATAAACATTCCTGTTTTCAGAAAACTGAAGCGCAGAGAGTTCTCTCGGCCATGGCAAGCGGCAGGTCTATGCCCATGACACCGAGATCTATGGCTATGCACTTAACCGGTAGGGCACACTGCCTCTTGTATAACATAAGGCCATGGCCCAACTTTGGTACATTTGGTTTTCACAGACACTTTCAGGAACTTATTACAATGTAAACAAGACAAAACGAAACAAGGTAAACGAAACAAGGTAAACAACCCTTGCGGAAACCTCCCTCTTCGCTGCTCTTGGTTTGCATGAGCGTAGTGAGATCAGCTTTCAGGATTACAAGGATTGAGGAGGAATGTAGACAAGACCAAGACAGAAGCCGTTTTGCCATGATCACTGCCATTAGCAGGTGAACAACGCTGTTGGTAGGTCACGTTAGAAAATCGCGTTCAGGTCCAAGAAATACGAAAACTCCTATACGAGCAGAAGCCCGTGCAGTTAAATTAAAATGTAAACAAAATCCCCGAGAAGGGGCTGCCGAGATGCAGGATATATGCAGGGAGCAGAGGATTTCCCTGTTGCTGGGGACATTACCTGCAGCCTGGGCTGTGGCTGTAACATAAGGCTGGTCCACTTTTAGGTACAAGGAAACCGAGGTCTGCCTGGGAGGAAGAGAAGGACAGAGGGTGCACCTGCTTGGCCGGTTTGATCTCAAACCTCCCGAAGCAGGTTGGGTATTAGGGTTGCAGAGTGAAGAGGGCAGTACAGGGTGAATGCCGACAGCCCTTAAACACAGAACCAGATTTGCTGGGAGTAAACATCAATGTGGGGCCAGTCTGGATAGCCCAGTACCAAGTTAGACCCTTTTCTGGGTCCCAGTCCCCTTTCAGGAGCTGTAGACATTCTAGGGGGGAAATGGTACAGGGGCACATACCCGTGAGGTTTAACCCACCCGCTGCATCTCAGAACCTTCACGCCCTCCCCAGACACATCCATATCCCTCACCAGATTAAAGAGCCCCTGCAGAGTGTAAGAACATTTGGGATGTGAGCCAAGAAAGCTCAAAGGGCATAGTAACTTGGGTCATGTGATGTGTCCTCTGGTTCAATGCCAGCTCCGGAAGGTTACAAAAGGTCTCCTCACCAGGCCGCTTCGTCAGAGCCCCTCACAAGCTGTTCTCATTCACACTCTCAGCATCTCTGCGAGAGGCATGGGGCGGCGACCTCATTCCTCCTGTGGCCATTCAGGAAAGGGGAGAGCTGGATGCTTGTCCATCTGTCCTTCCTGGGGCTTGCCCTATCTGCCTGTCCCCACACCTTGCCCCTCAAGCTGTGCAGACACCCCATCCATCTGCCTTTCCGGTACTCCTACTGTGAGAGATGGGCGCAGGGGAGTGAGGGTGTCTACAGAGGGGGGTTCCTCCCGAGGAGGCCTGAGAAGCCTAGACTCAAACCACTCGGAGAGAGGCTGGTTGGGAGGGTGCCGTAGAATTTGATGGTCTTGAATGGCAGGAGGAGGCTCGCCTCCTCACAAGTACCAAGGAGCCCACCGGGTTCTTCAGGAAGAGGGTGGGGCTTACAAGAAGCTTCCTGCAGTTGTCTATTGATGTGTTTTTAAAAATCACACGAAACTTAGTAGCTCAAAACAACTGTATCGAAAACACTCCTGAGCTTCTCCCTTGCTCTCACATGACCACACTTCACTCCTGGGTGGGAATTATTTTCCACACATCAGGCAATTCTCCAACACCAGCGAGAGTCCT
Organism: Panthera leo; assembly: GCF_018350215.1. NCBI lineage: Eukaryota > Metazoa > Chordata > Mammalia > Carnivora > Felidae > Panthera > Panthera leo. The sequence continues at coordinate 43,795,346 of NC_056692.1, read as the reverse complement.
ACACTTTAACTCAGTTCTGACACTGTCTACCTGGAGGTGGCCTCAGATCCCACAGGTTGAGGGCTCAGTCCCACAAGACTGCTCCCCCCCCCACCACTCCAGATGCCAATTGTAAGTCCCAGGTTGTCACTACAGTTCCGACCAACTGGCCATGAATTGGTGTTCCCACGATCACCTTCTTTGGTTCAATAATTTGCTAGAATGGCCCACATAACTCAGGGTAACACTTAGGTTTACCCATTTGTTATATAATAAAAGATAATATAAAGGATACAGATGGACAGGTAGAAGCAGAGGTATATAGGGTGAGGTCCAGAAGAATCTGGAGCACAAGAGTTTCTGTCCCCATGGAGATGGGGTACACCACCCTCCTGGCACATGGATTGTATGCACCAATCTGGAAGCTCTCTGAACCCCATGCTTTGGGGACTTTTATGGAGTCTCCATTGCATAGGCATGACCAATCATCGAGTCAATGTGTTCCTCTTCCCTTCCGAGAGGATGGAGGCAGAGCTGAAAGTTGCAAGCTCCAAATCATGGTTTAGTCTTTCTGGTGACCGGCTCCCATCCTAAAACCATCCAGGAGCCCTACCAAGAGTCACTTCATTAAAACAAAAGACAGTCCTGTCACCCGGGAAATTCCAAGAGATTTAGCAGCTCTGTGTCAGGAACCAGGGACGAAGACCAAATATTAGAACCAAAAATGCTCCTAGTGCTCTTACCACCTAAAAAACTACAAGGGTTGAGGCTCCTGGGTGGCTCAGTTGGTTAAGTGACCAACCCTTGATTTCAGCTCAGCTCATGATCTCACAGTTGTGGGGTCAAGCTCTAAATCAGGCTCTGCACTGACAGCGTAGAGCCTGCTTGGGATTTTCTCTCCTTCTCTCTCTGCCCCTCCCTCACTCATGCTCTCTCTCTCTCTCTCTCTCTCTCAAAATAAATAAATGATTTTTAAAAGAAATTACAAGGGTTAGGGGCACTTGAGTGGCTCCGTTAAGTGTTCAACTCTTGATTTCAGCTCAGGTCACGATCTCATGAGATCAAGTCATGAGATCAAGCCCTGAGTAAGGCTCCATGCTGGGTGTGAAAATTGCTTAAGATTCTTTCTTCCTCTCTCTCTGCCCCCTCCCCACCTCAAAAAAAAAATTACAAGGGTTTTAGGAACTCTGTACAGGAAATGGATATATCTCTCCATTGGGTTTCTTTTTTTTTAAATGTTTATTATTTATTTTCAAGAGAGAGAGAGAGAGAGAGAGAGAGGGAAGGAGGGAAACAGAGTACAAGTGGGGGAGGGTTAGAAAGAGAGGGAGACACAGAACCCGAAGCAGGCTCCAGGCTGTCAGCACGGAGCCTGACGCGGGGTCAAACTCACCAGTCATGAGATCATGACTTAAGCCGAAGTCAGACGCTTAACCGACTGAGCCACCCAGGCGACCCTCCACTGGCCTTCTTGAGCGTCCTTACAACCTGGCAGCTGGCTTTCCTCCACACAGTAATCCAAGAAAGAGAAGGCAGGCGCAGTCCTTTTTGTGACCTAGTTTCAGAAGTTGAATATCGCCTTTTCCACTTTATTCTATGCATTAGAAAGAAGTCACTAAGTCCATCCACACTCAAGGAACGGGGAACCAGGCTCCATCTCTAATTCCCATTCATATTTTAAACCCATCACACCTTGAAACAAACTCCTCCCTCCAATGTCTTTTGGCTTTTCCTGCCCAGTCCAGAAACAAATGGACCAGGGACCTCTAGCAAGTAGGGAATCCCTCGGTATCGGGAAGGTTGGCTGAGGTGGGGATAAGGTATCCTCTATCTGAGGACACTTGGGAGATCTCCAATGACCCTCGAAAACCTCCTCTGGAGGACACAGCAGAACTGGCCAGAGAGGACAGAGGTATCACCCACACCGTCCTACGAGTCCCTTCCTGATTTCCTGAAATTGGGCGGGGAGGGAAATGTTGCCAAGTGAGCAGCTAAACCCACAAGACTCATCCAAGTTTCAGGGGGACAATTACTACCATTTTGGGCATAGCTGAGACAGAGCCGGCCCAGGTCTTGCACCTGAAGTGGGGGAGAATCCCCACACCCAACAGGGGTCCCTGGTGATGAGAGAATCACCCTGTTAACAGGCACACTCCTGGACCCCAGCTCTCACCTCCTGCTTTGGAATTTCCAGAGCAGAGGACTCGGGATCTAGGTAGTTGACAAGCACCCCTAGGTGACTCTTACCATCAGGGACATTTAGGAAATCACAGGGCTGTTGGAAAGAGGACAATTCAATTAGGAGCCACAGCTAGCTTCACTTACTGCATCTGTAAAATGGGAACAACCAGGATTACCTTGGTTGCCTAAAGGAGAGCCTGGATCAAATGGTTTCTTGTGGTTTCTTTTGGCTCCAGACCAGAGCAGAGAGGAAGTGAGAAAGACAGTGTAGCAACTGGAACCAGTAAATCCCCTGAGGGAAAGAGATTGTAGCTAAGGCAGATGAAGCAGGCATGCCTGCTCTCCCCCGGGTGCTGAGACTCATCTGAGGAGCTGGTGTCACGGCCCCCCGGGGTCCCCCGGGGCTGCCCACCCACTCGGCAGCTTTGGCCGGGGGAAATGTGTCAGCTGGGTTTGGCAGCTCTCCCAGCGCCAACCCGAGACAGCTCTGAACAGAAATAAAGTCTGCCTTCCCACTCCAGAGGATGGGCTCCCTGCTCCCCCGTGAGTCAGCCACACACGTGCGAACCCAGAATATGCCGGATGGACGGACGGATGGAAGGGAGGCGGGAGGGGAGCCGAAAGCAGGCCGCGGGGCAAACTGGCAAATGCAAGGGCTTTGGTGGTGGAGACAGCTGGGTTCAAATCCCGCCTCCACCGCCTCCTGGCTCTGCGATCTGGAACAGGTTACTGCGGGAATGCTTCCATCTGTGAAATGGGAATAATAATACCACGTGTCTGTGACGAAGAGAGGTAGCACGGTGGCCAACAGCTCAGCTCCGGAGCCGGAGTCTCTGAGTTGAATCCCATCTCTACTGCTTACCACCTATGTAACCTTGTGTAAATCACCTCAACCTCTTAAAGCCTCAGTCTCACCATCTATAAAATGGGAGTGATGATAGTCCCTACCCCAGAGGGTTGCTGCGGGGATACAATGAGTTAACTGACGGAAAGCACGTAGAGTGCTTCCAAGCAAACAGTAAGTGCCATGTAGGCGTGTATAAAGGAAGACTTGGGGATACCAGGATACTGCTCTTTGTCACCGCATAGCAGGGGCAGGGAGGGGAACTGGCCTTTGCTGAGCTCCAGGGACAGCCCACTGTGCTAGTTGCCTCCATACCCAAGTTCTCCTCCTGCCTCCCTCTCCTGGTTCTCTACCTCCTGCTTTCTTTCCGTTCCACACCCTCTCACCTGCCACTGAGTCATCCACTCTTCCTGCCCCACTCCTGCCAGAGAAGGGTTAGCCTGGAACCAAGATCCTCCCTATCATGAAGCCCTAGACAGGGGCCCCAGGAAGGGGCCAGGGTGTAGAGGGGTTGAGAGATAAGACAAAAGGAGAAACCAAATCCCAGACCTCGGGGAGCACCGGGTATGCCCCTCGGAGAGGCGGCTGTGTCACAGGTCGGGTTGCAAACCATCTCTGACCGCGCAGAGGGTGACGGTGCTCGAGGACGGTACTTCTCCACACCGGATGTACCTGAGACGCAGCCAGGGAGCTTTCATAATGTGGGTGCCTGCATCCCATCCCAGAGGGTCCAGTGTAATTGCCTGGGCACTGAAGAGCCTTGAAAGCTCCCTAGGTGGTGCTCATGTGAAGCAGGCCTGAGAGGGCTCTAAAACAGAGGTTCTTAAACTTCGACATGCATTGAGAATCACCTGGAGGGCTTGTTAAAAAAACAGATTCCTGGGATCCACCTCCAAAGTTCCTTTTTTATTCTTTTAATAATTTTTTTAAATGTTTTGTTTATTTTTTGAGAGAGAGCAAGAAAGCATGAGCAGGGGAGGGGCAGAGAGAGAGGGAGACACAGAATCTGAAGCAGGCTCCAGGCTCGGAGCTGTCAGCACAGAGCCCAATATGGGGCTTGAACCCACAAACCATGAGATCATGACCTGAGTCGAGGTCGGATGCGTAACCAACTGAGCCATACAGGCGCCCCCACCCCCCAAAGCTTCTAATTCAATAGGTCTGGGGGGTTGGTTTCAGAAGTTGCATTTCTGGGGGTGCCTGGGTGTCTCAGTCGGTTAAGCATCTGACTCTTGATTTCAGCTCAGGTTATGATCTCTTGGTTCGTGGGTTCGAGCCCCATGTCGGGCTCTGCACTAACAGCACAGAGCCTGCTTGGGATTCTCTCTTCCTCTCTCTCTGCCCCTCACACTCATGCGTTTGTGCTCTCTCTCTTATTCTTTCAAAAATAAATAAATAAATATTAAAAAAAAAAAAAGAGGTTGCATTTCTAACAGGTTTTCAGATGCTGCTGATACTGCTGGTTCCCTAGGACTACACTTTGAGAACCACTATTCTAGGGTAGCCGTGAGCAAACCATGGCCTCTGGGCCAAATCCAGTCTGTGGACTGTTTTTGTAAATAAAGTTTTATTGAAACACAGCCACATCCGTTCATTTACATATTGTCTATGGCGGCTCTCATGATACAACAGAGTTGCATGGCAAGGACAGAGACCACACATCTGGCATAGCCTAAAATGCTCCCTCTCTGGCTCTTTAGAGAAAAAGTTTGCCAACTCCAGTTGTAGGAACCTGTGAATTGACAGATGGTGGGATCCCGGGTCCCTGAGTGACTGCCTGGGGCAGGGCTTTCCTACTGACCTGGGACTGTTAGATGAGAAAGAAATAAAGATCAACATCCTTCGAGCTGTATGTGGAGGCCTCTTTCTTACCATAGCTCAGCTTTAGCTAATGCTCTGTATCCTGGATCCAGCACTTTCTGGCAGTTCTAGAACCTCTCTGGGCCTCAGTTTCCCCCGTCTGTAAAACATGAATAATAATATCGACCTTATGAGTTATTGAAAGGATCGAATAAAATATAAAGACCTGGCTCAGAGTAGGGGTTCAACAGATCTTAGTTCCCTGACCTGCTACCCTTTTTGGTGCCCATGGTTTGAAGGTGAACTTCACTTCTGCCCCCTAAGAACTCCATCTGCTCAGGGAAAGCAGGTCAAAGATCTGACATACCAGAGGAAGTTGCTAAAAGCTCTAGACACTTGTTTTTGCTCTTAAACCAAAACACACTCCATTTCTCCGTCCCACCTACCGCACGTGAATATGGTTCTCTTTTATTTGGAGGCTGGCACAGCTGTTCGCTGGCAGAAGTGTCCTTCTCCAGTCCAATAAGCCAGTCTTGGAGGTACTTTAAAATAACAGTCTCTCCAGGTGGGGAACCCTCCGGCTGGGCTGAAGGTTGAGGAAACCAACTTCAGTGGCCGCCCACAGCTCGAGGGGGGTGCACACAAGCACTTCATACCAAGGTCAATAATCATAGTTTCTACTTGGTTCCACTTAGTGCCAGCTGTGGGATGGGGCTGCCTCTCCCCCCGACTGGTGGAGGGTAGGTAGGTTAGTTCAAAAGCGTGTCTTGATCGACTGATGGATGTTGACTGTGCTTGGGAGCTGGGGGAGGGGGAGGGGGAGGAGAGGGGGCACAATAAGAAACAGACCAAGAAATGCCACCTTCAGCAACACTTTGCAGGACCCAGCTGGAAGCCAAGAAATGAACAAGTTTAAAGGTTCAGGGATGCCAAGAGCCCTGCATTAAACCCATCCCACATCTAGCTGATCACCCAGTCACAGGAAATTGTTAAATATACAGATTCCCGAATCAAGCTGGGACCACAGAAGCAGATTCCCCAGGGTGAGGACTCAGGACTCGGTATTTTTAGCAAGCTCCTTGAAGGATTCAGGTGGTACCCACCTGGAACGGGTCTAAAGATAGATTTTTGAGGAAACACTACCTAAATGTAATGAGAGGAAGGACTTTGGGGCTCACAGATCTGGGTTCAAATTCTGGATCGAGGGCACAAAAAAGACTTAAGCATAAAAGAAAAAAAATTGATCAATTGAACCATATCAAAATAAAAACTTTCTGCCGTTCAAGAGACACTATCATGAAAATGAAGAGGCAAGCAAAGGGCTGAGAGAAAATATCTGCCAAGCATATATCGTATCTAATAAAGGACTGGTATCCAGAGGTGCCTGGCTGGTTGAGTCAGTGGAGCACACAACTCTTGGTCTCGGGGTCGTGAGTTCCAGCCCCACGTTGGGTGTAGAGATTACTTAAAAATAAATTAAAAAAAAAATTTTTAATGTTTATTTATTTTTGAGACAGAGAGAGACAGAGCATGAACAGGGGAGGGGCAGAGGGAGAGGGAGACACAGAATCTGAAGCAGGCTCCAGGTTCTGAGCTGTCAGCACACAGCCCGACGCGGGGCTCGAACTCACGGACCGTGAGATCATGACCTGAGCCGAAGTCAGACACTTAACCGACTGAGCCACCCGGGCACCCCTAATTTTTTTTTTAAGGACTGGTATCCAGGGGCGCCTGGGTGGCTCAGTTGGTTAAGTGTCCAACTTCAGCTCAGGTTGTGACCTCACAGTTTGTGAGTTTGAGCCCCGCGTTGGGCTTGCTGCTGTCAGCGTAGAGCCTGCTTTGGATCCTCTGTCCCCCTGTCACATTGCCCACCCCGAATCTTGCATGCTCTCTCTCTCAAAAATAAACACTAAAAAAAAAAAAAAAAAAAAAAAAAAAAAAAAAAAAGATTGGTATCCAGAATATAAAAAGAACTCGCAAAACTCAATAACAAGCCAATAAAAACCAACCCGATAAACAATCAATTTTTTAAATGGATAAAAAAAAATTTACAAACATTTACCACACAAGAGATACAAAGGGCAAATCAGTGCATGAAAAGACCCTTGATGTTAAGAAATGCAAATTAAGGGGCACCTGGGTGGCTCAGGTCATGATCTCGCGGTCCATGGGTTCGAGCCCCGCATTGGGCTCTGTCCTGACAGCTCGGAGCCTGGAGCCTGCTTGGGATTCTGCGTCTCCCTCTCTCTGCCCCTCCCCCACTCATGCTCTGTCTCTCCCTCTCTGTCAAAAATAAATTAAATTTAAAAAAAAATACAAATTAAGACCACAGCAAGATACCCCCAGACATCTATTAGGATGGCTTCGATCAAACCCTGGGTGTAATGATTACTGTTTGTAAAAGTTCAGGCAGAGTGTTGACTACCCCATGCCTTAGTCTACACAGTTTTAAGATAGGCATAATACCCACTCTGTGGGGTTGTTGTAAAACTTTTATGAAATAATGTATCTAATCTGGTGTGCAAGTAAATACTAAGTACGCTTAGTTCCTTTCCATTGCCCTACCTTTTCTCTTCAAACAAGGGATCTGAATCCTCTAGTCAATTTTTTACTCTTAATTTCTACACCATCAAAAGGTTAATTATCTTCTCCCATTTCACAGGAAAACAGGCTCTTGTAGATAGGCCACCTGAGGGCAGGGAGAAAAAGCTGCAAAGGCACACGTGTTGGGCCACTAGCATCCATTCATTCATCCGTTGGGCCCAGTTTCCCGAGCACCTGACGCCGTTAGGCACTGTCCTAGGATCTAAGCAAAGGCGGAGAGTCCAGGAGCTCAAGGAGTTATTCCCCTGGGGGACGCAGAAGCATGCTACCAGCTAAGCCTCTCCCAGTTGCAAGGAACAGAATCCCAGTTCACACCAACTTCGGGACATTTGCTGTCTCTGTTGCTGGGAAGGCTCCGGGGATCCAGCGCTGGGGAAAAGCAACAGGAACGGGAACCCCTGGAGCTCACACGAGGGGCTCGGGACACCAAGACTCTCCCCAGCCCTCTCTTGCCCCTGCTCGTCTCTCCTCTTTTCACCACAGCCCCGCTCTCTCCCACACAGCCATAGTCTTCTCCAGCGCCCAAGCACTTGGCCCTGGCAACCTCAGCAGCCCCCACAAAAGAGGGGCTGTTCTCCCAGGGAAGGATTCTGATTGGCCTGCTTGGGTGACACCCCTGTCTTTTAGACCAATCACTTTTGCCAAGTCCGGTGTCCCGGTGATATCTGAGCTTGCTTTTCCCAGAAAGCAGAGCCGGAGACAACCAGGATGCAGGGAATTCCCTGGGGAGGTGACTGCAGGAAGTTCGCTTGAGGAGAGTAAAATGGGGTGGCGGGAAAGCCAGTGAAGGGTGAGTTATTGGGCTGCTTAGCACCGGACGCCATGTGGAATACACTGCAGGATTGAGCCCTGAAGGACCGGAGGCTGAAATACTTCTCCGCCTATCCTTGTTCCCCAGTGGTTAAGGATTGCCCCTATCCTACCCCTGCCCTTCCAGGCTGCCCTGTGCAGGGGCTGAACCAGCTTCCAGCACTTCGAGGCCAGGTGGCGGTTGCTTGGGGTGGAACCGAACTGTCCCAACACCACCATTGGAAGTGGTCCAAGGGGATGAGTTGGGAGACACAAGGGCATCTGCTCCCCTGGCCAAGAAAGTCTGATCAATGAAGAAGGGAGTGGGAAGGCCTTGGGGACAGACCCAATCAGCAGCCCCAACAATCTAGCACACCTCTCCACCAACAGTTACAATATGGCAAATAGGATGGTAAGGCAAGATACCCAGGAGGGGAGACCTGCCTGGGTGCATGAGGACTCCCAGACCGCTTCCACAGAGCTGCTGCCCAGGCCAGCGTCAGGGAGGCCAGCGTCAGGGGGGCCCAGAACAGGTTCAAAGCACCCCATCCCCACCTGCCCTTTCTCTCACCTCCCCTCCAGCAGCTGCCTGTTTATTATATTCTCACCTTCAGCTGCCGGGCCGGGTAGGGATGCCACACTGCTCCAGCTCCTAGACCCTGAGCAGTGATGACAGAAAATCCATCCTGGGCCTGCTCTTCCCACTCCTGCACAAGGGAATGGGGAAAAAACAAACAAACATATGCCAGCCAAATATTGAACCTTTCTTCCTTCTACTTTGCCAGTGCCTCCCCCCAGGAAGATAAAGCTCTCCACCATTGCTAAGAGAAGCAGACACTCAGAATGTGAGGTAGGGTCCATGGCTGCCTTCAGCCTGCTCCAAAAGGCCAGGGTGCGCTGTGTCTGTATGACTTGAACCCAAGCACATAGGGATGGACCTTAAAAGGATGGGATCTAGGAAGGGGGCGGTGCTGCTTACCTGGCCTGCCTTTCTGGGCTCCAGAATCTTGGCTTTCTACGTCAGGTAAGGGCCACCTGACCCAGGTATCCATAACGTCTGGAAATGTTCTTGAACTTGGACTTCACGAAAAGGACAAAGAATTGATGTTTTAAATGTTGGAACCCTTCCAGGCTTAGAATGAAAGGCCAATGTAATTAATTACGCAGAAAATATTTTTATTATCATCACTGGCTAATACTTAGACAGCATCCACTGTGTGCCAGGCCCTCTTCTAAGGGCTTATTTAATCTTTACAGTTTTATGGGGTAGAAACAATTATCTCCATTTTATACATGAGGAAACTAAGTCCCAGCAAGGTTAAGAAACTTGCCTGAAGGTGCACAGCTAGAAGATGGCAGTGCTCATTGCCAGTATATTACGCTGCCTCTCAGGTGTAATTAACAACCATAGCAGCTGGTGAGAAACCTATGGTCAGGATTGGCTACCAAGATATTCCAGCTCTTTCCCTGACTAAAGTGGAATCTGTTCTGTCTTTTGCAGACATTGGACCTTCTCTGGGGGCCCCCATGCTGTTTCCACCATACAAAAAAATTGGCACGGTCTCCCGTTCTTTGTTGCTTTTTGCAGATTGTCCCATTCTCTGTAACTGCGCAGCGTTCACCTGAACACTGATTCTTTCGCAACAGCGTTCCTCAGAGGTCGGTGCACTCAGGGCTATTGTTCTCAGGATACCAGCTCTCATGGATGAGGGGCAGTGGCCCCCTTCTGGGCGCGTCGTTGCAGCTCAGCTCTCCCGCCTGGGCGCTCTGTGATTGCACTGCCCACACGATGCTGCGTGACCATCCTCCCTTCAGCAGTAAGTGAGCGTGGGAGGGGACTATTCTGCTTCTTTGGGCAGCAAGAGTAACTTCCTGATTGAAATAGATCCTCTGCTGGACAGAAATGCAAATGTCTCAACCCTTCCTGAGTAGTATCATTAATCATCCCCCAGCTTCCATATCCCAGCGGTGTCCAGGTTTAACCTCATTTCTCAGCCAAGAGCCAATGGGTTCCGCACCTGGTGAGGAGTCCCATCAGTCAGAAGGGCAGGGAGGGGTGGGTGTCTCAAAAGACCTCTGGGGCCTTCGTAACTGCGTGAGCAGTGATCAGCTGGCCGTGGTCCAAAGGGGCTGAGCAGAGGAAGCAGGCTGGGTAAGTGGGTAGTCCTGTGGAGGAGCAGTTTGGAGACACCACCTCCAGAAGCTTCCTAGCCTTGCTTCTGAGGGGCTCATAGTCTATGATGAGCAAAGGCCTGAAGGTGGGAAACCATGACCCCCTTCGGGGGGTATTAAAGCCCCCTGGATCCGGCCCCACCTACCATTTGAGGACCATCTCTTGCCCTTTTTCCCTTAAGCCTTTGCCCAACCAAACCATGTTTATTCTTCTGGAAATGGTGGGTACCTTCACACCTCCATCCCTCACCCAGAACTCCCTCCACCTCCCCAACCCCTCCAGCTGGCAAAGTCCCGTTCACCCATCAAGACTCAGCTCAAGCAGCACCTGTTCCCGGGTTCACTCTTACCTGAACTGTCACTGGCAATCCTAACGCCCACGCCAAGGACAAAGATCGACTTGGTTGTTCCCGATACGGCGAGGGAGGAAGTGGGGAGGAAGATATCATTAAATATGTATCTGGAAGCTTCCTATTTTAAATCATTGCTCTTCTTATCAGGCATCCTGCCGTGTAGAAGGAATGTCTTATCATCAGGTAAATGTAGCAACATTTTTTACTTACAAAATCTAAAATCATTTCCCCCCCAAATATCAGACCCTCTATATTTGACTGGTCTGGAGCAAAACCCTGGCCGTCTGAGTTCCAGAGCTGCTAATCGCTCTCCTACAGAAGATGAGAGGTTCCCTCTGTGAACTCCAAGGCCGCCGGCACATTCTGCCTTGGCACAAGCATCCTGTGTTAGTCTCTGAGCCTCTCCTCCCACCAGGGCAGCCGGTTTCCCCAGGGCAGAGGGAGTCCCTGTTCATTTCTAGATCTCTGGGACATAGCACAGGGCCTGGCACATGGTCAGACTGGTGACTAAGCTGACCAGATGTGCTGGAGGTCAGGGGAAGCATCAAGGAAAGCACTGGCTCAGATGGAGCATGAAATACAAGGTAACCTGGGGCGCCTGGGTGGCTCAGTCGGTTCAGCGTCTGACTTCAGCTCAGGTCATGATCTCACAGCTTGGGAGTTCAAGCCCCGCGTCAGGCTCTGTGCTGACAGCTCAGAGCCTGGAGCCTGCTTTCGATTCTGTGTCTCCCTCTCTCTCTGTCCCTCTCCCGCTCATGCTCTGTCTCTTTCTCTCTCTCTCAAACATACATAAATATTTTAAAAGAAAATTTTTTAAAGAAAGAAGAGATAACCGAGGCATGGGCAGGTGCCACTCAAGGCAGTGAGGGCTAGAGGCCATGTGTGAGTCAGCCAGAGCAGGGGCGGCGGTGGGGAGAAAAGGATGACAAACGCCTAAAACAGCTCCCCTCATTCAGAGCAGAGGCAGAAGGGGCCATGAGGCCAGGACACATCCATGAGGCTGGATCCAGATACAAGCCCTGTTCTCAGATGAGAACCTCCTCACAGCATGCCAACAGATGCCTGATGGAGGAGAGAAATTGCAGAGAAGTTACAACCCCTTGTTGTGACTTCTCCCACGGAACTAAAAACAGCACATCGATCCCACGCTCTCTATCCAGATGGATTATTCTACAGCCTCTCCACCCGAGGGGTACCGAGGACAGAGCAGACACCAGCCTGGGAGGGGATTCTTGGGGAAGGACAAACCTCGAGGTGCAGAGGATGAGTGGCACCCCTGGAGGCAGATCACACGGCGTGCTTCCTGGACCACCTCCCCACGACACCCCGATCCCAGGGGAAGCCACAGAAGGGCCAGGGGATGGGGGCCCTTCTGCCACTTTATCTTGATGGAGAAGGTCAGGCATGGGTAGGTTAGGGTACATCAGTGCCAGCTGAAAAGCCAACACCTTTTCCACAGGTGGCCCACCCGAGAAAAGACCTCTGAGCCCTGAGAAAGCAACCAGAGAGGCTGGAGAAGCCTGGGAGAAGTCACAGTAAAGCACTTTGTCAAGATGATGCTATATTATTCCAGACACAAAAGGTGACATCAGAATTCTGGATGCAGTTATCCCTTGTGTCCCGGATGGCCGAACCCCAAAACAGCTGCACATGGTCCCTTTCTAGGCCCACTAACTCTCCTATTGCTGAGGCCAGCCTTGTGAGGACACAGAGAAGTCCTTGCCCCTCCCTCACCTGTCTCCTCCTTCTCACCTCCTCCCTGGGCCATGGTGCCCAGCACCGTCAGGCAGAGTGGTTACCTTGGGCTCAGACGCCTTAGGCCCAGCCTTGGCAGTGACCAAGGCGATGGGTTGCAAGCTCTGGGAGGAGCAGCCGCATCCAACATACGCTTGGAAGGATGTGGCAGTGATGGGCAGGGACGTACTCCCCTCCCTGCTTGGGGCTGGTGCACCTGTCCTCCCAGAGCAGACGGCCTTTGGGGCAGGGCAGCACAGGGTCCCCCAGGAACCCCTGGAAGGCTCCTGTTTACAAGTCCCAGCTCAGCCAACTGTGGCTTCCCATTTCCCGTTGCACCAAATGGAAGCTCCTTAGCCTCCCGGCCACAGGCCTCCCTGCCTGCCCTGTCGCTCTTCATGGTTATCAGGAAGTCACTCTCCTTACAGCCTGACTGGCTGTGCCTATTGTATGCCACACAGGGTCCTAGCCTCCAACATAAACAGCATGCCTGCTCTCACACCAAGAGCATTTCCCTAAACCAACAGATAGCAGTAAGAACTCTACCTGCAGAGAACCAGAGCTCAGGAGTGGGGAGAGGCATGGGTTCTGGGAGGCAGAGGCAGAGACAGACAGGGCCGGTGACATTTGAGTGTCGCCTCGGAGCTGGATCTCATCACAGCTCAATCATTCCCACCTCAGGGCCTTCCCGCGACCATTCCCCAAGCCTGGAATGCCCTCTGTCTTCCAGCTGGGTTCCTGCCTCTCACTTTGTTAAGCATACCACACAGAAGGCTGTGGAAGGCACAGAAGTGGGTCTAATACCGAGATGAAATAAAAATACTGTAATAGCTTCTGTTTATTAGCACGAGGTGGGTGCCAGGAATGACGATAAACATTTGTGCGCATTATCTCCTCTAATTCTTACAACACTCTCTCTCGCAAGGCAGGTATTATGGTCCCTATTCTATAAATGGAGACACTCAGTCTCAGAGGGGTTAAATAACTCGCTCAAAGTCACGCAGCTACCAATGGAGTTCTGTTTCCCTCCAAAGCCTGCATTTACAACTGCCCTCTGCTGCCTCCCCAAACGGATGAGCTCAAAATCCACTCCTCCAGAGGGCCCTCAGGGTGCCCTCAACATCACATCTTCAACTTAAATCATAGATCAGGCCATCTATATCTTACCTGGGGAAACCCACCTGTCAGAAGGAGAGAGCTGGTACAGAAAAGAATAATGGACAGCAGGTGCCCTCCTTCCAACCCCAAGAGGCAGCTCAGGTCACAGATAGAGGCTGGCTGGCTAGAGTCAAAAAATCAGATCCTAGGGGCGCCTGGGTGGCTCAGGTAGTTAAGCATCTGACTTTGGCTCAGGTCATGATCTCACAGTTTGTGAGATCAAACCCTGCGTCAGGCTCTGCACTGACAGGATGGAGCCTCCTTGGGATTCTCTGTCTCTGTCTCTCTCTCTCAAAGTAAATAAACTTTAAAAAAAATCAGGTCACCTGTTAAATAAGTAAATAAATAAAATAAAGCTTCCTGACTGATTTGACTATGCAGCCATGGTTGAAAACCACTGGGCTCCGAGGTCCTTCCCAGTTCTGTGTTTCTTCAGGGGTTACTCCCAGCTGGCCTGTTTTTGTAAATAAAATTTTATTATGGAACACAGCCATAGGGTGCCTGGCTGGCTCAGTTGGTGGAGCATGAGACTATTGATCTCAGAGTTGTGAGTTTGAGCCCCACATTGAGTGTAGATATGGCTTAAAAATAAAATATTTAATAATAATAAATAAAAAAATAACACAGCCACACACATGTTGTCTGTGGCTGCTTTCAAGCTATGTGGGCAGAGATGAGTGGCTACTGTAGAGACCTTTGGGCCCTCAAGATTAAAATATTTACTATCTGGCCCTTGACAGCTTCTAGTGCTGACAGTTCTTACTTCTCAGCCGGGAGAGGAGGGAGCAGGAAGGCCCAGGACCTGCTTTCCATGACAACCATGTCTTTTTCACTGTTGTTTCCTCAGTGCCTAGAACAGTGTCTGGCACACAGTGGACTCACAAAGTAGCCACTGGGTGAATGAATGAATGGGTGAGTGGGTGGATGGATGGGTAGATGGGTGAATGGACTGGGTAGATGGTTGGATGGGGTGGGTGGGATGATTAGATGGTTGGATGGGTGGGTGGGTAGATGGATGGGTGGATGGGTGGGTGGATAGATGGATGGGTGAGTGGGTGAATGGATGGGTGGGGATTTGGGTAGATGGGTGGGTGGGTGTATGGTTGGGTCAGTGGATGGATGGATGGGTGGTTGAATGAGTGGGTGGGTGAGTGGATGGATGGATGGATGGATGGATGGATGGATGGATGGATGGATAGATGAGTGGATGGATGGATGGATGGATGGATGGATGGATGAATGGATGAGTAGATGGATGGATGGATGGATGAGTAGATGGATGGATGGATGGATGGATGGATGGATGGATGGATGAGTGGATGGATGGATGGATGGATGGATGGATGGATGGATGGATGAGTGGATGGATGGATGGATGGATGGATGGATGGATGGATAGATGGATGAGTAGATGAATGGATGGATGGATGGATGGATGGATGGATGGATGAATGGATGGGTGGGGTTTGTGTGGATGGGTGGATGGATGGGTGGATGGGTGGGTGGGTGAGTGGATGGATAGATGGATGGATGGGTGGGTGGATGGGTGAATGTGTGGATGGGAGGGTGGGTGGGTGGGTGGGTGACAGGGGAGATAAATGAAATCAAACCAACCTTACCTAGAACATCACACCTGCAGAACCATCATAGTCATTCCTCCACCACAGATCAACTCGAAGCACAGCACAGGAAGCTGAGTTAAAGCGAGACTGCCTCACTCCCCTGGTGAGGCCCTGAACAAAGAAAAGTGCTTCAGCCTCCAGGCTCTCCTGCAGCCCCCAGCATCTCTCATCTCCAGAAAGCCTTTCTGCAAAAGCACGAAAACTGAGTAATTCTCTCAGTAAGGCAATTTCCCTTAGCCCCTTTGATATCTTTGGAACTGTACTGCAGGGTTTTTCTTCACTGACTGTGCTTCTTGAGTCCCAGCTCAGTGGGCATAAGATTTGGAGAGGAGACTGTGCCCAAGGGTTGTCCTTTCCCTCAGCAGGATTAATTGATAATGGGGGAAGGGGACAGACCAAGTTTTTTCCATCCCCACTGGGGACAGTGAGAAGCATGTGGCCAGGCAAAAATGTAAAGGGCTCCTTTATGATCACCACCATATATATATGATATATATGTACATATATATATATATATATATATATATATATATATATATATGAGCTCATATATATATATATATATATATATATATGAGCTATACACACACACACATATATATACACATACACATAAGCTTTTCTATTTAAAAAAACTCACTCTGAAAAAATATCTGCTTGGTCCCCATATAGCTCATATATATATATGAGCTATACACACACACACACACATATATATACACATACACATAAGCTTTTCTATTTAAAAGAACTCACTCTGAAAAAGTATCTGTTTGGTCCCCATATAGCTCATATATATATATGAGCTACACACACACACACACACACACACACACACACACACACATATATACACATACACATAAGCTTTTCTATTTAAAAGAACTCACTCTGAAAAAGTATCTGTTTGGTCCCCAAATAGCTATGCCCCTTAAGATCAGCAGTTAAAAATGGATGTTCTAGAGTTAGCCTGTCCAGTTGTTTAGCTCCCCTACTTTCTGGCCCAGCTGTGTGACCTCGGGCTCTCTGAGCCTCAGTTTCCTCACCTGTAAAGGATGCTAATTGTACAGCTGGGACTAAGAGCTCAATAAATTATAGCTTCCATAACTGTCAAACTATGGTGGGCACAGAGATGCACTGCCTAGACCTCCTTGGAGTAAGGACTCACTGCCCAGCTGTGGGGGGCTGGGAAGAGAGAACGGAGGCTCAGCCCCCAGCCCCCAGACTTCCACTCCTTCTGGTTCTCTCAGCTACAGAGGGCCACTTCGCCCCAGGGCAGCCTTTACCAGGTGACTGAGCAAGAGTGGGGCATAAAGGTTCCATCCGCCATCTTGCCTGGGTACTAGGCACGCTGACAGGCACTACTTGCTCCACACCTGCCCTGGAGTTGGCTGGCTGAGCCTTTCTCGGGCCTCACAGTTCCACGTCTCCCTCTGGCCAGTTCTGCTTTTCCTCCCTTCCCTTCACATCTGTCGATCCCCAGTAAACTGTCTCAGCCTCCACTTCAAGGGAACCCAGCCTATGGAACATCTTTCATTATTTTGGACCAATGCAACCAGTGCGATAAGCCCTGGGTCCAGACTTGGCCACTGTTTCCAGTTTCCCTGAGTCACTCCAGGAAGCCCAGGATGTATGCAGACCACAGTGCCGGAGCAGTGGGGATTGCAGCAATGCCAATGCTTGGTCAGAGCTCAGGATGCATGTGGCTTGCCCCCGTAATGGCCGTCCTATGCCAGATTTACCAGCTGCTCCCTAGGGTTCAATGGAAACATCCCTCCCTCCTTTCATCCCTCCCTTCCTTCTTTCCCTCATTTCTTCCTTGGCCAGACATTATGCCAATGTGGGTTCTTCGGCATTATTAGGACAGGGAGCTTACAGTCTAATATGAAAACAACTCAATTCAGAAGGATTAGCATTCAGATAAAGAATGTCATTGATCACAAAGGGGCACCCAGAGGATCAGGAGAGGCTTTCTGGAGGAGGAGATGTCTTTGCTGAGTCCTAAAGGACAGGTAGGAGTTGGGCAGCCAAAGTGGGTGGGGGGGAGATGTTCTAGGGAAAGGAGAAGCTCATATCAGCCTGGACCAGTGATCCATGCACTTGCTGGAATGCTGGGGGTGGTTGCCAGTTTCCTTGAAAGCAAATTTGCTTCCTAAGGACTTAAGTTCAGGGTCAGCACATGAGCCTATAGACATGGCCCCCTTGTAGTTAGCAACCCATCTGCTTCCCAAAGATGATTATTGCATTGCCCTTTGAGCTGGTCTTCTTCAGCTCATAACCCAACTCCTTCCCTCTTTGCCGGCAGGTCCCACGTGCCAGCCTGTCATCACTCTCACGCTCCAGCCTTCCCCCCTCCCACATGCTCACCTCTGCAAATGCACAGCAGAACAGTCCTTAATGCCCCTTCCAGGCCAGAGGCAGGTGACAGGGTTCAGGACATGCTACTCCGAAATATGGCATCCTGGCATAGTAAATGTTTTGAGCTGATGGAGTTTGAGAAAGTCAGAGAAAACAGTGTAAGCAGGAAGTTCTCTCCGAACTTCGCCCTGCTTCTCCCCATTAGACCCTCACATGACAGGTGTTTTCCTCGTACTCAAAGGAAACGAGCATCTTATCCTCCAAGAAGGAGGAAGATTGAGAGGAAACTGAACAAACAGACCTTGCTAAGTTTCACCCCGTTTACTACACTTGCTCATAGTCTTTCACTGTCCTACACGCTGTCCACTCTTCATCAAACCTAGCGCGAAAACACTCGGGCTGAACGTTCCTTCATGACCTCATTTCCTTATGGGCTCCAGCGCCAGGTAAAACTTGGGTTAAGTTAATTTGTGTGGTTTTCGGTTATTATGTCAGCTTCGTTGGCAGACCCAGTCAGGGCCCCTAAGAAGGCCAAGGAAGACTTTTTCCTTCCCTCCAGTGAGGGGGTCCTTCCCTCTGGTGGGGGGCTGGAGGCAGGGGCCCAGTGTTGCAGCCACTCATGTGGTGCCTCTGAAAGCCTTCACTTTGGCTCATGCACTGAGAGCTGAGCTTCCCAGCTCTGCTTCAGGCTTTCAGGAGCCTTGCTCTCCCGCAAAGTTGGCCACGCAGCAAATTGCTATAAACACAATATTATTTTCCCCCACAGAACCCATGATAAAACCCAAGATTATTTCCAAGGGTGCCAGAGAAAACCTTAACAAGTTTTTTTAATGGTCACTCATGGTGGTGCCCTGACAGTTTTGTGGGAAACAGGAGATATATGACCACCACCTAGAGATTCACCTCTCCCCTCCTGAATCCAGAATCATTTCTGTTTTCTTTCCTTTTTAAAAGCAGCTTTAGTGAGATATAATTTACATACCATACAACCCACCCGTTTGAACCGTATAATTCAGTGGCTTTTAGTATATTCACAGACTTGTGTACCCATTACCATGATGGATTTTTTGAACATTGATTACCCCTAAAAGAAACACTGCACCTCTTTGCTGTCAACCCCCCCAAACTCTCCAACCCCATTGGCCTTAAGCTACTACTAATATACGTTCTACCTTCATAGATTTGGCTCTTCTGGACTTTTCATGTAACCTTCCCCTTTGTGGGCCATTGTCTACATCATCAACCATCCTCATCACTATTATCTGTAGAACCCTTTCTTTACAGATGATGAAGTCCTTTCATATAGAGTAAAACCTTGGTTTGCGAGCATAATTCGTTGTAATCCAAAGTGAGCATGTTTGTAACTCAAAGCACTTGTGTATCAAAGCAAATTTCCCCATAAGAAATAATGGAGACTCTGGGGCACCTGGGTGGCTCAGTCAGTTAGGCGTCAGACTCCGGCTCAGGTCATAATCTCGCGGTTCATCAGTCGGAGCCCCACGTCAGGCTCTGTGCGGACAGCTTGGAGCCTGGAGCCTGCTTCGGATTCTGTGTCCCTCTCTTTCTGCCCCTCCCCCCCACACACTCTGTCTCTCTCTCTCTCTCTCTCTCAAAAATAAACGTTACAAATTTTTTTAAAAAAGAAATAATGGAAATTCAGATGATTCGTTCCACAACCCAAAAATATTCATATAAAGATGATTGCAGTACTGTAATATAATACAAAATAATAAAGAAAATACAAAATAGAAAGAAAATAAATTAACCCGCACTTACCTTTGACAACCTTTGTAGCTAGTGTGAGGGAGACAAGAAAGAGGAGGGTTATTGTGTAGGATGACTTTCACTATCACAAAGGAAATCACTGCTATCTACTGGCTCAATGGAATCTTTTTCTTTTTGCGCAACTTTCATGAGAAGCCTATCCAATGACTCTTGCTTTTGCCTCCTTTTGCGGTTTTTGCGGAAATGTGACATTGCATTGTCGTTAAACAGATTCATCGCCCGCACTGCTACAGCCTTATCTGGGTGGTGCTTTTCTACAAAATTTTGCACCGTTTCCCACATTTTACACATCTCCCTAATCTCATTGGAAGTGAGGGATTCCTCCCGCCTTTTTCTTCTCCTCCTCTGCAGACAAGATGCAGACGTAGAGTTCTTATAAAATCTTGCAATTTCGGCCACTTGCATACCTCGTTCGTACTTCTCGATGATTTCCTTCTTAACTTCCACCATAATCATCTCCTTCTTCTTACCACCTTCCTTTTCAGCCTTTTTCTGCATGGGCACCATTGTTGGGGTACAGTATTGATAAACTCTTGTCCTATACTGTATTTCATGTAACTGGCAATCAGGCAGCAGAGGAAAGGGTCTCTATCTGCAGGCAGCCTGACCTAGAATGAAGCAAAGCATTCCTAAGCTGCCTCTTGGATGGAAAAGCAAAGGACTGTCCATAGGTGCTTGGAAGTGACAAAAAAATACACCAGTGCCAGTGGTAGAAACCTTCCAACGTTCTGAAAAATCACTGACTTCTGCCAAACACGGTGGCCTGAGACCAAGCATCTGAGCGTGGGAGACAATCACCCACAATCCCGCAGGGAGAGAGAAAAAGAGAGAGAGAGAGACAGAAGAACCATTGGCTCAGTTTGATCATGTGACATTCGGCATCACGTACGACTCATATTGCAAGACATCGCTCGTTTATCAAGTTAAAACTTGTTAGAAATGTTCGCGCGTCTTGCGGAACACTCGCAGAATGAGTTACCCACAGTCCAAGGTTTTACTGTATATTATGGTGAGAGGTCGGTTGTCAAAAATAAAAATAAAAAACTGGCCCAATTCTCCCTCACTCCCTTTGTTACGCAACTCGGTGGTGGCCTCCCAGTGTGAGTGTGGTGTCTCGTCCTACCCTTCCCCTCGATTCTGGCCTCCGCCACCCTGCTTGCTTCGACCAATGGGATGCCAGCCAACAGGCAGGAAGCAGAGGTGGCCACAAACGCTGTGTGCTTCTGCTTCCGCTCCTGCTCCTGACAACATACCCAGTCTGCCCCGCGGAGAAAGAAGTCCACGGCCCAGCTGCTCCGTCACCCGCCGCCAGCCCTGTGGAGTAGCCAGCCTACATCGCAGAGAACCAAATTTATGCGCTAAGGAAATGTCTATTACGATATGCTACTGAGGTTTGCGGTTGTTACTAGAGCATTATTGTGGCCATAAATAACAATGATCTCATTTGCTTTTTTTTTTTTTTTTTACCACAATCCTGTGAGGTTGGTAGAACGGGAAAAATCTACAATTCAGAGATGACAACAGGGCCGAGGGTGGAAACGAGTGCGTATTGAACACCTACTCTGAGCCAAGTCCTGGGCTTGGAATTTTCCCGTGTATTAATGTCTTGCTGGTACTCACAGCAACCCTGTGGGGCTGCCGTGTTATAAGGAGGAATACTGTGGCTGCAGGTAATGGTGTACTTGCTAATGTCCTATGGGATAAAGATCTATCATTACCTCAGATAAGAAGTCTGGAGGTATAAGCAATCCAGGGTTGATGGAGCAGCTCAGTAAAGTCGTCTAGGATCCAGTCCTCTTTCTGTTTGCCTGCTCCACCATCCTTGGTATGTTAGCCTTTCTATCTCAGGCTTAGCACCTGATGGTTGCAAGATGGCTGCCACAGCTCCAAGCATCACATCCCCACCCAACCTCATCCACAGCAGGAAGATGACAGCAGGACTTCCTGGCATATGAGGAAGAAAAGTCCTTCCTGGAAGTCCAGTAGCCTTCCTCTTATATCTCAGTGGTTAAAATTGTATGTCCGCCCTTAAACCAAGCGATAACAAAAAGAAAATGACATGACCACGCTTAGATTAGACCAAGTGTAGTTTATCCACTGAGTTTGCTAGACGGGCCCTTCTTCCCTGAGCATGTTTCATCTAAACAAACTCTAAGGAGAAAGGAGACATTAGCTTTTAGATGAACAACAAGCAATGACATCCACAGTTGTTCTTATTCCCACTTTACAGATAATGAAACCGAGGCTTGGGTATTCAAATAAGCTGCCGAGGTCATCCAGCTAAGAATTGGTAGAGCTAAGATTCAAGTCCAGCTCTGCCTGGCTGCAAACTACATTGTAAATCTACAACATTGTAAAGGGTCCTTAATCAAATTTATGCAACTAAGCAGTGCCAGAGCAGGGCTAGGACCTGAGTCTCCTGGGTGGGAGCTTTAGCCTCACTGGCTGCCTGTTTCTCCCCCGCCTGGACATTCCCTTCACACACGCAATCCTGTCACACTGCTCCCTTCCCCCCTTTCTTTTGAGTATTTCCAGTGGCTCTGGAGTAGCCATGGTTCCACGATTTATGGCGCATCACAGGGGGTGCTCCCACCCCATAATATATTCCAGCCTGAGACCCGGTCACGGCTTCAGGGTCCATAAAATGATTTAGAGACCTACCTTTCTCACCATAAATCCAAAAGCCTGTGCATCGCATTATTGGAACAAGGATATATGTACCTGAACCTGGTAATAGATAGCCCCCATCTACCCACCCCAATCCCCTGACTACTTCTCCCCAAGAGAAATGGCCTCAGCTCCAACAATTCAGCAAATTTTACCATCTCACTGCCTCCTTTCTGGCTCTCCAAGAAGCATCCCAGGGATGTCCCTTTTCTGTTCAGAGGTTCCAGTATGCCAGCTGGTTATGCCCACTGGTTGCTCCATACCAACTCCAGGTCAACTTGATATCCAAAAAAAGACCCTCACAAGGGGTGGGGGGGGGGGTGGGGGGCTCACACTTGATCTCTGCTCCCACCCTCCACTGGGTCTGGGAGTTTGCTGGCATTTCCCACAGACCTATCACAGAGACGACGAAATGGGTTCCTACTCCTTCACAGACAGCCTTTTCTGTGTGGAACACACACACACACACACACACACACCCTGAAAGTCTCTTGGTATCCATTCAAACCTCCTCCCACCCCAGCCAGCCCCGTCCGCTTGGCCCAGAGACACCCTCCTAGACAGGTCAGTGACTGGAACAGTGGCCAACCTGCCTTGCTTGCCACCCCCCAGCTCCATCCTGGAAGAAACACATATTCTTAAGCACTGAGTTTCAGAAACTTGAGGAAAAGCTCAAGGCTGATGTCACACATGGGCTGGGACTTGAAAAAGATGTAGAGGCCAAAGAACCACAGAATCTAGACCATACAACCAGAGCAAGAAAATCTTCAAGATCATCTAGGCCAGTGATTGTTAGCAGCAGAATATCTGTCTTCCAAATGAGTTGTTTACACCGAATCTCAAGATATAAAGTAAATGTAAGAGGGGGGCCTGGGTGGCTCAGTCAGTTAAGCATCCGACTTCGGCTCAGGTCATGATCACATGGTTTGTGAGTTCAAGCCTCACGTCGGGCTCTGTGCTGACAGCTCAGAGCCTGGAGCCTGCTTCGGATTCTGTGTCTCCTTCTCTCTCTGCCCCTCCCCTGTTTGCACTCTGTCTTTCTCTCTCTCTCTCATAAATAAATAAACATAAAAAAAATGTTTTTTTAATTAAATGTAAGTGAAGCCACTCTAATTAAGCAGAGGTGGTAAACTTGGAGTATACCTTGACCCTCAGCAGAACCCTTGGCCCTGTGGCACACAGTTTGAAAACCATTGCTATAGTCTAGTTTTTAATTTTACCAATGGGGAAATTGAGGCCCAAATAAAGGAAATGATTTTTCACGCAAAATGTCCAGCCAAGCTGGAGCTGAGATGTCAGAAAATGTTTACCAAATCCAGAGGCCAAGGGATGTGCAAGGTCTCCATGCTAGAGCCTGGGGAGGAGGAAGCAGGCGAGGGGAGGGGAGGGGGGTCTGGTGGGAGCTGGGAGGACTATGCAAGTGGCTGGTTACCTTGGGTAGAGCTTCAGTAGACCGTTCTGGGGCTTGGATGAGAGGCCCTCCACCCCAGATGGGAGGCCAGGCTTTTGTTCGTGTTCCCCCCACACCAGGCCTTGGGGAAGGATTCCCAGGACAATCCTTCACCACACTCAACTCCTGTCAGGCATTTAACACGCTGAATAAAATATCAATCACTCACCGAGAACAGCTTCAAAGTGGAAAGTTGATTGAAGCTGGTCCAAGGCTACACTGTGGCCACAATTCTTGCGATGCGGTGGATCCCAGCGAAAGGCCCATCTCGTTTCCAGAGTCAGAACAGGGGACACTCACGCTCCAGATGGGGCTGGACAGAGGGGCCAAGGGTCTAGGAACTGAGGAAGCAGAGCCAACATTTCCCTCCCTCCCCCGCCCATCCCACCGCCCAGTCTAACAAGATCTGGGGGAAGGGAAGTTTGAAGCAAGATTGAGGTGAAGGGTGCTATCGTTTTATGCAAATGAGGAAGGAAAGTAGGGACCTCCTAGGACAAAATGCATTAAGTGATACCTTAAAGCGGTGGTTCTCACGGGGTTTCCCAGAAGATAGCGTTAGCACCAGCTAGGCATTTACTAGAAATGCAAATTCCAGAGCCCCATCCCAGACCCAATGGAACAGAAACTCTGGGGACGGGGCTCAGCCCTCTTTGTTTTCCGTGCCCTCCGGGGCCCTGGCGTGCGCCTGTCCCTGATGGCTTCAGCAGCACTTGGGCTGAGGAGACAGGAGTGTGAACGAGGCATTGGCGATTAGATCCTAAAGGGGACAGCTCGGGGGTGACCCCGCCAGGACTGCTGTCAGAGAGGAAAAAGAAGCGTGTTTCCAAAATAACAAATGTTGGCCAGGATGTGGAGAAATTGGAACCCTTGCGCTTTGCTGGTGGGAATGGAAAATGGTGCAGCCTCTGTGGAAAACAGTTTGGCAACTGCTCAAAAAGCTGAACGCAGAGGTACCGTTTGATCTAGCAATCCCGGTCCTGGGTCTGCGCACCAAGGAAGTGAGGCGGACCACAGGTGGGCGAGAGCTTGGGTCCTCACAGTGCTGCAGTGACACATCTCCATCAACATGGAGGCCCGACCGCATCTCCTGCACCTCCCAGGGCCTGAACCAGAGCCCTGGAGGGGCCTGGGCCCCCCCCCCCACCTCAGCTGCTTGACCTGAAGGGAAACCAGGAGGCCTGGGAACTGAAGAAAATGAGTGCCTGGAGAAGAATGGCCGGGATGTGAATCCTGGGGGGCATGTGGACACAGCCAGCCTATCACCAGTCTGACCCTTACCCTGAGGACACCCACCCAGGATCATGTGGACAACATGCTAACCCGGGCCTCCTGACTAGGTTCATCTGGCACCAATAGGGTGCCCAGGGGCCTTTTCTATGGTCTAGAAAAGCAAGCTCCTTTCTTTTAGGGGCTTTAGTTTCCTCCTCCGTAAAATGAGGAATTGAACTAGGGGTCTCCAAGGTCCCTCCTGGCTCTGACCTAGGATGTGTAGGACAGGGTAAGGGGGGTAAGGGTACGAAGGTTTGAGTGAGAACAGGGACAGGGCAGGAATGAACTGGGACTGAAGGTAGCAGGAGCCCCACAGTGAGGAGGGTGAGGTCTCCTCCATTAGCATGATCAAATGATCCGGTGAGTTAGTCCACAAGCACCGGGTGGAGCCTGGCACATAGGAAGCTCTCAGTCATCACTAGCAACCATTGTTACCATGGTGTCAGCACCCTGATATATAAGCAGCCTGCTCGCTTCATCCCTGGTACCCGCACATGTTTAAATTACTGTATTATCTCTCACGGTTCGTGAGATCGAGCCCCGAGTCGGGCTCTGTGCTGACAGTGTGGAACCTGCCTGGGATTCTTTCTCTCTCTCTTTTCCCCTCCTCTCCCCCACCCCCACTCACACACAAGCTTTCTCTCTCTCTCTCTCTCTCTCTCTCTCTCTCTCTCTCTCTCAAAGTAAATAAATAAACTTTAAAAAATAAACTAAATCATTGAATCCCGAATTGCTGAGTCACTGAATCCACATACTGTGGACCATCAACAGTGACTCTCTTCCTAGCACAGAAGCATTGCTGAGTCAGCACAAAGTGCCCTCCGGGGCCACGCCTCTAGCCAGGCTGCTCTCGCTGCTTCTAGATCTTTCCAAAAGCCAAATCCCACTTGGACGTCCAATCTATGGATGTGTTGTGTGAACATGATTTCATCGGACCCTCAACAATTCTGTGAATAATTATCATTGTATTTTAAAAAGGAAACTGAGGTTCTCAGAGGTCGTACAGCCTGGATTCACACCCCTGTGTATTTGACCCTCTGGCCCATGCCACTCATCTTCTGGGTGCCCTTCCAGCTTCTAGACTGAGCTAACCTTTTCTTCCTCGGTGCCATCCAGACCTTTCTTTTACCTTTCCTTATAGCACATACTACCTTATATTGTCATTTTTTTTTTTAATATCTTATTTCGGGGTGCCTGGGTGGCTCAGTCAGTTGAGCATCTGACTTCGGCTCAGGTCATGATCTCACGGTTCATGAGTTCAAGCCCCACATCGGGTTTTGCACTGATAGCACAGAGCCTGCTTCAGATTCTCTGTCTCTGTCTCTCTCTCTGCCCCTCTCAACTAGTGCACACCTGCTCTCTCTCTCTCTTTCTCTCAAAATTAAATAAACATTTAAAAAATATTTTTTAAGATTTTATTGTTTTTAATGTTTATCTATTTTTGAAGGAAAGAAAGACAGAGTGTGAGTGGGGGAGGGGCAGAGATAGAGGGAGACACAGATTCCGAAACAGGCTCCAGGCTCCGAGCTGTCAGCACGGAGCCCAATGCGGGGCTTGAACTCACAAACTGTGAGATCATGACCTGAGCTGAAGTCGGTCACCTAACCGCCTGAGCCACCCAGGCACCCCGAGATTTTATTTTTAAGTAATCACTACACTCAACGTGGGGCTCAAACTCACAACCCTGAGATCAAGAGTTGCATGCTCTACTGACTGAGCCAGCCAGGCACCCCTCGTATTGTCATTTCTCTGGGCACCTCATCCCCTGGACCGGGGAGTCCCACATGGGCACATGAGAACCATGTCTAATCTTCCTCATGTCCCCACCACCCAGCACAGTGCCAGGCTCACCTCAGGTGCCAGATGGGGATCTTTGAATGGGTCTGTCCATAGAAAACTCTGGTTACTTGTCAGGGAGCACGACTTCCACATGGGCAGATCTCATCAAGGAAAATGCATTCTGTGGTTCAAGGTTCCATGTTCCTTTGGGTAACTAGCTCACTCTACAGTTGGGAGTGGCCTGCATTCCCCACTCTCCCAGTGATCCCACTGGAATCACACGCTGCCTCACCTTCCCCCAACCCCAGCTACTCTAGAGTGAAGGTTTCTGTCCTGGGTCCTGACATCGGATGAAAACTCAGGCCCCTCTTCCCAGAAAAACCTCCAAGCCCAGCCACGTGAAAATTTCTCACACACTTGAAATCTTGCGCCTCAGTGGGTTTGGCATCTCCTTAAGTCCACCAAGAGAGCCCCTAAAGGCATTTATTTAGACCTGAAGTTAGAGGACAGCCCAAGTTTGGGAAGCAACTAGTGTCAACAGCAGAGAGCAGGCCACTGGGGTTTCTGGGTACAAAGCAGGATCACAATGAACCTGGAAGGGGAGCCCAAACCAGTCCTCCCAGACCTTCTCCACCCCCATGCCTTCTCCACCTCTTCTTTGGCCCGCCTTCTCTGGCTGAGGCAGCCCATGGCGCGCTGAGACGAGCTTTCTCTAACGTGAGTTGTTTTGCAACTCCTTCATTAGGAAGCCTTTTAAAATGCATTTTCATTTCTGTGTTCTGTACAGTGTGTCTTGATGACAGAATTTTCAGACAAATCACTTTAAGCAGGTGGGTTGTTTTTATTCTTTCCCCCTAGGCTTCCCGGGCCTCAGCTCAATGCAAACCATGCAGGCACATCAAAAACCATAAAGCAGATTTGGGGCCACCAAGGGCCTGGAGCTGCTTGATCATCTCAGTTTTGCCTAACTGGCTGGGGCCCCTGTGTAGCACCTGTGCAGCTGGCCCAGAGGACAGACTGTGAGGTGTCAGTGTCCCTTCCCCAGCCCCCACCCTCCCAGATCCATGCTGACCTTGATCACAGTGACAAACATTGTCCTTCACAGGGGTTGTTTCCTCAGTTTACAGAAGAGGAAAAAGAGGCCCAGGGAGATGAAGGTGTCCTGCAAGGTCACCCAGCGCATCTGTGGCCTGGTCTTCTGAGATGGCCTCAGAAGTCACTGCCAGCTTGATTTTCTGCTGTTTGAAAATTCTAAGAAAGGTTGCATGCGGGACCTAGCTTTGGTCTGGAATTTTCCAGACACTGCAGTTCGATCAGCTCAAAAAGGCCCAGACAGTGCCAGGGACAGTCGTGGGAACAGGGCTGACAGCTGGGCTCCAGACCAAGTGTCCCAGTCCAGACTGCTGACTCCTCGTGGTGACACTCGACTCCAGCCCTTCAAGAGGAGTGATGTGTTTGACAGAGGGGCCCGGGACACAGCTGAGCCCTCTGTTCCACAGCAAGCCTGAGGTCTCTGCAGTTTCTACAGGAACATTTCCTTTTAAAAGCAAGACAGACAGCAGCACGGATGTCTCCTCTGAGCACAACAGCCTGACGTCCACAGATGACATCTTGTATCCTCAGGTCACACATGGCCCTGCTCTCCCATCTGGCTTTCTGTGCTCGCTCTCCCCGCCCCCCCCCCCCCCCCCCCGCCCTTTGCACTGATGCTGCCTGCATGGACCTAGGAGCTCCTTGGGTCAGGACCAATGTCCCCTGGGCTGGTGCCTAGCTCAACCCTACAACAGAGGTGGGTGATGAAGGCTCCAGCCCAGTGCCTGGCACATGGGGAGCATTCGACCATTTTTACTGAGTTAAAGAGTTGGAAAAAATCATGAAGGCAATCTATAATCTGGAAGAGCTAGTGTATTGGGGAAGATGCTTCGGAATCTACTGGTTCCAGGCTTCTCCTGGCTGGGGGAGTTCATTGGGAAACTAATAAGCTTATGCTTGAGGCCCTCCACTTGCAAGGGCCCCTTCCAAGCCCTGTACATAATTCTGAATTACAGAAGGTACCTATTTTTCTTTTTTTTAAAAAAAAAATTTTTTTTAACGTTTATTTATTTTTGAGACAGAGACAGACAGAGCATGAGCGGGGGAGGGTCAGAGAGAGAGGGAGACACAGAATCTGAAACAGGCTCCAGGCTCTGAGCTGTCAGCACAGAGCCCGACGCGGGGCTCGAACTCACGGACCGTGAGATCATGACCTGAGCCGAAGTCGGACGCTTAACCGACCAAGCCACCCAGGCGCCCCGGTACCTATTTTTCTTATAGAAGGTACCCAAAGGAGTATAAGCTTCAGGCTTCACAAAACCTGGATCCACCTCTGGTCCTGGCCGTCCTGCTTTGCAAACTCTGAGGCCTGTATATTTGAGAATAGAATCTCAGAATCAGGTGGGATGTCAAAAGATTAACCGGTTCATCTCTTGAGCGGGGAGATCCATCATTTCTCAGGAACACTTTTCCTAAGGATCTATAAGGGTAAATGTCACTTCTCCATTGCCCATTCTAATGTTCGACTCCCTTAAAGTCGAGAAATTTCTCTTTATATCTGACGGCTGTCTCCTACTTTAATTGAGCATTATTTCCTCGTGATCAGGCATTATGGACACGGAGACCATACCTCCCCTCCTCCTCAGAAAGCCTGGTAAACAGATGACAGAGACAACGCAACACCCTTACTTCCAGAGCACACAGGAAGACCACACTTCCCACATCCTCTCTTGCAGATAATTTGGGACCAAGGGACAGAGTTCTGGCCAATGGATGTGCGTAGAAGATATAAACCACTTCCGGTCTTGGCGCTTAAAAGCATCTTGCATGATCTTCCAATTCTCTCTCCCCTTCTGCAGAACCTTGGGAAGCCATGTGTTCCAGATAGTATAGCTAAGAGATAGATGTAGCCTGGGCCCCTCGCTCACCTCTTGGAGGAAACTACCAAACAGTGATAAGATGGTGAAGTGAGAGAGGCATGAACTTTTACTGTGTTAAGACGCTGACATTTCCATGTTTATCCATTACGGTAGCATTGCCTAGTCTATCCTGATTAATACAGTCTTAGTCTCTCCCCCACTCTTCCTCTCTCTCAAGTCTTAAGATGCCTCTTCTATGGCAACGTGGAAGTTCAAACCAACACAAAATTGTACAGTGCGGCATGATGAATCAGGACGAAAATCACTCAAAAGAAAATGAATTCCAATGAATAACTAAACCATCTCCGAGCCTCTTTGCCCATTTAAACAGCACCAACACCTTCAAATCCTCCCTGGATCCAATGTCCATCCCTTTGATCATCCCTTCTCAAGATTTCCTTCCATTTTCCACCTTTTTGTTCTTTTAAAGAACCAGTGACCCAGATTAGAAAGATTGCTCTGGTAGGAAGAGAATCCATAACATGTTGAGTATAGAATACAGGAGACCTCCTCTTGTTTCTCCTTATGTCTACAGTTACAAAAACACAGCTAAAAAAACAAAGCTTGAAAGGCCTTTAGTCCCACATCTCAGGTAAAGCCTGGCAAATTGAGCACATGGAGGTAGCATTGTTCTTCCTGAAATACCACTAGAATGTGAGTTAAGGAATTTTAAAAAATGTATGAGCCCACAAGAATGAAAAGAATGAGAGAAAAAAAAACCAGCAGAAGACAAAAGATGTCAACAGATTTTTGGAAGATGGAAAGCAAGTGGGAGAATCATCAGAGCTGAGAAATCTGAATACCATGTGCCTACACAGGGGGATGCTAACGAAAACAGAGCCAATTCAAGCCGCGGATTCTTGGCAAGACACAGGTATTGCGGGCACCGGGGACTGCAAAAGACAAGGATGAGTTGTAGAACTGGAAACTTGGCAGGTTCTGGCCAACTGGAAACTGAGAGATCGGTAGGAAGACGCCCCAAGTTCCCACTCCCATTCAGTACAGCCAAGTGACCCCCTCTCCCCTCCTCCAGGAGTGGATTTACTCTGTGGCGAAACTGAGGGTCTAAGCCCAGATCAGCAAGAACAGTATAAGTGGGAGGCGCCAGAGGGAAAACAGGAGGATTACATGAAAGTCTATCTGCAAATGGCTGTCCCCCCAGTCCCCTGCACCGTGCATCTCCAAGGATATTGGCAAACAGATCAGCACTAGCCCACCACACTCACCCACCCCAACCCCAGAGAGGTTGGTAGACTCTTTTCTGGAGAAATTGAATGACTCCTAGAAAAGACTCACTGATACTGACATTTGGGGAACCTCAAAGAAATGGCCCTCATATAACTCCCATAGTGAAGCTTGCCAATTGACAAATGATGTTCATTCACACAGTGTCCAGATGGCTTCTTAATACTTTACTCTTAAATATCGGTGGACCGCAAAGAAGAACCAAGAACTTGAGGAACGTCTCCAACATGATGAAAGGCAGAAACTGAAACCAGCTGACCAACAACCAAAGGGAGGAACTTGAAAACATCAAAGAAACAGGCATCGTCTTGGGAGAGACAGGAGAAGATATGTCACCCATGAAACTAGAACAAAAGACTATACGAGAAGGAGTAATCCAAACTGGATTATGGTAATGGTTGCACATCTCTGTAAATTTACTAAAAACCATTGAATCATGCACTTAAACATAGATGACTTTCCTGGGATATAAATTGTGCCCCCAAAAACTGTTTTGAAAAGGGAATAATCAGGGGCTCCTCGGTTGGTTAATTGTCCGACTTCAGCTTAGGTCATGCTCTCACGGTTCTTGGGTTCAAGCCCCACGTCAGACTCTGCATCGATGGTGTGGAGCCTGCTTGGGATTCTCTCTCTCCCTCTCTCTCTCTCTCTCTCTCTGCCCCTCCCCAACTTGTTCTCCCTCTCTCAAAAATAAATAATTTTTTTAAAGGCAGTAATCAGGGGGAGAAAGGGAGCAAACCCTTGGATATTGAAAATCTGATAGCAGAGGGGCACTGACTGACTCATTTGGTAGAGCATGCGACACTCGATCTCAGGGTTGTGAGTTCAAGCCCCAGGTTGCATGTAGAAAGGATGGGGGGGTTGGGCTAAATGGGTGACTGGCATTAAGGAGGTCACTTGTTGGGATGAGTACTGGATGTTAAAACTAAGTGATGAATCACTGGGTTCTATTCCCTGAAACCAATACTATAGTGTGTGTTAACTGACTTGAATTTAAGTAAATAAATTTAAAACCAAGAAAGAAACAAAGAAAGAAAGAAAGAAAGAAAGAAAGAAAGAAAGAAAGAAAGAAAGGAAGAAAGAAAACATGATAGTGAAACAAAGTTGCCAATAAAAATAAAATAGGCAACAAATAAAGTTTGAAAGGATCAAGGAAAACTTTCAGAAAGTAGGAAAGAAATAAAGATATGGAAAAGAAGAGAGAGAAAAAAAAATAGGGAAAGTAAAAGATCCACCTAGGAGGCCCAACAGAAGAAATACAGGACATAGAACATGGAAGGGAGTCCATTGTCAAAGGAACATAAGGAAGACTTACATTTCCAGATTTAAAAAGTCCATTGAGAGGCTCCTGGGTGGCTCAAGCTGGTTAAGCAGGTGACTCTTGGCTTGGGCTCAGGTCATGATCTCGTGGTTCATGGGATTGAGCCCCGAATCGGGCTCCGTGCTGACACTGAGGAGACTGCCTGGGTTTTTCTCTCTCTGCCCCTCCCTTGCTCGCTTTCTCTCCCTCTCTCTCTCTCTCTCTCTCTCTCTCTCTCTCTCTCATGTTTAAAAAATCCCACTGAAAATAAAGAAATAATAAATAAAGATAAAAGCCCACTGAGCACCCAATACAATGAACGAATAAAGTCCATGCTAATTTCACGGTGGTGCATTTGAAGTAAAAGACGATCTTAAAAGTTTTCAGAAGGGGCGGAAAAAAAAAGAACAGATTACAAAACAAAAACAAAGCAAAACAGATCAACACGAAGAATGACATCAGGCATCTCACTGGGAATTTTTCATTCTAGAAGTCAGAAAATAGAGAAATGTGATTGAAATTGCATCCCTTAAACTCGTAAAAACAGTAACAAAACACAAAGAAGGCACAATTAAAGAGCAAGTGTCGGAGGGCCTCCTGTGTGTGTTTCCACCATTTCTTTCTCAAATTCCTTTCTCTATCTCCGCCCCCCCGCTCTCATGCCATTATTATTTTTCCCACCTTCTTTGGTCTTCCCCTTCTTCTTCTCTCTGCCCTGCTCTCTCTCCCCCTTAACTGGCCATCACATGGGATGGCAGGAACTTTTTTTCCAATTACTTTTTCATTTGTTAAGTCATTTTACGTTCTCTCTCCTCTGTTTTAAAAGCAAACATGAGGAACACTTTATGTGTCTGCATTACAAAATTGAGACAGAAACTGCTTCTTTGTTTTTCCCCCCTGTGATCTGGGAGGCATCTCCCTGGATTTCTGCCCCAGGGAGCCCTGCCTCATTTCTGCCTCCGGTGGGTGCCATTCACGGTTTGTGGGTCGCCTCAGATGGGAAGAAGAGGCTTAACTAGCTCTGAGCTCAAACTCCTCATGTACATTTAAAGACAACTCCAGGGGCGCCTGGGTGGCTCAGTTGGTTGAGTGTCGGACTTCGGCTCAGGTCATGATCTCTCAGTTCATGAGTTCGAGCCCCACAGCGGGCTCTCTGCTGTCAGCGCAGAGCCTGCTTTGGATCCTCTGTCTCCCTCTCTCTGCCCTGTCCCCACTCACGCGCTCTCTCAAAAATAAACATTTAAAGGCAATTCCAAACTGGTATCCCCTAGTTCTTTAGGAAAAGAGAGCTTAGATCTGGCCTTCAATAGGAAAAGACCTCCTCATTCTAGATCCTTCTAGCCAGCGGGCTTTCTAAACCTCTCACTAAAGCAGGATGTCCCTCTAGGCCAGACATCAAGTGGGGATTGGATCCTGCTCAGCATCGAGATGTGCGTAGAGATGGATGGTGACAGCAATGGCAATCCACTCCTCAGCACACATTCGTTAGGTGCCACCTACGTGCTCAGCCCTAGGATGCAGAGAAAGCCGAGCCCTGGCCTTTCGTCTCAAGAACTCACTGTCTGTGGCAGGGGGAACAAACACCTAAACAAATAACTGTCATTCGCTGTGACCACTGTGTTAGGAAAAGTATGTACAAGGCATCCGAGCAGCATGGAGGAGGATGGGGTTCCTTCTGTCCTGGAGTACTGAAGAAGGCTTCCCAGGTGTGCCCCAGGAACTGAGTCTGGAAGGATGCTCGACACATTGTCAGATGGAGGAGGCCTGAGGTAGGGGAGGGCAGGTCGGGTAGAGGGAATGGCCCATGCAAAGGCACTGAGGTGTGTAAGAACATTTCTGTGTGACTTTGGGAGATGTGACATGACTTGGGGGGAGGAGGGTATCCCAACTCTCCCCCTCGGAACCCCCCAAGCCCCCATGACATCTGTCACCCTGTCTGGGGACAGACAGCAGTGTCTGGTCCTGCACGATGCCATGGTGCCCTGTGAGCGATGGCTCTGTCATTAGCAGGGCAGAAGCACACCGTCCCCAGATGAGGAGCTCCTGGGTTTGACAGCCGTGCTGTCCCCCAGCAGCCCCATTCACTCCCAGCCAGACTCTTAGCAGTGCTGCCCTCGTCTCAGGAAGACTCCCTCTCCCAGAATCACCTCTCCCTGGAGGCTGAGGGCAAAGGCAGCCCTGTCTTCTGTAGGAGCTGGGCTGGATCAGTCTTCGGGGCCTGGGAGACCAGCCCCATTGCAGTGATGGTGAAGACATCAACTGTGTGGGCAGATCACAGCCCTGACAAGGGGTGGACTTTGGAGAGTCCTGTGCTCACAGTGTCCCATTGCTATGTGCCCCACATCTCCCCTCCCCATAGCTTGGCATGTTTGTTGAATGGATGAGAAAGGGAAGAGAAAAGGGAGGGGGAGAGAGAGAGAGAGAGAGGTAGGAGACAGAGACTGATGGGGTTTAAAAGAAGAGAAAGGGATGAGGTGTTGGGTGCCTCGGGCACACCAGGCCCCACTGCGTCCTTACATGCATTAACTCAATGAACACTCGCGACAACTCATTTTGCAGTTGAAAAAACTGAGGCACAGCGGGGCTACGCAACTTGCCAAGGTCACACAGCCCGTGTGTGTGGGAGCAGGAGGTGATTCCAGGCCGTCTGGCCTCAGAGCCCGAACTTCTGACCGTGCAGTGTAATAAATACCACGGTGGTGGTAGGGAGGCACCTTCATGGGACACAGAGGAGGTTGTGCCCCTGGAGGAAGAAATCGGTGACCAGGAGGAAGGGCAAATCCTCTCAGGATTTGCCGTTTGCTCAGTGAAGGTTCTGGCCCTTGGGCCTCTGTGCCTTCTTCCTTGAGGCTAGATCCTGACCTCACCTGCTGCTGCAGCGTGCTGGCCTGAATGCTGATAGGGGTTGGGGGGTCTCCAGGAGGCCCTGGCCTCCACTGCCAGTTGTGGTCAACGGAGTACGGCTCTCCAAGCCCCTGCCACCATCTATTTTTGTTACAGAAACAACTGGCCAGATGGTTGGCTCATTCTGCCTGGCACCTGGCTCTGCCAGCACGGCTGCCCCGGGGGTCAGCAGAGTGAGGGTGGGTCCCCTCGGTGGCCTTCCAGGGCCAAGAAACCTTCCTCTCCACTGCCACTTTTCCTCCCTCACAAGCCGCCCCTGTCTTCTCCCTGGTCCGATCCCTCCACCTCCTCACTTCTGCTCCTCACTGAATACTAATCACCATCCTTTGAACCTTGCTGTGTACCACGCACTCTGCGAAGCCCACGGGATGACTCATCTCACTTAGTCTTTGCTACTGCATCCTAGAGGGCAGGTCTAATTCTCTTCTCTTCGCAGGCAGGGAAGGGGGCTCTGGGCATCCCCCAGAAGGAGCCCCTGGACACAGAAATGCTGGGTGGTGGGCCAGGATTCCCACCTGACGGGAGCCGAGCCCACCTGTTAGCCTGGCCTTTTGTCTTCTGAGCACCACTTGGGGGTCCCGGTGCCTTCTCTCTTTTACTGGCCTAGATCCTTTGTCACATTGCCTCACATGGGAAACAAAGTCAGGATAAGGATGTTTCCCAGAGTAGAGCTGGTGGCCACCATCACAGATAGATGGAGCCCCGGGGGGTTATCTAAGCCTTAAGATGCCCCAATGGGATTGAAAGGGCTGCAGACGCACCACCTGAGAAGGGGTCAAAGAGCATGAGCAGGTAGGCAAGACCCAGCACTCCATCCACTGGAGGGCAGTAAAGGAGAAAGAGAGGACCACTGGTTTAGCAGGCAACTGGCCCTGTGAGAAGCCCAATGTGACCATGGGGGACCTGTCGGTGGGACACACACCCAGGACACACAGGAAGTAGAAATCCAGACTAGACCCACCCATTGTCCAGCCTCTCAGGTGTAGTCCCACCTGCCGGAGTTCTCTCTGGGAGCATTCCCTGGGCCACAGCGCCATCTGCAGGGCAGCCCTGCTTCAGCGCGGAGGCTGCTAGGGCTGGCTCAGTAAGGACTGTGGGTGGCAAAACCAGCGCCCATACGGTTCTTTAAAGCCTAGTGTAGCCATCCAGGCACCTCCCCTTGCCAGCAACCTTCTGAATGATTCTGGTGGGTATCATCATACCATTTGATAGATGGAGAAGATGAGCCTTGGAAAGCTAGAATCACCTAACCAGACGGCAGTGGAGACAGGCAGGACACCAGCTCAGGCCCTTTGACAAAAATCTGTGTTCTACTGCCGTCTCTCTGGTCTCAGAAGAAAGAGAAGTGTGGCGGGTGGAAGATAAAGTGAAATCTGCCGATTGGAGGGATCAGAGAGGCTGGATCTGTGGCTTGATTCTGTCACACCAGCCATCCTGCCAGCCACACCCTTAACCCACCCCAGCCAGGGAGAGCAAACACCCCCCAGACAGCGAATCCTTCCCAGCCCGTCGGCCAATTAATCCACCAAGAATTGAGCTGTTTTATTAAAGGGGACTGTCGAGGGGATAAAATGCATCTGTTACACGTCTCAATGACTGGCAAGATAATGGAGAACATTATATTTTCTCCTCTCAGTGCCCATCTCGGCAGCAAGCCTGGTCAGCCAGGGTTTAGAGGCAGAGACTGTCTACCCTCATGAGAAGATACTCAAGTTGCCCAAATGTGCTAATTTTTCCGAAATTTGAAACCTAAAATTTCCTGAGCCATGTCCTGTTAATTGCCCACCCAAATTCTTCTTTAAAAAAGAAAAAAAAAAAAAAAAAAAAAAAAAAAGATCTCAGGCGCCTGGGTGGCTCTGTTGGTTGAGTGACTGACTCTTGATTTTGGCTCAGGTCATGATCTCACTGTTCATGAGATTCTCTCTCTTTGTCTGTCCCAGACCCACGGACACTCTCAATAAATAAATAAATAAATAAATAAACAAACAAATAAATAAACTAAAAAAAAAACGACCCACGGACACTCTCAATAAATAAATAAATAAATAAACAAATAAATAAACTAAAAAAAAAAAAAAAAACGACCTAATTGGCTTTAATAGATGATTCATGGACCACGCAGCACCCCATCTAGCAAGTAGAGATGCTCCCAGCCTTCTAAATTCTTGAGCTTACATTTAAGTGTCATTGATGCAAAACGCAGCAACCCAATCAGGTTAGTATTGATGGTTAACGTTTCATTAGCTATGTGTGGAGTATTCACTCAGGAGTGGTCCCAATGTATTTATTTATTCCTGGGACAGCCTCCTTCTACTGCCCAACTTAAATCTCCCACGAGTTTATTCCAAGAGTAGCAGATAAGCGCAATAATATCCCTAGCTACTTGCAATGTTATCCTAACAGAAGCCTAATTAGAAGGGAGATCTCTCTAGCTGGTGGAGGCTTCCTCTCCCTATATGCAGAGCACAGTAGACTCGGCTGTTCTAGATAACTTATTTGCTTATCTGTAACACAGCTCTTTTTTAATTTACCACTCTTGCATATTTATGGTCCCTAATTGGTAACTGAGCATTTATCAACTGCGTACTGCATGCTTATCCCTAAGATGCCTGCTTTGGGCTGGGGAGCCTTAAAAGAGAAATATATGCTCCTTTGGGGTGCTAGTCTCTTCTGGGGTCTTCAGTCAGATGAACAAGTGATATATGTTGAACCATCTTTGTGTGCAAAATGCTTGCATGGAAATCCATGCATCTGAAAATGGACACATTGTGAGAATTATCAGGGTCAGTTAAAGGGGACAGAAATACAAATGACGGCGTTCCGGGATTCTTCCGTACACTACCCAGCCAGAAGAACAGAAGGAGAGCACTTTGATTTCATTAACTCACCAAATATATGTGGAACACCTACCCAGTGCTAGGCCCTAGGAGGGAATTTTGCAAAAATTCACAGTCCTTTATCTCAAAGCTGATGGCATAGTGGGAAGACTCTAACTTGTTTTCTTTTTCAATGCAAGTCACAGAATGGAACAGAGGCAAAATCCAGGAGGGGTGAGGAAATTTGGCTCTGGGGGGAAAACAGATAGAAAGGCTCATTCTGCTAAAAGTAGAGCATCCTGGAAGGCCTTACCTGCTTGTGGCCGGTCTTCGTCCTCAGGTTGAGGAAGTAGGGGAGAGAGCCACTCCTCTGGACTCATTTCTGACCCTCACGGTTGAAAAAAGAAATAATGGTGTATTGGGGTTCTCCAAAGAAACAGAACCAATAGGATACGTGGTGATACACAGGGGAGACTTATTACGCGAACTGGCTTATATGGAGGCTGAGATATGCCATGATACGCTGTTGCAAGATAGAGAACGGGAAAGCTGGTGGCATAATTCAGTCTGAGGCCAAAGGAGGTTAGGCCTATGTAAATCCCAGAGTCCAAGGACCAAGAACCATGAACTCCGATTCCGATGTCCAAGGACAGGAGAGATGGATGTTGAAGCTTAAGAAAGAAAAGAAAGAATTTGCCCTTCCCCCACCTTTTTGTTCTATTCTGGCCCTCAATGGATTGGGTGACCCCAGCCCCCATTGGTGAGGATGGGCCTTTTTTACCCAGTCTCCGGAGTCAAATGCTAACCTCTTCTGGAAACACTCACCCAGAAATATACCCAGAAATACTGTTTGTCAGCTATCTGGGCATCCCTTAGCCCAGTTAAATCAACACATACAAAGAACCCTCACAGATGGGTTCACACTGTTACAGCCTCCATCTGGAAGGAGTCTCCTTCTCTCCACTTCCTGCCACGCCCACATATCCTAGACTTTAACCTGTGGACTCCTTCCCACTGCATTCCTAGGGCCAGACCACTTTTCTGCCTTCTGCATCCCTCCTCAGTTAAATTTGAGTTTCTCCCTTTGTATGTAGCCATCAGTTATGCGGAGTCATGCAGCCCCAGGGAACCTCCCCCCACCCCTGCAGGTCTGGGAAGGCAGGCCTTCCTCAGAGACAGGACCCACCCAATCAGGAGGAATGCAGCAGCTTTTAAGGAAATGTAAGTGGTGGCAACACTGGGAGCTCAGGGCTAAACTCAGATTTTAAGAGGACAATGAATGAGAAACACCGAAGGATAAACGATAAGAATGGACAGTTGCGGGAATGTTTACAAATGAAACGAATATGTGTAAGATAGTGACTAGAACACGGTAAGTATACAAGAAATATTAGGTGGTATTATTATCATCATCGTCGAATACCAGAATAATGAGGGCTTGTGGTAAGATGTAACAAAAGCAGCCTTCAAAAGCTCATTTTTTTTTCTCCTGAGCAAGAGTAACAGGGAGATCTTCAAGGCAGATGACACGATATTAATAAAAGACTGGGAAAGAGCTAAAGCCTCCTTTCTCTCTATTTTCTTACATTTCCTTTGTTAAAGGGAATAATCCTCAAGCTGGAAAGGTTAACAGACATGATTATGGAGTAACTGAGATCCAAGACAGGTGATACAGTGCTCAAGGAGAGCCCTGCTGCTTTACATGGGCTCAGCTTTCCTGATTCCAACTAAATATATCCGAGAACTTTCTGGTGTAACTGCAGAACCCTCACTGATAAATATTGAGAAACCAGGAAGGTGCAAGGGGTGGGCGGAAATTGGAAATAGGAAAATGTTGCCCACATTTGAAAAAGAAAGTGGATTCCGGAAATGAGATTGGCATGTCTGACGTTGACCTGTAGTCAGCTCTGTTTTGAGCCCTCAGAGAAGATGGCAGGTGTTACTTGTGGCCAACATACTCAGTAAGGGTAAATGGTCAAATTGACCTCATTGCACTGTTGATCAATCGGTACATGAAGACACTGCTATGCACGTTGTATACTTATTCTTGGTGAAGCAACTGACAGAATCTTTGAGGATTCATGGTGAGCAAGATGAAGAAATAAGGTTTAACAGATTTAAATATAAGGCACAGAAAGGTTGGTATTTTAACCATTGTCACACAGCTGACCTTTAGTGGAGCAAGGATTTGAACTCAGAGAACTTAACTCCAGGATTCAAACTATTAGCCATATCACCGGGCTGGCATCTGATCATTGGGTTCACCCCTGGCCCTTACATTTTAAGAAAGATGCTGACAG
This sequence comes from Panthera leo, assembly GCF_018350215.1. NCBI lineage: Eukaryota > Metazoa > Chordata > Mammalia > Carnivora > Felidae > Panthera > Panthera leo. The sequence continues at coordinate 43,755,286 of NC_056692.1, read as the reverse complement.
ATCAAAGCAAGTATGGCAGAGAGCTACCAGAATGGGAGAGGCTAGAAATCTTACATATGAAAAATCCGGGGGTTTCCGTATGGGATAAAAAATGAACTTGGGGGGTGGAGTGCATGAGTGGCTCAGTCAGTTGAGCGTCCAACTCTTAATTTCAGTTCAGGTCATGGTCCCAGGGTTGTGGGATCGAGCCCCGTGTCAGACTCTATGCTGAGCTTGGAGCCTGCTTAAGATCCTCTCTCTCTCTCTGCCCCTCACCACCGCCCCCCCCTCCATAACTCTCTAAAAACCCAAAAAACAAAAATAAAAATAACTTGGGGGGAATGCAACGTCTGCCCTCAAACACTCAAAGAAATGTCACATGCCAAAGCAAAGAGATTTATTCTGCACAGAAGGATAACGGCAAGAGACAGATTTCAATTTTCTGAAGATTAGAGAGTTATCCCAAACTGGAATCAGCTGCTTTAAGGTACTGAGCTCCCTGGCACCAAAAGCATGCAAGCAGAGGCTGGACAGCTGTCAGCCAGGCTTCCTACTGAGATGATACTCTCCCTCTTCTCAAGGTGCCCACAGCACTGCCAAGATGTACTAACTCAGCACCCTTGTTGCCATTGGTTTCATGATTGTAAATTTCACACAGCTTTCTTGAGGTAATTTGCCTACTATCCAATTCACCCATTGTGAGAAAGCAATTTGAAGGTTCTTAATAAATGTATACAGTGGTGCAGCCATCAGCACAATCCAGTTTTAGAACAGATTGTAGTTTTTGATTCCCGAAGAACATAAGCATCCAAGGTAGGTCGAGCTGTCCCTTGGCTGCAGCCTCCACTGGCCTAATAACGCAGCCCACGTCCCCATGCCCTGGCTCTTCCCCTCCATCCACCACTCATTCTTTCCTGTCAGCTGACATGGTTCTGTACCTGCTGCTGTGAGCCTGGGCCCTGGACCCTCCCCAGCTGTCTCCACTGTCACTTTTGCTTCCTTCTCTCGCCACGTGCCAGTGTCTGGTCTTCGGCACAGAGTCTGAGGTGGCAGTATCTGGAAGTATTCTGGAAGAATCTGAACCCTGGTGCCCCAGATCTACATTTGAATCATGGCCATGTGGCCTCACAAAGGTACTCTATCCTCTTGAACCCTGGCTTCTCCCTTTGCAAAGTAGATGTAATACATGTGCCTTGCCGGGTGTGAAGAGCAGAGCTGATGTACGTAAACTGCCTACAATGGTATTATGCTCAATAAATGGCAGTGATTACTGCTTTGCGGTTATGATTACCGCTTCTAATCCTGCTGCCACCTTTCTTATCATTGGCACTCACAAGTGTTCTGCTCTGAGTGTCCATTTGCCTTTCTCTTCCAGGCACATCCCTAACTGCAGGCCGTTTCCTAGGTTACTCCTGACATCCCGGGAAGAAGACGGATGCTGCCAGCACCTGGAACCCCCAAGGCCCACCTCTGCCAGCGCTGCGTGTAGGTCAGTGGGATGAAGCAGCAGCACCACCTAGTGGCGATGAGCAGCAGCAAGTTATTTACTGGTCAAATTAGTAGCTAGTCTGACTAGGCACTTCGGAGCCTTAAAGGTCAGTGGTCCATCCAATGCTTGTGTGTGAGTCCTGTGTGTGCACAGCACCCTCCTTCTCATGGCCACGCGTTAGAATAAAAGAAGACGATTAAAAAAAAATAAAAATAAAAAGAGAAGAAAATTTCGTAGCATGGTGCTCCTAGAGACCACAAGGTGTGACAAGCCAGTTTAAAAAGCATCCCCACCAGGGGCGTCTGGGTGGCTCAATCGGTTGAGCGTCCGACTTCGGCTCATGATCTCGCAGTTCATGAGTTTGAGCCACACGTCGGGCTCTGTGCTGACAGCTCAGAGCCTGGAGCCTGCTTTGGATCTGCCCCTCTCCTGCTCACGCTGTCTCTCTCTCAAATATAAACAAACATCTTTAAAAAATTAAAAAAAAAAAAAAAAAGCATCCCCACCAAATCTACAGACAGATCAGTGTCAGTGGTTAGTGGTTGCCTAGGATTGGGGTGGGGGGGGGAGGGAGGATGGGGAGCAAATGCTAAAGGGCATAGGGTTTCTTTTCAGGATGACAAAGATGTCCTAAAATTACAATAATGGTCACACAGATCTGAGTATACTGAAAACCACTGACTGTACACTTTTAAATGGGTGAACTGTAGAGTAGGTGAATTATGTCTCAATAAAGCTGCTACCAAAAAAGGTGAGAAGAATATCGAAATTTTCAAAGGGAAAAAAAAATTAATCTCCACGGCGTATCATCAGATTTGCGTGTACTATTTGACGACCTCCATCAGACCTGTGGACAAAGGACTCAGGTCACTTCATGGTGTCCTACTTCACTTGAAACCTACCTCAACAGGAGTGTAAACCCTCCTGTGCTGAGCAACTCACATGGAAACATTCCCAGTTCTGTTAAGGCATTATATGCCTTATTATAGGCATTATATGCCTATATTATATTATAGATCTGATTATACGACCCACTATGTATAGAATTGACTCACAGAACCCCCATATTACCCCATATTCTTGGTATCCACACAGAGCTGTGTCCCAGAGGTCAGGCTTCTAAGTAAGGAAATGCAGGGTCATTGGTTGAGTAGCCCAACCAAATCCAGCCAGGAAGTGGGCAGAGCTTTAATTTCAGCCTCAGACTTGGATTCAAGGTTCAGAGCCCTTACCATTCCATAGGGTGACCACACAACCCATTTTTTGCCCTGTGTCCCGCATAATTATTGGTAGCATTCCATTCCCTCTCAAGATAACACATTCCATGGTTCCTATGGGGCAGTCCTTCCCCTGGGGTTCTGCCTCATCTGTGCCTCAGATCTATGTCTCTGGACGGATGCTGTGGTCAGGCCAACAGCGCCTCAGCACTTCCTAAAGCACCCACCAGCCCCAGGCCCCTCACCTGCCCGGAAGAGGCAAATCCAAAGAAACAGAAAATAGATTAGTGGTCGCCACAGGCCTAGGGGAAGGGAGGAATGGGGAGTGGATGCTACTGGATCCAGAGTTTCTTTGCGGGGGGTTGTCTAAAATCAGTCGTTGTGGGGCGCCTGGGTGGCTCAGTCAGTTAAGCGTCTGACTTCGGCTCAGGTCATGATCTCGCGGTCCGTGAGTTCAAGCCCCGCGTCGGGCTCTGTGCTGACAGCTCAGAGCCTGGAGCCTGTTTCAGATTCTGTGTCTCCCTCTCTCTCTGACCCTCCCCCGTTCATGCTCTGTCTCTCCCTGTCTCAAAAATAAATAAATAAACGTTAAAAAAAAAAAATTAAAATCAGTCGTTGTGGTTGCATACACTAAAAACCACAGAATGAACCAAAAAAAGGAAGAGAAACAGGTGAGGATAGGACACAGCAACATGCTTGGTAATCAAGGACCCCAGCTGGTCTCGTGAACATTCTCCATGGTTAGAAAAGGACCAAGCATCCAGCAGAATAGAAGGTAAAGAGAGCAAGAGAGAGATTTATACAGCCCCCACACACGATCCCACTTCCCTTCTCCTACAAATAACGCTCATCGGTTTGTGGCCACCAGCACTGTTGTTCACACTTAAGACAGGAAGATACTCCCCGGGAAACACCAGAGCAAGGTATACAAAGGTCTGAGACACTGAATCCGCACAACCTTACTGGGTAAGTATCATCATTCCCATTTAACAGTTAAGGAAAAAAGGGGCCCCTGGGTGGCTCAGTCGGTTAAGCGTCCGACTTCGGCTCAGGTCATGATCTCACGGTTCGTGGGTTCAAGTTTGGCGTCAGACTCCGTGCTGACAGCTCCGATTCTGTGTCTCCCTCTCTCTCTGCCCCTACCCCACTTGTACTCTGCCTCTCTCTCTCTCTCAAAAATAAATAAGCATAGAAAGAAAGAAAGAAAGAAAGAAAGACAGAAAGAAAAGAAAGAAAGAGAAAGGAAAACAGGTAAGCAAATGGAGGCTCAAGAGATACAGAAGCTAAGAGTAAATGGCCAGAGGCCAGCAGCCAGGAAGGGACATAACTGGGATATCAACATGGCTTTCAGGGACCCAAGTCTTTGTTCAAAGTGACTACACTGAAGTGGCCCCGCTCACCCCCACTCACCAGCTCCAGACCACAGGGAAAGCCCATAGTTTGAAAGTGTCACGGATGCGATCAGTGAGGATACCGCTAGAGACACAAAGGCCCAGGACAGCACCTCCGGGGTCGTCTTTTGCACAAGTACCCTGGGAATGTTCAATAGGAAGTCTGCTAAGACGGAGGGAAAGGGGATCTTAAAGTAGTTTGACGACACATACAGAAGCACGTGGCTGTCCTCTCCTCCTTCCAAAGCAAGTTCTTTATTGTCCAACCGACCGACAATTGTTAAACGAGGCCTAGCACTGTACTAGGTACACCGTACTAAGCACAAATACAAAAGTATAGGACACAGTCCCTGCCCATTTGAGGCGCACAACTTAAATCTCTCAGGAACTGTTCCAGGGTTAAAAACCAAATCGGGACTTGGATGCCAGTATTGCAATGAACAGTCTTTAGGGTCAACATCTTACAGAAAAACATCACACCCCACGTTGATCGTGGCAGGAAATCTCTTCCTGGTAGTATCGACTTCGTTATTATCAATAAACAAGGGTTACTTTAGTTCAAGTTCACCTTACATTCCCCTCCTCTGTAATTTGAATAAGAAGTTTTTTTGAAAAAGGACTTCTCAAGGGTCACGTAGTGGAAGTGCTCAGGTACACATCCGGTCAACAGCTGTCTGGCCAAACGAGCTCTAGACTACCACGTGAAACCAAGCTCACCTCCAGGCCATTTTCATGAACATTCTGAGGACCACATAAAGCACGTTTCCACGTAGGACATTATTGCCATCCGGGAGGGGGAGCGGGCGCCGCAGAGAGCGGTCCGGAGGAGACATTTTCATACCAAAAGTGAGCACCGACTCAGGGGCAGTCACAGGGGTGGCCGGGAATTTCATCTCGACCCCAAAGGAAGCTCTCAACCCTCTCTCACTCGCAGAACTCACAGGTGTGTGGTTCTGGGAACAGAAACAGACCAAAACCGAAAGTTGAAGGGAGATCATGAACTTGGCGACGATTCCATCGCAGGAGTGAACCTCCCGCTTTGAGCACAGAACATTCAGCACGGGACAGAGAAGTGGGAGCAGCAGCCTCGGGAGCCTGAAACCTGAGAAGGGGAGACAGACGCAGGGACACACGCCTGCCCCTCCGCGGGACCCTGTGGCCAAGAACCTCGGCCTCCCGCTGGGTTACTTACCCCACATGGTCTCCATCGGGCAAATAAGAGGCAAACGGGAAGGAACTAGCATGAGGGAAGGACCGGACAATTTTCTAGTGTTATGGAGACTTGACACTCTAATGAAAAAGACCTCGAGTTCCTTTAAATGAAGCACATTACACCAGGAAGAAAATAACTTAAGGGAAAAGTTCAGATCTGGACTTCAAACCCGCAGGAAGCAAGTGCCTTTTTCCTCTTGAGGATCTTTTGCTTTAAAGCACTGACAAGTGAGTTGCTAGCTCTGGCAGTGATGGGCAAGAAGGACGGGACCTTCCTGCTTACAAAAGGACACCAGCGTCCAAGGGGACTCGAGCTGTGCGGAGACGCCAGCCCCGGCTCTGCCAGCTCCACTCAGCCCCCAGCCAGCTCCCCGCCTCCTGCCCGCTGTGGAGACGGCTCTGGCGAGCGCGCACCAGGAAGCCCCCCGGGGCCCTCCACCCGCGGCCAGGCTGAGCGCCGGAGCTATCGAAGTGGAAGGTAGCATTTCACATGTAACACTGGTTTTTCTTCAAACGTAAGACTGGTTTTCTTACAGCATGTATAAGGCACAGTGTGAGAAAGCTGCTCCCGCTCCCAGCCACACACCCACACTCAGCTCCTCGCACGCACGCACGCACGCACACAGAAGAGGCCAGCTGACTTTGCCACAACGCACGGGGAAAGGATCGCTTCCGATCACTTCTGGTTTTTGAGCTGGTTGGAGAGCCAGTCCAGGCCTTCGTAAAGCCCATCTCCACTGGTGGCACAAGTGGCCTGAATGTACCAGTTTCTCTGGCGGAGGGAATGTAAGCCGAGCTTGTCTGTTATCTCCGCTGCGTTCATAGCATTCGGAAGATCCTTGAAAAAGAAAACCCGGAAGTCAGTTTTTAACGATGCATTCACATAACAAAATGCTACGTTCTTCTCCCCAAACCTACCCCACCCCACAGTCTGAGCTCAGCTGATCCTTAATCTCTCTCTCTCTCTGACCTCTCAACTCCACACTGGGTACCACCACTGGTTGTACCATCAAAACAGATGCAGAATCTGACCCCTCCTCAGCACCTCCGCAGATACCCTCCCGATGCCAGCACCATGACCTCTACCCTGGAGCACTGAAAGAACTTTCCTAATTGGTCCCCTTGCTTCTGCACTTGTTCCCCTCAAGTCTGCTCTCAACCCAGTGGTCAGGGGAAGAGCGAACCATTCTTTCAAAACCCGACAACAGCTCCGTCTCTCTCAGGGGGAGAGCCAGCGTCCTTGTGATGGTCTGCAAGGCCTTCGTGACCTGAGCCCCCGGGACCCCTCCCTAATTGTCCTGCTTAATCTTTTCAAATGCCGCAGTCACCATATGTTGCTACATTATAAAACTTACTTATTTGGTACGTGAATTACTTATCATCTGTCTCCTCTAACTAGAACCCAAGCTTGTTTACAAGCTTGTTCTCTGATATATTTCAAGTTCCTACAACCATGCCTGCCACATAATGTAGATCTAGACATATTGATATGGATCTGGATATATTGATATGGATCTAGATATAGTGATATGGAATGACATCAAAGATAGGCTAAGGAAAAAAGCTGATCTCCAGAATGTAAATATGAATACAATCACATAACTGTTTACACAGGCATAGAACGTTGTAACTCTGGGAAAAGAAGAAATTCAACAATGTTTTACCCTGAAGAGTGAGGCTAGAACATTTCACTTGGTATTCTGAACTGCTGGCATGTTTATACCATGGGCATGTTCTGTTTTTATAATTAAAAAGAACAAGCGTCATTTTCTTTTTGAAAGTCCATTGTGCTCACTAGTGAAATTCTGGACTGGCATCGAACCCAGCAGTAGGGTAATCACTGAGTGATGACCCAGCCACCATTTAAAATCATGATTACAAAGAGCTGGATGGCAAGAGAAAAAGTGACACACAGGATGCAACCCAGTCAGAAGAGCGTGAGCTCAGTCACATAACGAATGTGTTCATGGAGGAGAAAGTGGATGGAAACACACCACAATTGACTGCGGTTATCTCGGGCTGGTACGTTCCACAACTCTACCTTCTTTTCCAAGCTTAGTTCAGCTTTGAGTCCCGAGGTGGGACGGCTCTACACTTGGCCCTCCTCCCACTCTTCCTTTACTGCTTTCCATTACATTTATGTAGAAGACCCTTCTCCTCCTGGAAGATAGGCCCCCTATGATGCAACCATCTCCTCCCTCACCGCCCCCGCCCGCTCTGTTCCAGCTGTATTGGCTGCCTTGCTATTTTTGGCCCCACATGGCCACCTTCCTGCTGGCCTTCAGGTCTTCTTCTCAAATGTCATCGTATGATGGAGGAATCCTGGCCCTTCCCCACATCTATCCTCCACACTTCCAGCAGACACATTACATATTATTTACCGACTGACTCTGCTTGCGCTAGAATGCAAACTCCATGAACACAGGGATTTTTGTCCGTCTTGCTGCTCACTGCTACAACACCAATACCTAAAACAATGCCTGGATCTTAGTAGATGCTCAATTAATATTTGTTGCATGAATGAATAGAAGACATAAGCTAAAAAGGAGGTGCATAGGGGGCGCCTGGCTGTCTCGGGGTTGTGAGTTCAAGCCCCATGTTGGGCCTAGAGCTTACTTTAAAAAAAAAAGAGAGAGAGAGGTGGGGGGTAAGGTGGGAAGGTTACAGTAGAGACTAGAGAGAGAGGAAGGCAGATATCTAATTTAAGTATCCATATTTTTAAGTGAACATCTGGCAGAAATTTCAGTCCCGGTATTCAGAAAGCCAACAACATACCTGTTTATTTACAAACACCAATAAAACTGCATCTCTGAGCTCATCTTCTGCCAACATTCTGGTTAGTTCTTCTCGGGCCTCATTGACCCGCTCTCTGTCATTACTGTCAACCACGAAAATCAGACCTGGAAAGAAATCACAAGCATGTTGGTAATCTGAACCTGGAAAGGGGAACTGTTTATACGTCCTTACAGCTTCTCCCTACTTATGTGTATGGTTTCACCGAAAGCAATCCATAAGGAAGGACATCTAATCTCCAGAGTCAGGAAGGCTGCTGCACACTCAACCCACTTACCTTTTCAGAAGCATCACAGGCCTTCACCAGATTAACAGAAACAAGAATATAGAGAGAAAAGGTTAAGGTTCATGCTTTATTACATTGCTTCTACATCATGCCTACATAATGAAGTCCCAATAAAAACAAAGGACATCAAAGTTCAGAGAAGCATCCCAGGTTGGCAAGGCTCAAATGATGTTACACATCTGGCACACATCAGCGTGCCAGAGGTAATGCAGTGTTTTCTCCGTGTGCAAAGGACCATGGAAGCTTTGTGTCTGGTAACTCCCAGACCTCGCCCTATGTGTCTCTCCCTTTGGCTGGTTCATTTGTATCCCTGTGCTATAACAAAACTGTAATTCTAAGTATCTCGCTTTCCTGAGTCCTGTGAGTCATTCTGATGAATTACCTAACCTGAGGGGGTTGTGGGAACTGCTGAATTTGCAGCCAGCCCATGAGAAGTGAGGGTGGTCTGGGGACCCCATTTACGGCTGGTGTCTGAAGTGAGGGAATCTTGTGCCTCTGACCTGTGAAGTTTGGCCCAACTCCAGGTAGCTGGTGTCGGGAAATCTTTGCAGGATCCCACACTAGAGAGAGCATCAGGGATCCCCAGGAAGCAAGAGATAGGTCGAAGAAAGATACCACCACACTGTGTGGAAGCAAAGGTGGTAGAAACCTGCACAGACCTGGTTGCTGCTACGTTGGCTGGAGGAAGCATTGGGCCAAGATGATTCCCTGGGAAATCCTACTCACGCCCAAATAGAGAACGGGGAAGACCGTCTTCGCAGCCGTCCGTGTATAGTAAAGTACATAATGATAGTAAGAACTTGGTGGTTAGCTGACAATAAGCCCTCCGTGCGACAAAAACGTGAAGCGGCTGCCAGAACTAATATGCTCTCAGGCTGTATCGAGGGCAGTGTCGGCAGCTCAGTTTCTGGGGTATGGGCGATAAAAAGCCTTCTCTATCGTGTGTCAGTCAGAACATCCTGTGAAGATTACATGGTCGCTGCAGGACCCCACGCTCTACAACGCAGGCGCACTGGAAGGATTCAAAGAAAGACTAGGATGGCAGAGGAACTAGAGACGATGTCAGACGAAAAAGAACTGACATAACCGGGGATATTTTATCTCGAGAAAAGACTCACTGGGGGACTGACAGCTGTCTTCAAATATCTAAGAGTTCATGCCATAAAGAGAGGTTCAACTGGTTTCATATAGCTCTATAAGTACCCTGAAGATCAGTGGGTACAAACTACAGGACATCAACAAAGAGTCAACAAAACTGAAGACGCAACGGGCTGCCTCGGGAGGCCTCCCTGTCGCTGGGGAGATTTGTGCCCCGCTTCAGCCACAGCTTATGGGGACACTGCCAAAGGGACCTTCCCGGTAGCAGAAGTGTAGCATGAGAGGATGACTTCTTGGCTGCCTCCAACACGGATTTCACAGCGATGTCAGGAGGGAGAACCGGCGCTGGCCCTCTGCCCCTTTCCTCCTGCTTCCCAGGCCCACCCGACAGCTGCCTGGCCAGCTGCTCTGGGGTGGCCCACTCCTCAGACAGGAGCTCCCACGGCTTCGGGGTGCTCGGGTGCTGCACCCGAGCCAAAGTCCCGTCTGTTATATCACATCAGATTAAAACAATGCAGAACATCCAAAACTTCTCCCGAAGATGCAATATTCTACCAATAGTATAACCAGGTCTCTGATCATAACTAAGCAAACAAGGTTATCCAGAAATTCGAGGAGATCCTTAGTCTCCAAAGCAGAGTTGACAGGGTGGGAGCAGACGTAGAATCCCTTCACCATTCCTGATAGAAACAAAGGTTTATAAATATCAGGGCCCACTTTATACTGCTTTCACATAAATCCTGATCTGAGAAACAAAAGAATCTAGCATCAGACTGACTCTACTTTTGAACGGGGAGAACCTAGAAAAGATCATTTTACACATGAATGGTACACTACAATTTGTTTTAAAAGGCCGGGAGGCTGGGGCACCTGGGTGGCTCGGTGGGTTAAGCATCCGACTTTGGCTCAGGTCATGATCTCACGGTCCATGAGTGAGTTCGAGCTCGGCATTGGGCTCTGAGCTGACATGCAGAAAATATCTTTGGACAGATGTGCAAAAAAACAGAAGTGCTGGTCTACGGAGGGAGAACTGGGTGGTTAGGAGACAGGAAGGAGACAGTGGCATTTCATTATACACTTTTATTTCTTTTGGAAATTTGAACCGTATAAATGTATGACCATTTAACAAATTAAAATTACTACACCTACAATCAAGGAGAAAAACCTTAAAAAAAAAAAAAAAAAAAAAGAGAAAAATCTGTCCACGTGAGAACTAATGGACCATTTTATGCACTCTATGTAATATAATCAACTAAGAAATCACATAAACTATTCAAATTCCAATCTATACAAGGGAAGCCTAGTGAAGACAGTCAAATGTCTTAATGGAGAGCTAAAAGCTATCATTTAGTCTGTCATACTCAACATACTGATGAAGAAAATTTAAATAATAAAAGACAGCCTGACCTTTGAGAAGCTGGCAGAAGAAAAAGAGGCAGCATCCAAGGCCACTCAGAACTGAGATGCCTGGACCCACCACAGACAGCAAATCCATTCTTCAAACACTCCCCATTCGCTAATCTCATGAGCAGTCTAAATTACGCACCGCAAGGTCCTAGAACACAGCCAGGTGCCTGCCATCAAAGCAACAGTCGCTGGAGTTCAATTAAACTGGACTTGTTAAGAATAGAAGACTGAAAACAAAAAGGCACTTCAACTCGGTGACTGAAGGTGACAGCACTGAATCAGGCAGGCAAAAGGAATCCTGCCAGAGAATGAGGAAGTAAAACCTCTCACAATTTGGGCTCTGTGATGGGGTAATTTACATGTCAACTTGACTGGCCAACGGGGTGCCCAGACATGTGGTCAAACGTTTTCTCTGGGTGTGTCTGGGAGGGGTTTCTGGATGAGGTTAATGACATCTGAATCAGCAGACTGCCTTTCCCAGCGGGAGTGGGCCTCTCCAGTCCACTGAAGGCCTGAAGAAAAGAAAAGAGTGAGAGAAGTCCCTGCCTGGCCATCCTGGAACTGGCCTCCAGGACTTCTGGCTCTGGACTGGAACTTCCAGCATCAGCCACCCTGGTTCTCCTGCTTGCTAAATGCAAATCCTGGGACTGCTCAGCCTTTGTAACCACGTGAGCCAGTTCCCTATAATAAATCTGAGATATATGTATATATACATATTTATAGATATATAGATATATAGATATATAGATATATATATTTCCATCCATCCTATTGGTTCTGTTTCCTCTGGAGAAGCCAGACTAATACAGGCTCCTAGCCTACTACCATCTAACCACCGAACAAAGCATTTTACAAAATCAATCTCATTCAAGCCAAATGATCCAACACAGGAGGTGGTACCTCCATTTTATAGATAAGGAAACTGAGAAAAGATTACTTAACCCTCCCAAGATTTCATAGCAGAGCCGTGGTTCAGACCCACGCTTTCTAGATTTATTGACTAATGAGGAATTGCATCCGTCTGGCCATTATGGCAAGTACCAACCCAAGATAAATGAACACTCTTGAGTATCAGAAGGTATACTGTCTGCAGCGGATTGAAACAGAGATATAAAAATATAACAGTCATCATGCAAGTTGCTAGGTTATCAAGTCAGTTCTCTGAAGATCAATAAAGGTAAAGAATTAAGCACTTTTTCTGCCTTTCTTATATAAACTATATTTCAGAGAAACCAAATATTTGATGGGAGTTCTCTGTTTAGAAGGATTTCAGCTAACAAATACAACTGAAATGACACGATCTAGAAAAATCACCATTCTGTAACTCTAATAACAGATCTAGCAGTCTTCCACGAATGCTAGAATCACTCAGTGAAAGGCAACTTTATTTTGGGAGAAGTATGCTGAAACCATCTGAATCCATTTAGCATCACTAAAAGTGGGACAACCAGGCCTGTGTTAAGATGTGATACAACAGGAAGTACTTAGCACCACTTCTGAAGTATTCTTGCCGCCAATATGAACCAGAATGTAACCACACCTCTAGAACAAACTACCATTTTACAAGATATCCATAGACAAATTAAGTAACACTACAATAATCAGCCAAATCCAAAATGCAGGATAAACATCTAACAAAAAATGACGCAGGAAAAAAAGAGGTGGGGAGAAGATCTGTTTTAGAGTAAGAGACTAAAGGGACGTAACCATGAAACGCAATGTGTGAACTTTGGTTCCCAATGCAAACAAATCAAACGTAGAAAGGACATATCTGACCCACCTGGAGAAACTTGAATACGGGCTGGGTACTTGTCATTAAAGAATTAATACTAATTTTGGGGGTGTGATAATGGCATGGAGATTATGTTCAGAAAAAAAGGCTTTATCGGTTTGAAATGAAAACTGAAGGATACATGAGCAAAAGGTATCACGTCTGGGCTTTGCTAGAACATACTCTGCAAAATGCTAATAAACTGTTGAAGCTGGGCAATGGGTACAAGGGGGGTTCATTCTGCATCCTCTCCTCCTTATATCTTTTGAAGTTTCCACTAACAACAACAACAAGTGTGTGTGTATACATACACACATATATGTTTACACGCACACACAGCATTTTAAGAAAAAAAATATACAATTTACTTTAAAGGCTGAGAAAATAGCTGCAAATGAAGTGAAGTGCTACAACAGTGATCTAAAACATAAAGGGCCAGCAGGCTTGGGCACTGGGTGTGATAAGACCGACAAATACAGGCCTTCATTATGAGCCGCATGCAATGAAAACACCACCAGTAGTAGAATCTGCAAAATTAAGACTCCAAATAAGTTCTAAAGCGAGCGTGAAGATGCCATCTGGTTATGATTCTACATGAGAATCAGGGTGTAAACAGCTATGTGAACAGTTTATGGATATCTTGACAGGCAACATTCTAGAAGGTAGCATTTATCCAACACAAAATCCATGGAAAAAACCTCAAAAAGATTGATGATGGGTGTGGACCCATTAGAACCCCAACTTCTAAGAAACCAGTGATAAGGAAACAAGGCAAGGATCTGGGATATGCATGTCGATTCCTACACCTCTAGAATAGCAGGGCAACAGGGAGGGACTGTGGCCACACAAGACGCTGGCATCTGGGGTTCCAGCCACGCCTGTTCATTTCTTTCTCTCCAGAGGCATGATTCTTAGATATTCTCAACAGGTTTAAAAGAGCTTACTGAATCCAAATTCTTCAAATACCGGTACTTCATCTAACATACATACAATTCTCAATGAACCAAAAGACAAAATTCATCAGGATAGCCCTTTTTTAACGAATCTGGATTAAGAGAAGTTTTCTAGGTAGGGCATTAATTCCCAAGCACCTTTTTTAGAAAGGCAGGGACCATTTTCCAAAAAGAAACCTCCCCAGGAAGTGTAAGTGGGTCATTGGAAGAGAAGGAACGACTGACAGTCCAAACAGAGCAGAGCACAAGGTTTTGCCACGAGCATCCAACTTTAGACGCATTTAATACAAATGGTTCCAAGGCCACAGACTGGACAACCTTTACCTTGGGTGTTCTGGAAATAATGTCGCCACAAAGGTCTGATTTTGTCCTGGCCACCAACATCCCAGACTGTGAAGCTGATATTTTTATATTCTACCGTTTCCACATTGAAACCTAAATTGGGAAGACGGAGAAAATTGTTAATGAAGACTTCTGTTGGCTGAATGATTTCAATGAATTTCAGCTAACATTTGGACAGTACTTTTAATTTACAAAGCAACTTGCTAGTCAAAGATCTATAGCTTACAGGGGGCGCTGGGCTGGCTCAGTCGATAGAGCATGCAACGCTTGATCTCAGGATAGTGTGTTCAAGCCCTACTCTGAGCCTAGAGCTTACTTAAAAAAGAAGAAAAGATCTATGGCTTACAAAACCGAGTATGTTAGCTCGCTCTTTCACTCATCACCTTCTCTACTCTCTCCAGACTCAAACCTCACACATCCTCTTCTTTTCTCTCAGCAGATCTTACAGTGCACTTCAGAGCAAACAGAAGCCACTAATGGGACGACTTTCACCTCCCACCAAACAGTGTAGAAACCTACCTACACCTTTCCCCACCCTTTGCTTCCCTCCTTGGAACAACAGAAGAGGGCCACTATCCAATGTCAGTTCTAACCACTCATACCGCCAGACCTTGGGCTGCTCTCCCCCCCGCTCTCTGAAATCCCCACCCTGTTCTTCTTAGCACGCTTAAATCTTTACATCTTTCAAAAAAAGCCCTTCCTTGACTCCACATCTTGAACTGCTACCACCCTCTATTTTCCCTGTTAAAGCCAAACTTCTCCGAGAATAGTTACATTCACTGCACCTACTGTGTCACCTTGTACCCTAGAAAACCTTGGTTCTGCCCCACCATGTTACAGACCTGGCGTTGCCGAGGCAAGTAGTGACCGGCACGTCAATAAATCCAACAGATGCTCTTTGGTTCTTAGGTAATTTGACTTCACATCTGACACTACTGCTCACTCCCTCCTTGAAACTCTTCCCTGGTTTCCCATTCTCCTTCTAATTCTATGGCTGAACCTTCTTGGTCTACTTAGTGAGCTCAACCACATTTAATTGATCCTTAGATGATGGACTTCTAGGACTCTGTACTGCCCCATCCATTCTCTTCTTTCCACATCCCCAGAGGTAATCTCCTTCCCTCCTGGGGCTGTATCACCATTTTTGTGCTAATGACTCAAATTTACATGATCTGAACCCAGATCTCTTGAGCTTCAGGTCCATAATCCAACCTTCTATCCAACATCTTTGGTTAAATGTCTCAAAGGCTCCGGTAAGGCAGTACGTCAAAACTGAACTTAAGATCCCCACCCCTCTAACCTGCTCCTCTCCTAGCTACCCCTGCACCCCTTCATCCCACAAGCTGGAAATCTGGAAGGCATCACTGACACTTTCAATTCTCTCACCCCTAAAATTCTTATTATGGGGGCACCCGAGTGGCTCAGTCGGTTAAGTGTCCGACTTCGGCTCAGGTCATGATCTCACGGTTCACGAGTTTGAGCCCCGGGTCGGGCTCTGTGCTGACAGCTCAGAGCCTGGAGCCTGCTTTGGATTCTGTGTCTCCCTCCCTCGCTCTCTCTGCCCATCCCCCACTCACACTCTGTCCCTCTCTCATTGTCAAAAATAAGTAAAAATTTTTAATAAAAAAGAATTCTCATTATCAAATCTTATCTGTCCAACCTCCTAAATATCTAATAGTCACCCTAACCCATGAAACTGTCATTTCTTGCCTCAATTATTGAAGCAACCTAACTAACCTAGCAGCAGCCACTCTTCCTCTCTGTCCACTACCATTTTCTAATCAAAACTCTCAAAACACATGTGGTCATATCACTTCCCTACACATTCATGCTTGATTGAAATATTTAAAATAAGGGGGGAAAAGTAATCTCTTTGGCTTCCCACACCCAAATCTCAAACATGACTGTTGAGGCCTACCACAACCTGGGACTGCTCACTTTCCAGATCTCACTTTGAGTCAAGCCTGGTTTTCGCGAGGGGCTCTCACTACATTGCAGAAATCTCAATTCTTGCTAAATAAATGCATAATTTCAATGCCATTCTAAAGCAAAGAGGGAAAGGAAGTGGGATAGGAAACTTAGCAAAACAATCTTAAATGTAATCTGGAAAAATAAGTAAGCATAACCAAGAACTCTCTGAAAACAGGTAACAAATTACTTTTAAGATATTAGGGGTGCCCAAATGGCTCAGTCAGTTAGGTGTCTGACTCTCGGCTCTGGCTCAAGTCATGATCTCACGGTTTCGTGAGTTTGAGCCCCGCATGAGGCTCTGTGCTAATGGTGCGGAGCCTGCTTGGGATTCTCATTCTCTGTCTCTGTCTCTCTCTCCACCCCCCTGTCTCTACCCCTCCCCCGCTCACACTGTGTGTGTGTGTGTGTGTGTGTGTGTGTGTGTGTGTGTCTCAAAATAAATAAATAAACAAAAAAAATTTTTTAAGATATTATCAAACCTTAATAATACTTGAAATAATTAAGTTCAAATGACGACAACAGGGGGTTGTCCAGAAGGACACACACACCCATGAAAACTTAATATATGACAAAGAAGGCATTTAAAATCAGTGTGGGGGGGCGCCTGGGTGGCGCAGTCGGTTAAGCGTCCGACTTCAGCCAGGTCACGATCTCGCGGTCCGTGAGTTCGAGCCCCGCGTCAGGCTCTGGGCTGATGGCTCGGAGCCTGGAGCCTGTTTCCGATTCTGTGTCTCCCTCTCTCTCTGCCCCTCCCCCGTTCATGCTCTGTCTCTCTCTGTCTGTCCCAAAAATAAATAAAAAACGTTGGAAAAAAAAAAAATTAAAAAAAAAATAAAATAAAATAAAATAAAATCAGTGTGGAAACACTAGCCAATAAATGGTGGAGAGCTGTCTATCCCTGCACGTGTCCTATACACATGTGACTGTCTGGATTTAATTGAAATTAAAAACGTGGGCTCCTCAATCGCACTAGCCACATTTCAAGCGCTCAAGAGCCACTTGCGGCTATGGCTATCAACCTGGACAGCGGTCACAGAACACTTCCATCACTGCAGAATGTTCTACTGGACAGCACTGGCCTTCTCATTTGAAAAATATAACTAGGGGCACCTGGGTGGCTCAGTCGGTTAAGCGGCCGACTTCGGCTCAGGTCATGACCTCGCAGCTTGTGAGTTCGAGCCTCGCTTCGGGCTCTGCTGACAGCTCAGAGCCTGCAGCCTGCTTCAGAGTCTGTGTCTCCCTCTCTCTGCCCCTTCCCCAGCTCACACTCTGTCTCTCTCCCTCTCTCTCAAAAATAAATAATTAAAAAAAACAAAATAAAAATAAAAATAAATATAACTAAATCCCTAACTTACTTGTAACAGAAAAATAAACTTCAAGTAAATATTTCAATGTTTTTAAAAATGAAATAAAAATAATGCAAAAAAAATAATAACGCATTATTATTAGCAGTAGAAAATATTGGTGAATACTTTTATGACCCCAGATTGAGGGAGACCTTTCTAAAAATGATACCAAACCTAAAAAAAGAAAAAAATTGGTAAATTTGGCTACCTAAAATTCTGTATGGCAAAACACAGAAAAAAAGAGGTTGAAAGACCATCAACTGGAAAACCAGCATGGGACAAGACTTGTTCCTGACCCATAATGTCCTTCTTCAAATCGGTAAGAGACATATAAACATGCCAACAAAAAGAAAAAACCCTAGAACCATATTAAAATCAAGTCACAGAAGAGCAAATACAAAAGACCCACTGATGTTTGAATATATTCACTTACAATAGAAGAAATCCCAATAAAAATCAGTGTTTTTTCTCTATCAGATCGGCAAATTCCCTGGAGAAATTAACACTTTTTAGTAGCTGCTGACACAACCTTTTTGGTGAGTGTGTACCCATATTAAATGTACGTTGTTTTTAAGTAAACTCTACGCCCAATGCGGGGCTCAAACTCACAACTCCAAGATCAAGAGTCACATGCTCCACTGACTGAGCCAGCCAGCCCCCCCTAAATGTACATTGGTTTTAACATAGCAATCCCTCCTCCAGAAATCACTGCAAGGAGAAAACTTTGCAAAAATGTTAAAGATGCTTACTTCAGCATCACTTACAAAGAACAACCATCAGTGGAAATTCATTAAAATATAGCTACAATGGAATACTATCCAGTTATTAAAATGCGATGTTCGGGGCGCCTGGGTGGCTCAGTCAGTTAAGCGTCCGACTTCAGCTCAGGTCACGATCTCGCGGTCCGTGAGTTCGAGCCCCGCATCGGGCTCTGGGCTGATGGCTCAGAGCCTGGAGCCTGCTTCCGATTCTGTGTCTCCCTCTCTCTCTGCCCCTCCCCAGTTCATGCTCTGTCTCTCTCTGTCCCAAAAATAAATAAACGTTAAAAATTAAAAAAAATAAAAAATAAAAATAAAATGCGATGTTCATCTGTATCAGTCGTTAGGTAAGCCCCCAAACTTAGTGACTTAAAATAATGATTCCCTCCATCACCACCACCAATTCTGTGGGTTGCCTGGGTTTCCCCCTGTAGTACATTCAGCCAAGGAATCCCCTGGGGGCTGGGCCAGGCTTCTCTCTCTCCAGGTAGTCTTTTCATTCTCAAGGAACATCGGGCTTCCTCTTCTGAAGGTGGCAGTGTTCCAGAAGTGCCAGCCCCAGGGCAAAAGCACTAACTTCATCTTTGCTTGAATTACATTTGTTGATGCTCCCTAAGCCAAAGCAAGCCTGTGGCCAAGCTGAGCATCACAGTAGAAGGGAACTGCATATGGGCTTGGAGAGGAATGATGCATTGGGGGCCATTAGTTTAATGATCTACCACAAGGTTGGTATCCAATTCATTCACCAAACATTTACTGGACAGGGGTGCCCGAGTGGCTCAGTCAGATAAGTGCCCCACTCTTGACCTGATTTTTGGCTCAGGCCACGATTTCATGGTTCCTGAGTTCGAGCCCCACGCTGCACTCTCCACGCGGAGCCTGGCTGGGATTCAATCTCTCTGACCCTCCCTGCCCCCCAGCTGGCTCATGTGTGCGCATGCATGTGCTCTCTCTCTCTCTCTCTCTCTCAAAATAAATAAATAAACTTAAAAAAAAAAATATATATATTTATGGGGTCTGTGTGTGGCTCAGCCAGTTAAGTGTCAGGCTCTTGATTTCCGCTCAGGTCATGAAATCGAGCCAGCATCTGGCTTTGTGCTAACAGCATGGAGCCTGCTTGGGATTCCCTCTCCCTCTCTCTCTGCCCCTTCTGTGTGTTCTCTCTCAAAATATGTAAAATAAACTTTAAAAATTATCTCAAAAATAAGTAAACTTAAAAATAGTTACTGGACGACTATGTGCCAGGCATTTTGCCAGGGGCTTGGGAACAGTGGTGAAAAAGACAGACATGGTTCCTGCCCTTATCTCACACACACACACTGTTGGAAGGAAGACAAGTGAGCAAGCAATGACAAATGTGTTGAGAGTTACTAAGAAGTTCAAGTTACTATGGAAACTTTTACCAGGGGAAAACCAGTCCAGGGTATCAGGAGAGGTGTCCCTGAGAAATAATGTGTAAACTAAGACCAAAAGAATGAGCTGGCATTAGCTACATAAAGGGGGAGGAGGCTAAGGAAGAAAGCGGGAAAGCATTCCACAGGGAGGAAATAACAAGAGAGATCCAAATATACTGTCTAATGCAGAGTAAGGTGGAAAACAGCACACATATGATTTTACAAAAATATTTACCAAAATCTTTTTTTTTGTTTTAGGTTTATTTATTTTGAGACAGAGAGAGAACAAGGAAGGGGCAGAGAGAGAGGGAGAGAAAGAATCTCAAGCACGCTTCATGCAGTCAGTGCAGACAGAGCCCAACACGGGGCTCGATCTCAAGAACCCTCACAAACCACGAGATCATGACCTGAGCCAAAATCAAGAATCGGACACTTAATCGACGACTGAGCCACCCAGATACCCCTTCACCAAAATCTTCATGGTACAGTGTTTTTAACACTTGTTTATATTTTGCTGTAGGTCTGGTATCATGGAAGCATGAATTATTTTTATAATTGGAGAAAACCACACAATTCTGCTATTTTCATTTGGGACTGATGACATTTTTTTAAAATTGTGGGTATGAATGTTTTTGTCCATCTGGTTTCCTCCTTCTCCAAATGTTGCAATCTCTGAAACCATTGCCCAAGTTGGAAGTCGATCCTTTGGTTCCTGTGACTAATCCAACATTCAGAATGCTACTGACTTCACACATCATCCTGGGGAGCCTATTCTTACGTGGGAGTTTGGATCTAGAGGCAGTTCATAAGGCAGAGATCAAGTCCTGTCAAACCTGCCTTTGCAAAATCCCTAAATGGCCCACAAAACACAGTGCCGGGGTGCAGGGATAACTACACTGCCATGTCGTCCTCCAGCATTGGAATAAATCAGATTCTTCAGCTGGACACCAACTCAAGCAACTGGTTTGAGCCAGAGTGAAGAAAATCACACTGCATCTTTAAACCTAGAAGCATACTTCCTGCGGACATGCTTCCCCTTAGAAAGGCCAGCTGGAAGGAAGTCTGACTGAAGAGGCAACAGTAATTGCCAGCTCCCATCTCAGGCTGAGGCTGGGACACACACTGAGTGGAAGAGAGGACATACCTGCCCTCCCGGTTTGTTTGTCTGTTTTAAGATTTTATCTTTAAGTGATCTCCACATGGGACATGAGGGTCAAACTCCCAACACCCAAGATCAAGAGTCCCAAGGAGCCTGCTATGGAATCTGTGTCTCCCTCTTTCTCTGCCCTTCCCCTGTTCACGCTGTCTCTCTCTCCTTCAAAAATAAATCAACATAGGGGCACCTGGGTGGCTCAGTAGGTTAAGTATCCAACTTTGGCTCAGGTAATGATCTCACAGTTCATGAGTTCAAGCCCCGCATCCTGCTCTGTGCCGACAGGTTGGAGCCTGGAGCCTGCTTCAGATTCTGTGTGTCTGTCTGTCTCTCTCTCTCTCTCTGCCCCTTTCCCTGCTCGTGCTCTGTCTCTCAAAAATAAACGTTAAAAAAATTTTTTTTAAATAAATAAATAAACGTTAAGATTTTATCTTCATGTGATCTCCACATCCAACCATGAGCCATGAGGCTCAAACTCACAATACCCAAGATGAAGAGTCCCAAGCTCTACCAAGCAAGCCAGCCAGGTGCCCCTGCCCTCCCTGTTTTAATCATTATCTTTTTCCTTTTTTTGCCAGGCAGATAGGGTTAAGTGTGCTTAAACCGAAATGTGTTCATTTGAATGCCCTGTAAACCTAGCAATGTCCTAGAGATGCCAGGGAACAACTAAGAAATTCTATACCACCTAATTTTGGCCTCAAAAAGTTTATGCTCTTGGGGCAGACAAAATTTTCAAAAAAAGTATTTAGTAATAGGGATGCCTGGGTGGCTCAGTCGGTTAAGCATCTGACTTCAGCTCAGGTCATGATCTCACAGTTCGTGGGTTCAAGCCCCACATCAGGCTCTGTACTGAGAGTATGGAGCCTGCTTGGGATTCTCTCTGTCCCGCTCTCTCTGCCCCTCCCCCATTCACACTTTCTCTCAAAATGAATAAACTTAAAAAAAAAAAGTATTCAATAACAAAAAAGCATGCGAAAGTATAACATACTAAGTTGTAAATTGGTCTTGTCACAGGTCCTGAACATACCTATTGTGGGGATGGTAGTCACAATCTCTCCCAGTTTCAATTTATACAAGATGGTGGTTTTTCCAGCCGCATCCAAACCCACCATAAGAATCCGCATCTCTTTTTTCCCAAATAGACTTTTAAACAGTTTTTCAAAAACGTTCCCCATTGTGACTGAATTCTGTTACCTGAAAAGAAAGGCAAATTAAGTAACTGTTCTTTGCAGAGATATGGAAACGCCATACATAAAATACAAGTCTCTGTCAGAAGTGGCTCCTAGTAAAATTTAAACAATTTTAAGTATAATTTGGCCAATAAAGAGAGAGTAGTGTATCTAATTTTCAAAAGGAGGGGCGCCTGGGTGGCTCAGTCGGTTAAGCGTCCGACTTCAGCTCAGGTCATGATCTCACGGTCCGTGAGTTCGAGCCCCGCATCCGGCTCCGGGCTGATGGCTCAGAGCCTGGAGCCTGCTTCCGGTTCTGTGTCTCCCTATCTCTCCGCCCCTCCCCCGTTCATGCTCTGTCTCTCTCTGTCTCAAAAATAAATAAACGTTAAAAAAAAAAAAAAAAAAGGGGAAATTCAACTAAGCTTTTTGATGTCTTGCCACAAAATTCTCTTTTTTCCTTGCAGCACCCAAATGGGATAATGGAAACACAGTCAATGATACCACTACGGCAGCAGGCTTTGGTCACCCTAAGTATGGAAGCCATGCCACAACATATACATCTACACTCTCTTGAAATGAGAACTAATGAAGGACAGAACCAGTGTATTTTTTTTAATGTTTTTATTTATTTTTGAGACAGAGAGAGACAGAGCATGAGCAGAGGAGGGGCAGAGAGAGGGGGAGACACAGAATCCGAAGCAGGCTCCAGGCTCTGAACTCTCAGCACAGAGCCTGAGGCGGGGCTTGAACTCACAGACCGCGAGATCCTGACCTGAGCGGAAGTCGGACGCTTCACCGACTGAGCCACCCAGGCGCCCCAGAACCAGTGTATTTTACTGGATGTGAAGCAAAGTCCTTAAGGCAGGTTAAGTATCAGTATCTCTTAGAAATTTAGTAGTTGCCTTTGGCTAGCAATCAGTATCAATATCCAGAAAAGAACCTACAAAATTTTCAGAGGGGAGGAAATAGGGCATTGAGCCACCGCACTGCTAATAGAGAAACTGGGCAAAGAGTTGAGGAGATCCCATAGCATCCAGTGTTGACATCACCTGCCTCTCAACCAATTTTTTTTTACTTTTTGTTGAAATATAATTTACACACAGATAAAAACACACACGATAACCATACAGTTCAATGAAATGTCAGGAACCAATCATAAAAAGATGATTACCAGCGACCCAGAGCTCCTTGTTCCTCAATCCCAATCTTGACCTCCCAAAAGGTAATCACTATTATTGATATCTAACAGCATACATGTTCAATATTTTATTTTTTAGGAGAGTGCATGATAGATTCTATAAAGAAAGGCAAGAGTAAAGACAGACTAGCTTTGCAGGAATTTACAGTCTTTTAACACATCAGCCTATGAAGTGTAAGCTTGACATTCTAAAGACTTAAAATAGTACTTTGTCTGAATCTCGAACCAAGCTCCTCAAAGTCTACAAAGATTCTCCCACCCCCCCACCCAAAAATCCTTGTTATAAAGACTATGATTTTCCAGTTAAACTGCTAAACAAAGAAAAACTTTACTCCCTGGCAGAGCAGAGAGAAAATGCAGTAAGGACTGCCAATCTCATTCATCTAGACCCTAGTGACCTCAGAGGGGAGGTCACCAAATTCCAGAGGCCTCACGAATGAAATTCAACGATTTCCCACAGTAGCCTAACACGTATGATGTCCAAGCATATACCATTCTGTTCCGCCATCAGAGAAAAGAAGCATTTATCCCGTACATAAATGAAGTAAAGATGAACTGCTACAACCAAAGAATGATGAATGCTTTTATCATTCACAGATGGTGTGTATGTAAAGTATACAAACGTCCAGGGCATTGCAGCAGTCAAAATCTTGTTGGGCGACAAAACTAGAGACGCCTTGTCTTTGTTTCCGAAAAAAACGCAAACCGCATAGATGAGAAAAACTGTAAGGAACGTGCTGGGAGTGGAGTGGGGAGGTACTTCCCGCTTACACGTCCTTTGAGCCAAATACTCGTGCTCCGTTCCCCCTCCCAACCACACACAGTACACCACCTAGGTTTTCCCTCCTGCTTCTCTTTCCCTCTTCTTCCTCCTCATCTGCCAGGGGCTCCCAAATCCCGCTGCGTTTCTGGAAACCCTCTGGGGAAAAATATCCCCGATCCCGGCGCCTCTTTAGCACGTTCACCCTTCCCTGCCACAAGCACCAACTATCCATCAAGGAGGAACAGCGGCGAGACCCTCTGGGCGCGAACGAGAAGGGGGCGGGGGAGGGGAGCAAATGGGCGTGCGCGGCGGGCAGGCACGGGCTCCGGGTCCCCGGGAAGAATCCAGAATGCCTTTTCTGCCCGTCCGCCAGGCCGCTCCCTCTCAACCTGCCTGCCCTCGGGAGAGCGGAGGGTCACGGTGGACGCGCCAAGCTTCCCCCGGGTACCCGCAGCGCTGGCCCTACAGAAGGTGGAAAAGGGACAGGGAGCCCGACCCCTTTCCGCAGGCCAACCGCTGTTCTCTGGTTTCCTGGCCGCTGACGGTGCGGAAATCCAGCCAGGCCTTGAATGCTGCCGCCCCTTCTACCCAGCCGCACTTACCTTTACCTGCCGCCGCACAGGGCACCGTTACCCACACCACTGCCTTTCGGATTTCGGCTCCCCTCTGCAAAATGGCGACCGGCGCGGGGGCGGGAACGGCAGCCAACCAATCATCCATCGCCTCTTGGAGCTTTCGTACCAATGAGCTCGAAGTTCTGTGAGTGACGACGTGTCTGGCCAATGCAAAGGATAATAAGAGCCTGGGCGGGAGGAGGCCCGCCCCTCGCGACCTAGGCGACGGCACGAAGCTCTGGAAATGCCGGGTTTATCTTCCAATGACAGCTCCCGGCTTCCAGGCAAGACACTCCCACACGCCCCGCCCCAGTGCCGCGCGCGACCAATCAGAAAAGTAAAAGGATTTCCGATTTGCTGCGCCAATCAACTCGGAAAAATCCTTGGGATTGAACTAACCCCGGGAGCATTGGAACCAACCGGGTGGGGGCATGTGGGCGGGGCCAAATTCATAAGGATATTTAAGGAAATTTACCGTGTTTGAGCTAAAAGTAGAAACTAGTTTGGGGCGGTGTCCTGTGTAGGAAATACCCAGACGCTGACACCGAATTTAGGCTTAAGGAAAGTTTCCTACTCAGTCTGAAGCTAGACTGCAGCCCTGCCTCTAAACAAACAGATTTTCAACAGTTGGGTAAAATACTAGCCACCTGCAGAGTTCAGATGTCACAGTACCACAGTCTTCACTTCCACTCAATAATAACTCAGTCCCTCTCAATGCCAACTTGGTTAGCTAAAAAGGTAACCAACTGCTGTAAATGATACCTAACAAAAAATAATCGAAAATGAACACCTGCTGAACACATACCGTGTGCCATGAAAGTCAAGGGCTTTACCTGCATGACCATAACGCCTCGTGAATTAGAAACTATCATTTCCATTTTACAAAGAGGAAAATTAAGTAGCCGGCCACAGATAAAAGCTTAGGTCTTAATCTTTTTAATGAAATACTTTCTGTCCCGGTCACAGTGATTGTACATATGAAAGTAAACATATAGGAGGTTTTTCTACATGACTCCTTAAAAATTTTTTCTGACTATAAAAAACTTATACAAAGTTGCTTTTAAAAATACATGAGAAATGGCATTCCTCACCAGAGAGAGGAAGAAAAGGAGGAAGGGGAAGAGAAAAGAAAAAAATTACCCATCATTCTATCACTTAGAGGCAATCACTGATATATTTTCAATTACTTATTTCCAGACATTCTTCTCTGCAATTTTTACATAGTTCAGATTAGCAATACATAAAACTTGGGTTTTTTCCCAGTTAGCATTTTAATCTGAGCATTTTCCACATTACTTAACATTGTAACATTTCTTAAAATTTTTTTTAATGTTATTCATTTTTGAGAGAGAGAAAAATAGAATGTGAACAGGGGAGAGGCAGAGAGAGGGAGACACAGAATCTAAAGCAGGCTCCAGGCTCTGAGCTGTCAGCACAGAGCCTGATTTGGGTCTTGAACTCATGAACCATGAGATCATGACCTGAGCTGAAGTCGGATGCTCAACCCACTGAGTCACCCAGGCGCCCCAATATTTTAACATTTCTGATAGCTGTGTGATATTCCATCATACAGATATACCCTGATTTATTTAATCATTTTCAAGGAGTTCAACATTTAGATTGCGTTTAAGTTTTTCTATGTGAATAATGTTGCAGTGAACTTTCCCCCCCCAGCATTCCTTGCTATTTTTTTCAGGAAAGAAGTCCAAAAGTGGAATCGCTGGGTCAAAACATGAAGTTGTTTAAGTCTCGATAACAATTACACAGCCAAATTGTATTCTGAGTAGACTGTACAAACGAACATTCCCATCAACCAAGTGAAAACAGTGCTTACTTCATCATCTGGTAAGCTCTTTTTAATGTGTTTTGTTTGCTGATTTGATAACCACCAAAAAAAGGATCTCATGTTGGTTTCATTTTTATTTCTTCGATTACTTGTTTTTTCCCAAATGTTTACTAGTATTTGTATTTCATCTACTACATCTATTCATGTCTTTCTGCTGACTTTCAAGTCAAAGATGCAAAACTGTTTTGCCAGAAACTATAAGGTTGCTTAAATGGATTCCTCATAACGTGAAAAAAGGATGAAATAGCAAAAAGCTTTTTATCTACCATTGTTTATACCTACAGAAGGAATGTTGGAGCTGATAATAATGAGACTTTATCCCTCCACCCCTACCGACCTGAGAATATGCATTATTTTCCCAAGATCTGCATTATGCCTGTGAATAAAACAAAGTCCCTGCCCACATGGCACTCAATTATTAAAGGATTACAACCATATATAGATTCACACATTAACACAGAGACATGTTTTATATACATACGCACATATTTATGTTTTATCTTTTTATATGTGTTTTTTATACACACATATATGTTTCATATATTTTTTATTATGATATGCATGGGGAATGTGTGGGAGAGGGGCTAGAAGAAAACAGCTCTAATTTGCTAGTAAGTGTATTCAGGAGACAAGGTTGTGATTTTAAGTGATCTAGAGAAAATACTAATTTCAGAGGGCAAAACTCAACTTTTTTTTTTTTTTTTTAAATACAAAACTGACAATTAGGAAGAAGGTTTAATTGAGATCATGGTAACTGTTCAGGGGAGGTTCATCCAGCTCAATTGTGGTGATCCAATAAATAAATTGCTACTGTAAGTGATGTTGACTGATTGGTTTTTATTTTTTAATTTCTTTTAATGTTTATTTATTTTTGAGAGAAAGAGAAAGAGAGAGAGACAGAGCGCAAGTGGGGGAGGGGCAGAGAGAGAAGGAGGCACAGAATCCAAAGCAGGCTTCAGGCTCTGAGCGGTGGGCCCAGAGCCTGATGTGGGGCTCAAACCCATGAACTGTGAGATCGTGACCTGAGCCGAAGTCGGCAGCTCAAGCTCAACCGACTGAGCCACCCAGGCGCCCCGGGGGCTTTTTGTTAATAGAAAAGATCACATGTCAATAGAAGGTTATTTGTACAGCATGGAAAGTACAGAGTGCTCCTGGGAGAAACAAAGATCATTCCACCCTGAGAAACATTTTATTTGGAGATAGCTTTCCTTCTCTAAGTTAGACTTTAAGATTAGTTAACAGCGTTACCAGTAGTATAGTATTCTTGGTAGTGGTGGTTAGTTATCTGCTGCGTAATTGCTGGATCTGGTACCAAATGTGTCAGGTACTGTGTGATAATTATCTCATCTAATTCTCACATGAAAACATTTAAGTTCAGAGAGTCTAAATGTCACATAATATACCCACACCGCCTTCCCCCAAGTATCACTAAACTTATCCCTCTATTCTTTTTTTATTATTATTTATTTATGCCCAACATGGGGCTCAAACTCATGACCCTAAGATCAAGTGTCACATGCTCTACCTACTGAGCCAGCCAGGCGCCCCCTTAGCCCTCTATTCTGGTCACACTTCTGCTCAAGAGATGTCTTCTCCCTCTCTTGAAAACCCCTGCTGTACCTGTTCCTTGCCCTAGAAACAGCCCTCCAGAAAATTAATCCTTAGGAAAAACCTTAAGACACACCTTCGCTTTTTCTCTACAGCCTTCCTGAGAACCGCCAGATAGCCAGTATTGCCAAGCCCAGTGAGCTGCAGTTTGTGGGCCTCTAGTGTCTTAAGATTTCGGGCAACTCAGCCTTCCCAGCAGACTCTGACTCCCTTTTCTCAAAATGCATGAAAGCTCATAAGACCAATATCTGGGGCGCCTGGGTGGCACAGTCGAGTAAGTGTCAGACTCTTAATCTCAGCTCAGGTCATGATCTCACAGTTCGTGAGTTCGAACCCCCTGTAGGGATGTGCACTGATGCTGCGGAGCCTGCTTGGGATTCTGTCTCTCCTTCTCTCTGCCCCTCTCCTTCTTGTGCACGCACTCCCGCTCTCTCTCTCTCTCAAAAAAATAAAAATAAAAAAAAAATAAATAAATAATAAAACTTAAAAAAAAAAAAAAAAAGACCAATCTCTGAATAATTTCTTTTCAAAGAGGTGCAAGCAGCTCTTCAGACCCACAATATTAATATGCAGGGTTAGGCAGCCCGGCAAGCGCTTTGGGGCTTGCACTGAAGGATCAGCTGGTTTCCATAGCAACGTTCATTCCCTTCCATGGAGGATTCTATCATCACTCCTGCCCACTCAGACTTTCCAGAACAAATTGATTTTTGTGACTATAGGTGTTTGTCCTTGATCCTCCAAAGAGAAAAGACCTATTCATAAACAAACAAACAAAACAAACAAAACAAAACAAAACAAAACCCAGAAAGCAAAAACAAACAAACAAAAAGCCCAACAACAAAAAATGTGACTGCAGCTAGAATGCTGCATTGCATCAGCTAGTCTTCCTTTCTTTAAAAATTCCACATCCTTTCCTCATTTTGCTCCGTCCCCTGGCCTTATCCATCATTTTGGAAAATAGGTTTCTCTGACAGAAAACAAACAGATGGCAACTCCATTTTCCTAAAACTGGCAATGATGGGGCTGTAAAATGCAATATTCAGCAAGGCTCCCTTAAGCTTAGGGCATGGGTGGCTGACCTGTGGGTTATGATTGGAGGGGCAAGAATAAGGATTATTATCCACATATAGAGAGATGTCACAATTTTTGAAATTTCGCCAGTAGCAATTTGTTTCCTTAGGGAAGGCATCGCTCTCCCAGCAATATTCTCTTAAATTGCATATACTTCTGGGAGGAGTGATATATTAGGTTACTAATGCTGGAAGAACTTGGGAAAGAGAGGAGGGGGTGCAGAGGGAAGGGTATAAAAGGGCCTCTGGAGACCGCTTTTATTTGCTTTACAATGATATCTCCTACAAGAGGGGTGGGCAGGTCCTTGTCACTCACATACACACGGCCACTGGAGGATGCTGACATCTACAATGCAGTGACGAATTCACTGCATAGCACTGTTTTCTGAAACACCTGCATGCAGTCTTATTGCAAGATCATTGAAACCCACGCCTTAAAGTGACTAAAACACCTTTCTCTTGCCCCCCATCATTCGTTTAACCCTAGAGTTTCTGCAAGCAAAAGGTAGTTTCATTCTGGGTAACATGGCAAGTGCCAAAAAGCTGCACTGCTTTATTAAATAAACAAGATGACACTGAATCAGTTCACTTCTATGTTGTTTACTATTGCCCTCATTCTTCAAAACACGGAAGAAATTTTTCCCCCAGTTAAATTGTTACGACTGTTAAACCAAAATGTCTATGTAACCAGGTCAGTGTTCTCCAGAGAAACAGACTCAATGGATATATATTGAGATTAAATATATAATATGTATCCATATAAAATAAAAAGATTTATTGGCTCATGCAGTTGTGGAAGCTTAGGGAGTCCAATAATTTGATAAGGGAGGCTGGCAAGCTGGAGATTCAGGAAAGAGTTGCAGTTCAAGTCTAAAGGCAGCGTGCTGGAACCAAGACGATGTGATATTGCTGATGAATTCAAAAGGCAGTCTGCTGGAAAATTTCTTGTTGCTCCAAAAAGATCAGCCTTTTAGTCAATTCAGGCCTTTGGCTGGTTAGATGCGGCCCACCCACATTATGGAGAGCAATCTACTTTACTCAAAATCCATGGGTTTAAATGTAAATCTCATCTAAAAATATCCTCGTGGAAAAACATGCTGCATAATGTTTGACCAAGTATCTGGGCACTGTGACCCAGCCAAACTGATACATAAAATTGGCCATCACACTGAGTCACCCAGTAGCTATGTTCAACAAGAACTGATCTTGATCAAATCCTTACTACCCACCTCCCACTATTCACTGCTATTTATCCTAGATACTGCTATATCCAATTCCTTACTAGGTCATTATCTTTTGCACTCTCATTTGAGGTACCTAATACCCCTTTCCTCTCTGGCTCTATCCCTAGTCTCACCTCATCCACCTCCTGGTCCCCCTAAAACACCCTCCAGCCCTTAGAAAATGATGTCAGTCATTTATACTTTAGGATAAATTTAGGGATGCCAAGCTGGCTCAGTCACTAGGGCACGTGACTTCTGATCTCAGGGTCATGAGTTCAAGCCCCATGTTGGGCATTTTTAAAAAGAAGGTTAAATTTATTTTATTTATTATTATTTTTAAACTTTTTAAACATTTATTTACTTCTGAGAAAGAGAGGGAGACAGAGACAGAACATGAGCAGGGAAGGGGCAGAGACAGACAGAAACACAGAATTCAAAGCAGGCTCTAGGCTCTGAGCCATCAGCACAAAGCCCGATGTGGGGCTTGAACTCACAAGCCATGAGATCATGACCTGAGCTGAAGTCAGATACTTAACTGACTGAGCCACCCAGGCGGCCCAAAAGAAGGATAAATTTAAATCATTGTTAGCTGTCTTACCTATTTTCTCATTGTAAAAGGAAAGCTTGTTAAAAAGGTTTTAGGATTAACGAAGAGCTGAGGGAAGTATTTTTTTTTTGAGGGAGGGAAAGAAAAAGGAAAGTGACCACACACACACAAATGAAGACAAAGGGGAACAGCCAGATTTTGCCTAAGACAGAAGCCAGATAAACTCCAGGGGTCTAAATAATTCAGGAATGGTCTTTTCAAGGTGACACCATTGCAGTAAATCCACTGTTTTCTTTCTTCCTCAGGATAGTCAAGATTGCAGTTGCTCGGGGAGAGACCGCATCTGACCGATGGAGCTTGGGTTCTGTGCTCCCTCCTGGGCCAGGGGATGGCAGGGCACTTTGTCTGACAATATTTCCAAGCTGCATGAGCTGGAAGAACTGTGACTAGGAAAGGGGGACACAGATTTGGGGCAGCAAAATATTTATTGTCTATTGACTATCTCTGTAAGGATTGCTCAAAGGTGTTGCAGAATCAGCTCCACTAGATCTAAGATAACCTTGAATATCAGAGCAAGGCACAGACAGGAAGCACAGACACGGAGACAGCTTGGAGCAAGGTCTCAGAATCCTTCTGCTCCAGCTGGATACTAAGCACCTTAAGGACAAGAGCTCATGTTTCCGGAGAGATTCTTTGTTACACCGACCTGCAGGATTGTGCACGTGACTCTGATACCACTTGTGAGATGCTACATAGGACTGCTTATCACGGGTATACATGCTCTAAGCAGACACATTGGAACCCAACAAGGAGGCCTATCTTTCCTAGGTGGAAAGTGTTCCTCCTTGTTGGACACATTAAAGACATTTTCCCTTGCAATCTATTTTACTTAGTAACAAACCAGCAGTATAAATATATTTGCGTTACTCTCTGGCCTTGAAAATCACAGGAGGTCATTGGACTGGGAAACACTGTCATCTTCTGGATCCGTTTGGTAAATCTTTTTGATGGATCGAGTCCAATTCAAAGTATCAAAAAATGTAAGACACAACCATGAAGCACATCTAATTATACCTCTCACTTTGCGAAGACAGTAAGGAAACTGGGGCTCAGAGAGGTTAAGGGATATGGCAAGTGAGTTGGCAGAGAAAGAACAGGGACAAGAACCCAAGCCTCCAGTCTCCCCAGTTCATTCTGATTATTTATGTAGTTTTTGCACGTTAATAGATCAGAGTTCAACTAGTTGTCTTCCCTGATAAACTCTGACTCACTGATGATCTAGCTAACATCTGATTTGTTCAATAAAGCAGGATGGTTCTCAGGTACAGTGTGAGAGTTTATAAAACTGATCTTTTTACTTCTGTCCCTGGCCTGCCTTCAGGTCACTTACTCATTTTTATTCTCAATTTTAAACCACTAAGCAAGCCCAGCTCTTCTAATTTTTTTCCTTGGCTCATGTTGGAAAAACTATTTTTTTTCCTAATCATCTGTGAGAAATGAAAGATAACAAATTCTGTTGTTTCTCCTTGTCTTGTGTAAATATGGAGAAAATTTAAGCTAGCAGGGGCAGGGGCAATAAAAGCATCAAGAAAACTGTTGGGCAGAATCTCAACCTTCTTGCATAGCGCTGCTGCTGTTACTATTATTTATCCTATTATTGTCCCCTAGTCGTCTTTTTTTTTTTTTTTTAATTCTTTCTAAGCAGGCTCCATGCCCAATGTGGGGCTTGAACTCACGACCCCGAGATCAAGAGTCACACACGCTATTGGCTGAGCCTCTAGGCGCCCCTATTATCCTCTATTCTGAGATTCCAGTGAGGAAATAGTATAGTAGGTACATCGAGGTAAAAAATGGATGAGTTTACGGCATATTTCACTCAAATTCTACCCTAGGGTCTAAAGTGAAACAACCCTGGGGAATGACAAAGATTGCTAAAAACACTACCTTTATAAATAAATATACTTAATAGTGAAGTTAAAAATATAGAAAATAAAGTTCTAGAAACAATCACAATTCACCTTCAAATTTGATGAAAATACTGCGTTTTCCAGGCTACACATAAGCTAAATATAAAGGCCAACGCTGATAATCTCCAGGAGCTAGGTAAACAAGCTCGCCTACAGAGAAAAGCTTGAATTAAGAACTTGAATTCAGAACCAACTGTACCCGTGTCGGGCGCTCTTAAGCACATTTTCACAATTCAGTGGGTCTGGAAGCAGAAAGGCCGTTCCTGGGCAAGCGGCAACGGGCAAAGAGAAACAAGGCTAAGTAATTAAAGCATCAAAGGCCTTGCTACAAAGTCCAGCGCAAACGGCCAGATGGGACAAGATTCGCAAAAGAAGCCTTCGCGAAGTCGCCCGGGGACAGGCACTCGAAAAAACCGAGTCACTGCACCCACCTCTCGCGCTCAAGATGGCGTCACCGCCCCGCCCTCCCCAGGCGGCCCCCGAGCTCGCACGCGCCGTGCGGGGCGGGGACGCCAGGGACGTGGCCGGGCGCGCGCGCGGCCTCAAGGCGGCTGCGCGCCTGCGCGAGGGCGGGCGGCGGGCGCGCGCGCGCGCGCGGCGGGGGCGGGCTTTACTGAGCGCCCAGCTGCAGTCGCCGAGCCGGACGTGTCCGCGAAGATGGCGGGCCGGGTGAGTGCCGGCCCCGGAGCTACGGCTCGAGGCGGGGGTGCCGGGCTCGCGGGTACTCCGAGGTCCAGCCGGCTCCAGGGGAGGGGGAGTGAGTCCGAGCGAATGGGGAATTGGAGGGGGCGGCAAGCCGGAGAAGGGCATGCGGGTGAGAAGGGGGAGCGGTGGCAGGGGATTAGCCCTCCTCGGAAACTCCATCCCTCTAAGGAAGCTCTAGGGGAGGTGACCCCCCTCACTACCCACCCCGGTCTCCTGGGTCTCCCTTAATTCTCCCTTCCCATCCCTTGGGGCTTGTTACCCGCGTCCCCCAAGGCAACCGCAGGGTTGTGGCCGTCCCAGCCCCGTCGGACCGGCTCTGGGGGTTTCTCCGCACCCCCTTGCGAGGGCTTATTAGGTGCAGCCGCTGAAATAACTGCGGGGGATCCGTCTGCTGCGTTGGGGCGAGGGCTTTGGGAAGGAACATTAGGGACCCATTTCTGCTTCAGAGTGAAAGGTCTTAGGAGAGGAGGAGGGGGTGCAAATGACTTTTAGTGTTAAACCCCAGCCATCTAGGGGACCTGTCACTGTTGGGTCAGGCAGGAATGTCTTTAGCTTGGAATAGGGATGCATTGGGGGTGTCGCGGCTTGTTTTTATGAATGACAGTCGCTTTGAATGCAGCAGAATATGTGGTAGTTTCAGGGTTTTAAATTTTACTTCCTCCTTGAGCCTCCTAAGATCGCGGTGTAGTATGGGTTTGGCAAGGGGAGATAGGGCTGGTTCTGTGCTGTACTGCAGAGTGCGTTGAGCTGAAAAGCCCTCTGAGGGATGGATCCTGCCCAGAGATGACACTGGTCCTCAACCTGGGGACATTAACTGCGTCACTGGGGATAAGGATGTGCTTGACTGATTTATTTATCCCGGAATATTTGAACAAGTTTGCATAGATTTATGCATGCATACAAATGTCCAATCTAAAAGAAATTGTAAATCGTGAGATTATGGAGTGAGAAGAGACCTTAAAGGTCATTTAATTTGACCTATTCCTCTTCCTTTTTCCCATAGTCTCTCCTTTTATCTATCCACCCGTGCTTCAGATTCTCTTTTCCCACCTAAGACACCCCACTCCTGTGTATTCACCTGTTCCCTCAACATGCTTAAGCTTCTCCCATCTTAAGACAAACCCTCCCTTCACCCCCACAGCTGTCCCGTTGTCTCTTCCCACTTTTCAGCCAGAAATTTTGATAGAGTTGTGTACATTTATTGTCTCCCATTTGTTTACCACTTTCTTACCCCTCAGCCCGCCCACTGCAGTCTGATTTCTGGCCCTATCACTCTACTGAAATGTGTCCCTAAACTTAATTGACATTTTCAGTTCTTTGTCCGACTTGCTGTCTCCACAGCATTTGCCATCGTTGACCATTGCCTCCTTCATGGAAAACGCTCTTCCCATGGCTTTTGTGCAGCCTTGCTCCGGTTTTTACTCAGACCTCTCTTTTGCAGACTCACCCTCCTCTACCCTGTTATTCAATGCAGATATTCCTCAAGGCTGTCTTCTCACTCCGTTTTCTCTTCAGGCATTCTCTTCACCTACCCTCTCTATGCCCACGATGCTCAGTATTTTACTCCCGGTCCAGACTTATCCTTT
Source organism: Panthera leo (assembly GCF_018350215.1). Classification (NCBI taxonomy): domain Eukaryota; kingdom Metazoa; phylum Chordata; class Mammalia; order Carnivora; family Felidae; genus Panthera; species Panthera leo. The sequence goes on along the minus strand of NC_056692.1, from coordinate 43,720,427 downwards.
AAGTTCCAGATCAATATGCCGGACTGCCTATTTAAAACCAAGGCATCTCAAAGTCTACTGTTCAAATCTAAACCCACCTAATTAGTACTTTCTCTAGTATTTCAGTGAATACTATTTCACTGAAATTAGTATTTCAGTGAATGGCACCACCTTCCGTGCACTTATATAAGCTGGAAACCAGGGTGGGGTGGGGTGGGGTGGTGATGGTGGCGGTCATGGTCATCCTTCATACCGCCTCTCTCCCCCCCACATCGTCTGCCCTGCCGTAAAATTCATCACTGAGTTCTGTTCTGCACCCCGTGCGCCCCCCCACCCCAGCCCCTTACAAAAAAGGGTATTATTAGGGCCAAAGAATCTGTCTTGGGCATTGCTGCTTTAAACTATACCCAAAGAAGCCACTGGAATGGTCATGTGGGTTCCATCATTTTAACATATCCTAAAAATCTCTTCAATCTGTCCGCCTCTCTACATCTTCATTTCCACTTCATTTCCCCAAACTACCATCATTTGTGGTCTGGACTACTTTGGAAAGCTCACTAGAGGTCTCTTTACAACATTTTCCACATTGATTATTTCCTCCCGTGCCTGTTGCTGCTTAAACCCCTACCTCAGTAGCATCGAGTTACTTTTGGGAGAAAATAAAATCCGAACTGGGCCTTTAAGGCCCTTTGTGGTTCCACTCCTGCTTCTCTGTACTCATTCTCTTACTCTCTCTGCTCAGGTTATATAAGAATTCAGTTCCTTGAACTTTAGTAGTTTTTCTTACCACAAGGTCTTTGCATGTGCTGTTTCCTTTCTTTGTAATGTTCTGTTCCCAACCATTTACCTCCTACTCATAGATCACTCATGTACTCGAGAGAAGTGTGTTCTGATCCCACACAAGTCAGGATCCTTTGTTACATGCTCTTGAACAACTGTATGCCTTTCGTTAGAGATTTAATGGTGATTTACAATTTTTTTTAATGTTTATTTATTTTTTGAGAGAGAGAGACAGAGCACGAGCGGGGAAGGGGCAGAGAGAGGGAGACGCAGAATCTGAAGCAGGCTCCAGGCTCCAGGCTCCGAGCTGTCAGCACAGAGCCCGATGCAAGGCTGAAAGCCATGAAACCGTGATATCGTGACCTGAGCTGAAGTCAGACGCTTAACCTACTGAGCCATCCAGTCGCCCCAGCTGTTTGTCATTTTAAATATGTTGATGTGATTATTTGCCTTTACTATTTATCTTCCATGAAAGAAGAGGCCATGTTAGTTTTTTACCATCATCATCTGTGCTTTGCACACTGCCTGGGACCTAGGAGCTCAATACATTTTTGTTTATTTATTTTTTAATTTATTTTTTAATGTTTATTTATTACTGAGAGAGAGAGACAGCATGAGCATAGGCGGGGTAGAGAGAGGGGGAGACACAGAATCAGAAGCAGACTCCAGGCTCTGAGCTGTTAGCACAGGACCTGATGCGGGGCTCGAACCCACAAACCATGAGATCATGACCTGAGCCGAAGTCAGAGGCTTAACTGACTGAGCCACCTAGGCGCCCCACATTTTTGTTTAAATTGAGCCTAGGGGTGCCAGGTGGCTCAGTCGGTTAAGCCTCTGACTTCGGCTCAGGTCATGATCTCATGGTTTCTGAGTTCTAGCCCTGCGTCGGGCTCTGCTGACAGCTCAGAGCCTGGAGCCTGCTTCAGATTCTGTGTCTCTTCTCTCTGCCCCTACCCCGCTCACTCTCTGTCTCATAAATAATTGTTAAAAAAAAAAATTAAAACGAGTCTTATCTAGCCTGGGTGGCTCAGTCGGGTAAGTGTCTGAACTCTTGGTTTCGGCTCTGATCATGAGCCAAAACTCACAGTTTGTGAATTCAAGCCCCCTGTCGAGCTCCACGCTGACAGCAGGGATCCTGCTTGGGATTCTCTCTCTCCCTCTTTCTCTGGCGCTTCCTGCCACCCCCTGCACATGTGCACTCTCTCCTCTCCCCCCGCCCCCCAAAATAAATAAATAAATTTAGAATGAATTTAACCTAATCTGTGTGTGAATACTCTACCAATAGAGAGTGCAGACCATTAAAGCTAGCCCATTTTAGTGTCATGTTAGGCCTTTTTTGTATGGAGTTCCATGTAATTTTTAGATAGATATGATTTCTGCTCTTTAGAGCCACATAGAACTAAAGAAAACAGTTTCTTTTCCATGTGACAGCTCCTCTGATATTTTAAGACAGGTTACAAATTCTCTCAGGTTTTCTCTTTTGCAAATTAAACATCTCCAATTCCTCAAATATTCTGTATTCCAAACCCTTCATCATTTGGGTTACCTTCCTTTGGAAATGCTGTTTTACCAATGTTTCTTCTAAAATGTGCCCCAACTAGAACACAATGATTAGTGAAGAATATGCTGAACTCTTATTCTCTTGAGCTGGACACTAGTGTTATTAATACAGGATAAAATTATGTTCACTTTTTCTTTTTTTTTTAATGTCTATTTATTTTTCAGAGAGAGACAGAGCATGTGTGGGTGAGGGGCAGAGAGACAGGGAGACAGAGAATCTGAAGCAGGTTCCAGGCTTTGAGCTGTCAGCAGAGAGCCCGATGCGGGGCTCAAGCTCACGAACCACAAGATCATGACCTGAGCGAAAGTTGGACGCTTAACCAACTGAGCCACCCAGGCACCCTGTATTCGCTTTTTTCTGCAGTAAATCACACTCTTGGCTTATAATGAGCTTGCAGTCAATTAAAACTCTCATGAGCCTGGAGCCTGCTTCGGATTCTTTGTCTCCCTCTCTCTCTGCCCCTCCCCCGTATGTGCTCTCTCTCTTTCTTTCAAGGATAAATGAACGTTAAAAAAATTTTTTTTTTAAATTGGCTCTCCCATCCCCTTGTAGGTATTGTGCAGTTGGTGTATTGAACCTCAGTATAAAACCTTACATTTAGCCCCTTTACAATTCAGTTTTTTGGAGAGTCAGGGCCTACCTATTACTTGTTCAAGGTCTTCTTGATTCTGCGATTCTTTTATGCAACACAGCTCTGTCTGCCAATTTTGTTTTCACGTGTAGGTTTTAAAATCATGACTTCTGTGTCTACATTCAAATCATTATTAAAAAGGAGAATGAGATGGGTCAGAAATAGCCCATGAGCATGCTGTTAGAGACCTTCCTCTAGGCTGATGCAGATCAAGATACCTTGGGTGCTATCACTTAAATACAAACCTATCTCGTTTACTTCTGACAAAACCACCTGCAAGCTAGGTAGTATTAATATTGTTTTACTCATGGGGCGCCTGGGTGGCTCAGTTGGTTGAGCGTCTGACTTCAGCTCAGGTCACGATCTCACGGTCCGTGGGTTCGAGCCCCGCATCGGGCTCTGGGCTGATGGCTCAGAGCCTGGAGCCTGCTTCCGATTCTGTGTCTCCCTCTCTCTCTGCCCCTCCCTCGTTCATGCTCTGTCTCTCTCTGTCTCAAAAATAAATAAATGTTAAAAAAATTAAAAAAAATATATTGTTTTACTCAGAGAGAGAGAGAGGCTCAGTAATTTGCCAGCTTCACAAGAAGCAGGGTCAAGGTATGAATTCAGCTCTGTTTGTTACTATTACCTGCTTCACCAACTTAGTTGTAATGGTATAGGGAAGAGTAGATTCACCTTAGCTAGAACTTTTGGAGGTTGCTGCCAAAGTTTGATTTTCAAAAACTACCTTCTGTCTTTTGGAAAATCTGATTGGCCTGTCTATCTTTGGCCCCTCTCTGTCTTCTATCTTGTGATAATCATAATTTCCTAGTAACTATTGATGTTTAGCAAATAGAGTTAGCCTTGTTGTAATACTTTTTAAATGGGTTCTGAATTTCCTTTTTAGGGGGAAAAGCTATTTTGAATTATTGCTTTTGGTTAGTTTAATTTTGACATTCTGATATTTTGTAGATGGTATTTATATTCACTTTGTAATTGAAGGTGGTTTTTGTTTTTTTTTTCCCCCTGTTGTATCACTGATTGTTGCTGTTGGTAGCTTTAGTAACCTGTATATCTTGTCCTCTGCTGTTTTGGCCAAAAAAGGGCAGCATCATGTTTAATTTATCTGGGAAATTGGCTTAACAATGAAATGTGTGATGTTATTCAGCATATAGCATTTAGGTCATCAGAAATTGACTAATCCTAAAATATCTTGAAGCTCCTAATCTGAAAAGCAGAGAACCTTGGGGCACCTGGCTGGCTCATTCAGTGGAGTGTGTGACTCTTGATCTCAGGGTTGTAAGTTCAAACCTCAGGTTGGGTGTAGAGATTGCTTAAAAAAATAAAAATTTTGAAAGGCAAAGAACCTAAAAGAAAAATTTTAACTTTTTTTTTTTTTTTTAGTATATTTACTGTATGAAAAAATATGGAATTGTAAGCTGGATACATTTTATAATAAATGATGAATTGATTTAAACTTACTTGGTTTCCTTTGGCCTTTCTTTTAAAAATTTTTTTTTTTTTTTTAACGTTTATTTATTTTTGAGACAGAGACAGAGCATGAACGGGGGAGGGTCACAGAGAGAGGGAGACACAGAATCTGAAACAGGCTCCAGGCTCTGAGCTGTCAGCACAGAGCCCGACGCGGGGCTCGAACCCACGGACCGTGAGATCATGCCCTTAGCCAAAGTCGGACGCTTAACCGACCGAGCCACCCAGGCGCCCCTCCTTTGGCCTTTCAAAACGATTCAATTAGGTAGTAACTATTCTTGGCTGTTTTACATTTTTGCTGGTAATAAAGCAGATTCTACAGTTCCAATTCTTATTACTTCCGTTGAACGCAGACTCTTATTTATAAATGAACTCCACAGACAGACGGCTACCGCTGCCCCAGGCCTCCACACTGTCTGTCAGAACTCTTGTGCTACAGCTTCTTTGGAACCGTGGAATCAGAAGTAGAGGAAAGAAAGAATCTGAAATGCAGCCTTACTTGCTTAGGAGAGCTGACTCTGAGTAGGGAGAGGCTCCTTAGTAAAGTTGCTCCAGTGGTGTGGCCTTCTGGGCCTCTTATACCGTCAGCACCACCTGGTTACTGAAAAGAAAAGTAGAAGGGCTTATCACGTCACCCGAACTTTTTGTACTCTGTCTTTTAAAATTGCCAGAAATCTCACTTGCCAGAGATTCCATAGTCTCTTTCTGAAAATATGCCTACATTAATGCCAATAAATCCAGTGGATCACTTCATGAATTCTTACACCTAGTTGAGGTAATTTGTTGTGAAGAAATAGGAGTAGGGTGATGTTAAATAGGAATCTAAGGGAGAGAACTGTCTTAGGAGTTGAAAGAGGTGTAGAAAGATGTTAGAGGTAAAATTTACCTAATATTGGTTTTGATGAGGGCAGGCTAGTGTATTTAGTATCAGTTACTACAGTGATGAAACTTTTGTAGCCTAGTCTAGAAATGTAGCCATTTGTAACCTTTTGTGAGTGAACAACATCTTTTTGTAAATTGGGGATAGCTTATGTGCAATACCACAAGTCAAAACAAGTAATACAGAATGTTTTGTAGTCTTGTTTCCTAAATCAAAATCATGGTATCTAAAGTGTATCAACTTTGTGCAGCCTTACACGCAGTAGTTACTGTTTTTGTATGTTACTTTACTGGAAATTTTTAAAAGTATCTTCAAATGCTGTAGATTTTAGAAAACAAAAAGGAAGTCTTTATAGCACTATTAAATACCTTTTTGAAACCAGAGGAATTTATGCTTAAAATGGGTGGATTTTTTCAAGTATTTAAATGAAGGTGCAGAGGCGTAAGGTGAAAGTATATTATTGTGGTGTTGAAAATTCTTGAATTGGCAGAACAGTGAACCCTTAGAAACCTCTGCATTGGCCATGCACTAGACACTTGCTATAATGCAGTTCTTAAGGATCTGTACTCTGGGTATTGTATCTCAGGTAAAAATCTCTCTCTTGCTCTCTCTCTGAGGCTTTTTACTTATTTTTTTAAAGATTTATTTCTTTAAATAATCTCTACACCCAATGTGGGGCTTGAATTCACAACCCCGAGATCAAGAGTCACTTATTCTACTGACTGAGCCAGTCAGGCGTACCAGTAAAAATCTCTTTATGAGATTCTTTTTCATACTTTAATATTAGTACCCTTGAATGGGCTCTGAGGTCTACATTATACTACCTTCAGTTTCCTAGTGATTTAATCTTATAATTTCCAACTTTTTATGGTGGAAACTAAATATTCCCTTCATGACTATAACTGTTTCTAGAAGTTCTATGCACTCAAACGAGTATAATTTATATACATTTTAAGAGATTTCAAGCATGCTGAAAAATAACATATATATCCATATGCTCACCTTCCAGATTTAAGTGGTAACATATTGTGATATTTGTTTCAGAACTTGAAATTTTAGAAATAAAACATTGCAGATCGAATTGAATCCCTTTTGATTCTCCTTTGGATTCCACTACCCTTTTCCAGAAATAACCACTCTCCTAAAGTTGGTATAGATCCTTTCTGTGCACATTTATGTATGTTTGTGCCCATAAGTAATATATTTTGTGTTTTACTCTGTGTGTATGGTGTCATACTGTATCTTTCCTTCTGCAACCTGCATTTTTAAAATTTAAAATGGCATTTGAAATTTAGTCATGTTGGTATATAGAGAGCCAGTTAATTCTGTTGACTACGTAGTATTCTATTTTGTGAATATACCAAAATTATCTGTTTTATTATCTGAGGATAATTTAAGTGGCTTCTAATTTTTTTCTGGAGTGCACATTCTTTTATATGTCTCCTTACATACATATGTAAGAATTTCTTTAGGATATATGTCTAGAGACATGGACATTGCTACGTAGAATTGCTGGGTGATGAGTTACCTTTGTCTTTACCTGGTTATACCAGTTTGCAGTCTTGCCAGCAGTATACGAGTGCCTGTTACTCATGTCCTTTCCAGCACTTAACATTGCAGACATTTTAGTTTTTACAATATGATGGATGTAAACAATCTTATTTGCATTTTTTTCCTAACGTCTCGTGAGATTGAGCAGTTTTCATACTGGTCATTGGGATTTCCTCTTTTGTGAATCACCTTTGCCCATTTTTACTGTTGGGCCATTAGCAATTTTTAAAAAATCGATTTGTAGAGTTTTCCTTTTGTAGGGACTAAGTTATGCTTTGGAATCTAATTCTTTTTTTTTTTTTTTTTTTTTAACGTTTATTTATTTTTGAGAGACAGCAGGGGAGGGGCAGAGAGAGAGGGAGACACGGAATCTGAAGCAGTCTCCAGGCTCTGAGCTGTCAGCACAGAGCCTGTCATGGGGCTTGAACTCACGAACTGTGAGATCATGACCTGGGCCGAAGTCAGAGGCTTAACTGACTGAGCCACCCAGGTGCCCCTCTTTTTTTTTTTTTTTTTTTTTTTTTTAATGTTCATTTATTTTTGAGAGAGAGAGAGAGAGAGCATGTGAGCTTGCATGAGTGGGGGGGGGGGGGGTGGGCAGAGAGAGAGGGAGACGGATCCCAAGCAGGCTTTGTGCTGACAGTAGAGAACCTGACGTGGGGTGGGGGTCTGGAACCCAGGAACCCCGAGATCATGACTTCAGCAGAAGTCAGAACCTTAACTGAGTCACCCAGGCACCCCTGGAATTTATTTAGTTGCAAATAGCTTCTCCCAGACAGTAGTGATCTTTTCCCAGTTATAGAGTTTGTTTGTTTGTTTATTATGTACATATGTTTATTTTGAGAGAGAGGGAGAGAGCGAGCACAAGTGGGGGAGGGGCATAGAGAGATGGAGAGAGAATCCCAAACAGGCTCCTGATGTGGTATTGATCTCACAACCATGAGATCACAACCTGAGCTGATATCAAGAGTCAGCTTTACCAACCAGGCCACCCAGGCGCCCCACAGAGTTTTACATTTAAATTTTTATTATAGCCAGCAAGGGCTCCTGGGTGGCTCAGTCGGTTAAGTGAGTTCAACTCAGGTCACAATCTCATGTTTTGTGGGTTTGACCCTGGCATCAGACTCTCAGCTGTCAGCATGGAGCCCACTCAGATTCTCTGTCTCCCTCTCTCTCTTCCACTACCCAGCTCGCTCTCTCTGTCTCTCAAAAACAAATTTCATTAGAGCTAGCTATAAATACCTTTTTTTTTTTTTTACCTTTATGATTATTACGTTTGTGTGTTTTAAAAGAAATCTTTACCTACCTTGAATATTTTCTTCTAAATGGTTTAACATTTGCGTTTTACATTTTGGTATTTAATTCATCTGGAATTTATTTTTGTGTTTGCTGTGAATTGGGAAGCTAATTTTATCTTTTCTGTATGTGTAGCCAGTTATCTTAATATCATTATTGAGTCCACCCTTTTTTTCACTGATTTTTAATGCTCTCTGTGTTTTATGTCCACTCTAAGTTTGGACTCTATTTTGGTTCATATTCTGTTTGCCTGTATGTGCACCAGTTTCAGTGTTTTAATTAAAATAGCTTTAATATTATATTAAATATATCAGATTATATGTTTTATTATAAATATATTATTTAATATTATATATATTATACAATAGCTTTAGAATTATTCTTGCTATATGCTAAAATTATTCTTGCTCCCTCTTTATTTTTCTTTATTTGGCATTTCTTGGCCCTTTTCCATATGATAATAATCTTTCCTCTTTTAAAAAATATCATTTTCTTTAAATTTAAAATTTATTTTTATTGCTATTGATTTTGACCTACTTTTTTTTCTTCTATTTTACAAGGGTAGATACAAAGACCACTTCAACAAAATTCAGCTGAATTGCTCAAGGAAGCTGATTTTCTTTTCTTTTCTTTCTTTCTTTCTTTCTTTCTTTCTTTCTTTCTTTCTTTCTTTCTTTCTTTTTTTGACATGAAGCCAAAAAGTACTAACACATTGTGCTCTATAGATTTAATACCAAATGAATTAGCATCAGCTGTTTATGAGTAATGCAGGGTATTTTGGTCCTTTGCTAAATTCAGAATGAAGTGCTAAAGTTCTTACGTGTTTTGCACTAACCATATAGATCTTTGGTAGTGGAGAAAATGGGAAAATTATTAAAGTAAGAAATAAGTTGTCATTTTTGAAACCCAACATTCACTAATAAAGAGTATTTTGCTGGTGGATTTTTAAATATTGTGAAGTGTTTTTAGTGTTATATGCATATGAACAAACATTTTCTTGGTTGACAAGCGATGAGAATAGCAATTATCACTGATTCTGGGTCTTCCAAAGAACCTCAGTGTGGGAGAATTAAAAAAATTTAGTTATCCTAGTTACTTTTTCCCTAGAGAATATTATTGACAACATTTTGTGAGATGATAAAGACTTGAACAGAGCTTCGTGTGGAGGTATTACTGAATGAATGATTGTTGAGTGAATGGATGAACATTTATTTCAAAGTACTTAAATAAATTGCCATTTTAGACAATGTAGTTTGAATTCTAATTTTATATTCTCTGCCACACTATCAGATCATTAAAAACGTGGCATAGATCAAACTTTAAACAGTTGCTGGACTTCATGCTAGTCTTTTTTCTCCATGCACTGATACTGAGTCTGGTTACTAATTTTTGTATATAAAGCCTTCCAGTCAATTTACTACTTATCAAGCATCAAAAAAATTTTAATTGTACTTATCAAGTTAAATGATGAAATGGCCCAAGAGCATTATTGAAGCCTCTTTTTCACATTTTCTCTTCTATTGTAGGAAGATACGAACCTGTCAGTATTTCTGTTTTTACAAAGTTCATTTCTCCTTATTTAATACAGTGATTCTCAAAGTGGAATCTGCAGACCAGCTAATCAGTATCATCTGAGAACTTGTCAGAAATGTATATTCTCAGGCCCAACCCCAGACTGAAAGTTAGAAACTGCTGGGTGGGGCCCCTGCAGTCTCCTTTAACACATTCTGCAAGTGATTCTGATGTATGCCAAAGTTATGAACCATGGACTTGGGGGCGCCTGGGTGGCTCAGTCAGTTGAGTATCTGACTTCTGTTCAGGTCATGATCTCACGTTTCGGGAGTTCAAGCCCCATCTTGGGCTTGGTGCTGTCAGCACAGAGCCTGCTTTTTTGATCTTCTGTTCCCCTCTCTCTGCCCCTCCCCAGCTTGCACTCTCTCTCTCTCAAAAATAAATAATAAAAATTATTTTTTCTTATTAAGTATTCAAAAAAATAAAAGTCACTGCTTCATTGTTAATTGAGCATCTACACACAGCAAAGTGTCTGGGATGTTACAGATATTTATTAAAATATTCGTTCCATTGAACAAAAAATAGGTTGTAATTTTTGCTTTCTAACAGCCAAGTTTTTACTCAATTATTTGTAAATAATAAAAATATAAATAATATGAATATATTGTGCTTATATTTATTATCAAGCTGATTTTATTAAATGAGGAACTTCTTCATATTACAAGCACATACATCATGAATTATTAACATTATGTTTAATTATAATGACTCAGATTAACATCAGCAATTTAGATAAATACAGTGTGGACTTATAGATGTAAGTCACTAGATTTTGTACCTTTGAAGATGTGAAGTTTATTAGACCTATCTAAATGTCCTTTTAGGTGCCACACGGTTTGTTTTTTTCTTTATTGTCATTTTTTTCCTGAACAGCTAGAATCATGGCTAAGTTTTTCCACCAAATCTTGTGTTCTTTTCTCTGTACCATGCTGCCTCTTGCTTCCTGCCTGTCTTACATCTCTGCTTTCTGCTTTTCTGAATGCCCTGTGTTGTGCTAAGTGAAGAGTCCATAGGTAAGAGACTTAGGGGTTGAGACTGGGAGGAGGCTTTAGGCCTTCTAGTTTTGTTCTGATTCCTTCTCCAGATTCTTCTCTTCCTCTTCATTCTTCAAAAGGATGTAGGTGCTAAACTTTCATCAGGATGTTGGGAATTTAAAAAAACTTCACAAACATTGTTTTTATTTCTTTAAGATTTAGAGATAACTCTTTAGAGTAAGAGCACTAAGTTACTGAATAAGTGTATCTTAAACTAAATGGTATTTTACAGTTTTGAAAACACCTTCACAGATCTTGTTAGATTCTCAGAGCAACCTTGAGTTGGCACTGTGTAAGTTCAGTTCAACAAGCCAAATTCAACTAACAGAATAATTCACAGCTAACATTGTGCTTACTGGTGAACACTGAAAGCTTTCCCTTTTAGGATCAGGAACAAGATAAGGATGTGTACGCTTGCCACTTATATTCAGCACTATATTGGAGGTTCTAGGTAGGCAGTTAAGCAAGAAAAAGAAAAAAAAAGAATGGAAAGGAAGAAGAAAAATTATCTGTTTGCAAATGACATGATCTTATATATAGAAAACCCTAAAGGATTTATAAAAAATAAATCCAGCAACATAGCAGGATACAAGATCAATCTACAAAATCAGTTGCATTTCTGTATACTAGCAATGAACAATCTGAAAATGAAATTGAGAAAACAATTTCATTTACAATAGCATCAAAAAGAATATAATATTATGAATACTTATGAATAAATTTAATCAAATAAGTACAAGACTTGTACACTAAAAACTCAAACATGTTGAAAGAAATTAAAAATCTAAGTAAATGGAAAGACATCTTGTGTTCATGGATTAGAAAACTTAATATTATTAATATTGAAATACTCTCAAAATTGATCTATAAATTCAATGCAATCTCTATCAAAATTCCAGCTGCCTTTTTTCCAGAAATGGATAAGCTGGTCCTAAAATTCTTATGGAGATGCAAAGCCATTTTAACCACAACAATTTTGAAAATGAAAAACAAAATTAGAGGACACACACCTGTTTTCAAAACTTATTACCAAGCTACAGTAATCAAGATGATGTGACAGTGGTAAAAGGATAGTCATATAAACCAATGAAATAGAATGGAGAATCCAGAAATAAACACATAAATTCATGATGAATTGATTTTCAAAAAGAAGGCCAAGACCATTCAATGGGGGAGAGAATAGTCTTTTTTTTTAGCAAATGTTGCTGGGACAACTGGCTACCTACATGCAAAAGAATGAATTTGGATCCCTACCTGACACTACATACAAAAATTAACTCAGAATGGATCAAAGATCTAATCTATACAATTCTTAGAAGGAAACGTTGGTAAAAATCTACATGACTTTGGGTTAAACAGCGATTTTTTTAGATATGACAAAAGCACAAAACATAATTTGGACTTCATCAAAATTTAAAACTCTTATGCATCAAAGAACACTATCAAGAAAGTGAAAAGACAGCCCGTAGAATGGGAGAGAATGTTTGCAAATCCTATCTGATAAGGGTCTAGGATCCAGAATATATAAAGAACTCTTACAATTCAACAATAAAAAGACAATATAAAATGGGCAAAGGGAAAAAAAAATAAAAGTGGGCAAAGGAGTTGAATAGGCATCTCTCCTAAAAAGATATGCAAATGACCGATAAGTACATGAAGAGATGCTCAACATCATAGTCATTAGGGAAATGCAAATTAAAACCACAATAAGATACCAGTTCACACTATAGGTTGGCTATAGTAAAAAAAAAAAAAAAAAAAAAAAAAAAAAGTGTGGGTGCTCATGCAGAGAAATTGGAACCCTTATCCACTGCTGGTAGGAATTTTTTAAATGCTGTAGCCATTGTGGTAAATAGTTTGGCAGTTCTTCAAAAAGTTAAACAGAATGACCCAGCAATGCTACTCCTAAGTATATAACCAAGTGAGTTGAAAATACATGTTTTTATATAAACTTGTTATGTGGATGTTCATAGCATTATTCATAATAGCCAAAAAGTGGAAATAACCCAATAACCATCCGCTGATGAATAAACAAATGTTCATACAATGGAATATAATCCAGTCATATGCTGCAATGTAGATGATCTTGAAAACATTATGCTAAATGTAAGAAGCCAGTCACACAAAGATGATAGATTGTATGATTTTATCTATATGAAATGTCCAGATAGGCAAAACCACAGAGACAGTAAATTAGTGGTTATCAGAGGGTGAAGCGGGGGGGGGGGGGGGGGGGGGGGGGGGGGGGGGGGGGGGAGAATTGGGACTAACTACTAATAGGCATAGGGTTTCTTTTATGGAGTTTGGTGGAAATGTTCTGGAATTAGTGGTGATGATTGCACAGCATAGTGAATATACTAAAAAACACTGAAGTGTATGTTTTACATGATGAATTGTATGTTCTAGGAGATTGTCTTCATCTATTTGTGTTGCTATAATAAAATGCCAGAGACTGAGTAACTTATAAACAACAAATTTATTTCTCAGAGTTGTGGAGGCTGGAAGTCTAAGATCAGGGTGCTAGCACGGTTGAGGTTACAGTGGAACGTTGTGATCCTTGAAAGTGATGAAATGGAACTATATTACTTGTTTGCATTAAATTGGAGGTACCTGTAGGATACAAATATGCAGTCTTCAGGTTATTTACCTTAAAATTAGAATTATTTCTCTTAATGTGGTATTCAGAATGAACCATATTAAAAAAAATCATTTAGAGAGAAGTAATTTTCTTGTGAGAAACAAAGTGGTAACTAGAGTGAGGCAAATACAGTTGACCTTCGAAGACCATGGGGGTTAGGGGCGTTGACTCCCCGTGCAGTTGAAATTCCACTTAGAATTTTTGACTTCCCCAAATCGTAATTACTAATAGTGTGTTGACAAGAAGTCTTATTGATGAACAGTTTAATACCACATTTTGTACGCCGTATGTATTATAGACTGTATTCTTAATGAATTAACCTAGAGAAAGAATTAAAAAAAAATTTTTTTTTAATGTTTATTTGTTGGGGGGGGGAGGGGCAGAGAGAAAGGGAGACAGAATCTGAAGCAGGCTCCAGGCTCCAAGCTGTCAGCACAGAGCCCAACATGGGGCTCAAACCCACGAACTGCAAGATCATGATCCGAGCCAAAGTTGGATGCCTAACTTCCTGAGTCACCCAGGCACCCCAAGGTAGAGAAAAAAATGTTAGGAAAATCATAAGGGGGGCACCTGGCTGGCTCAGTTGATAGAGCATGTGACTCTTGATCTCAGGGTTATGAGTTTGAACCCCATGTTGGGCATAAAGTTTACTTAATTACAAACTCATATATATATACACACACATATACGTATATATACATATATATTAGTGTATGTGTGTGTATATGTGAATGTATATATACATACATATTCATATATATGTATATATATTCATATATATATACACATATATACACATATATTCATATTCATATATGTGTGTATATATTCATATATATACACATATATATTCATATATGTGTGTATACATATATACACACATATATATGTATGTGAATGTATATATACATATATATTCATGTATGTGTACGTATACACACACATATATACATATATATACGTATATGTGTATATATGTGTGTGTATACGTACACATACATGAATCAAAAGGAAAATACATTTATAATACTGTAATATATTTATTAAAAAAAAAGCTGCATAGAAGTGGAGTTCAAATCCATGTAGTTCAAGGAATCAATTATAAAATTAAAAAATTTCCCTCCCTTTTTCTTGCTGTATTTTACTTGCCAGTTGTAGTTTAGATTGAATTTGTGAATGACCCCTTGGGATTTTGCTTATAACTACATCACATTTATAGGTTAATTTGGAGGTCATGATATCCTTACAATATTGAGTCATTGCAGACGATAACAGCATTTATTTGGATATTCTCTTATGTATTTCCATTGGTTTTCTTCATGAAGATCTTATGTATTTTTGTTAAACTTTTTTCTAGTACTTTAAGCATTTTTTTGTTTCTGTTGTAATTGGAACCTGTTGTCAACTTCCTATTTATAGCAGTTTTTGATTTTCTGTATTTATCTGCTTGGATAGGCATTAATTTTCTTCAACTTTCTAGATACATTTCTCCAAATTTTTTAAATTCAACAAATGTTTATTGAGTCCCTGTCATGTGCTAGATAATTGTTTCAGGTACTTCTCTAAATTTTTAGGTAACTTATTTTAAGGCATTGATGAACTTTCCCAAATTATTGCAGCCTTGGACAGGAAATTATTTACTCACAGTGCTAAGGACTCAGTTAAATGGCTATGATTTAGTGCTCATTTTGATGCTGTCATTGTTTAACCTGTCCAATATAAATAAATCTTTAACTCTTTATATATTTATCTAATGGTTCTGAGTTTCAGACCACATTTTATAGCATCTTACTGAGTTTGCCAAAAGTACTTTTTCTTTACAAAAATCTTTGTCATACTGTTATCAGAGGAAATTAGCTTAAACAACATGATTTAATTATGAAGGAAAAAAAAAACCACACACAAATGATGAGACAATGTCTTGTATGTTATGAATAAGGACAGTGCTTTTTATTAGGCATGCCCTTGGACTTATTTTCCTAATGTGCATGGTCCTAACTGTCTGTAGAGAAGCAGACAGAGGTCTAAAGGGAAATGCAATCAATTAACTTTAAAACAAAATTTTAATTTGATTAGTAAAATGATATCTATATTTTAAAATTGGAAAATGTGGAAAAGATGGAAAGAAATGAAATCACCTGTAGTTTCATTATCCATTCACAATTGTTTTTTATATGTTGATGCGTTTTCAGTCAGTTGACTTGCTACAGTTAAAAAAAAAAATCAAGCTGCAGGGGTGCCTGGGTGGCTCAGTCGGTTAAGCGTCCTACTCTTGGTTTCGGCTCAGGTCATGATGTCACGGTTCAGGGATTGGAGCCCTACATCGGGCTCTGAGCTGGCAGCACAGAGCCTGCTTGGGATTCTGTCTCTCAGCCCCGCCTGCACTTGTGCTGTCTCTGTCTCTCTCAAAAATAAATAAGTAAAAAGAAATTAAAAAATCAAAGTGTAAGGTAAAACATATTTTTTCACATTCCTGTGATATAAAACCCTCTATATTATGAGGCTTTTGATGGTTATATGATATTTAATTAAGTGGGTATATTGTAGTTTGGGTAGCCTTTACTTAGAAATAGTATTTTTACATTGCTTCTAATTCATTACTGTTTTGTTTTTTTTTTAAAGTTTGTTTATTTATTTTGAAAGGCAGCATGAACTGGGGAGGGCCAGAGAGAGAGGGAGTCACAGAATCCCAAGCAGGCTCCACACTGAGCCGTCGCGGGGCTGGAACGCATGAAACCGTGAGATCATGTCCTGAGCCGAAACCAAGTGTCACTTAACTGACTGAGCCACCCAGCTGCCCCTAATTCATCACTGTTAAAATAATGCTGTGGAGAACAATTTTGTACATAAAAACTTCCTATATTTAAAATTTCCCTACAACAAGGGTTATTTATTGTAAAAACAGTTTAGAATTGTGGAAAGTGAAAGTGTTCCCCTTATTCCTTCCAGTTTCTACTCAGTAGTGGCTACTGTTAACAATTTAGTGTGTATTTTATTTTTTTAAAAAAAGCTTACCCTACATACTGTTTTAAAAAAATTTAGCGCTATATTGTGGACATTTTTCCCTTGTCAGTCCACACAGAAGTACCTTGACATTGCTGCATCCTTGAGATTCCTTTAACCACTCTCCTACTTCTGGCATTTATTTGGAGTTAGGTGTCTGTGATTTTTTTTTTTCTTCTATTTCTGAATATCTCTAGGATAGTTATAATAATAGCTAAGATTCAGTAAGCGTTTACTCCATGCAGTAGATGAGGATTATCTCATTTGATTCTCATTGTTACATTTGTGTGGGTGGGTGCACAGTTCCTATTTGGTCACTTTTCCATCCCAGCCCATAGGGAAGGTGGAACTTTAGTTCAAACTTCCTTGCCTCTTAAGGGAAGAATCATTACAGGGGAAAAACATCCTTATTCTTCTCAGGAGGAAGAATTCCCCACCTGATGGCCGGTATGGGACATTTGTGCCAGAAGGAGGTGTGGGTTTTATCCTTCCTCTTTCACTTCCTATGCCCAGGACTAGCAGGCCAGTACGAGCAGCACCCTTGGACTGGCCTTTTAAAGGTAGATCTGACCATTCTCTTAGTTCTATATAATCCCTACATCTGGGTTGAGGACTGGCTGGGGAGTCTGTTCTGCAGACCCAAGTATCTTTTCCTACCAGACATGTCCTACTATGGACATCTCAAGGTCTGGGTCTTTGTTATATAGATTTAGGGGCCCCATTTTGACTTTCTATCGAAAGTCATTTATCCTGTCTTTGCAATAGGAACTATTAGAGATTGTCCAGCCATTAAAAAATCAGAACATAATTTCTGAACTTTATTGAGGTATAACCTGTATACAGTAAAACACAATCAAGGTAGAAAATACTTCTGTCATCTCAAAAAATTACTTCATGCTGCTTTGGTGTCCCTTTCACTCAGGCAACCACTGATTGATTTAAAAAAAATTTTTTTTAAGTTTATTTCTTTATTTTGAGAGAGAGAGAGAGAATGCAAACAGGGGCAGGGGCAGGGGCGGAGAAGGAGAGGGAGAGGGAGAGAGAGAGTCCCAAGCAGGCTCCTCACTGTGCAGAGCCTGATGCAGGGCTTGATCTCACAAAGTGGTAAGATCATGACCTGAGCCAAAATCAAGAGTCGGACGCTTGACTGACTGAGCCACCCAGGAGCCCCTGATGGATCTTTTTTTGTTGTTGTTACTCCGGATTAATTTTGCCTTTTCTAGAATTTCATCCAAATATGAGATGAATTTTACATAATGTAGGATGAACTCTTATTTTGTGTCTGGCTTCTTTTACTCATCATTTTGTTTTTGAAGTTTACTCATGTTGTTGCATATGTACCTGTAGTTAGTTTCTTTTTAATTGCTAGGTAGTATTCCATTATATGGATATATCACAGTTTTTTTATCCATTCATGTGTTGGTAGGCATTTGTGTTATTTCCAATTTTTGGCTATTGTGAATAAAGCTGTGAATATCTGTGTATAAGTGTAGCTATGTTTTCTTTTTTCTTGACTAAAATCTAGGCACATACCTGCTGGGTCACATTAATTTTATAAGAAACTATATTATGTCTTTGCCAGTATTTAATGTTGTCAGCCTTTTACATTTTTCTTTGGTGTTTCCCAAAAAGACCAAAATGGGAACTTGCTTTTTTTCTTTTTCAGTATAAAGGGATGTCAGGAGGTTCATTTATGTGAATAGTTACTGGTCTGAAATGGATAAGGTAAAAGTATCCCTACAGGCTCTTTGAGAGATAACTATAGGACATACTAGTTTAATTGATTCCTACCCCATCACTTTCAGGCCCATGTGACTTCAAAATTTTAACAGAAATTATTATTATAGGAGTTGATAGCACGGAGTGAATCCATAGGCCTGAAGACAGGTATTACTGATGGCCTTTCTCACCTTATTCTAGACTAGCAATGTCCAATGAAACTTTCTGTGGTGATAGCTATGGGCCACATATGGCACTTGAAATGTGGCTAATGCAACTGAAGAACTGAATTTAAACAAAAAATTTTTTAAAAATATTTGTTTATTATTTTGAGAGTGAGAGAGACAGAGTGCAAGTGGGGAAGGGGCAGAGAGCAAGGGAGACACAGAATCCGAAGCAGGCTCCAGGCTCTGAGCTGTCAGCACAGAGCCCGACATGGGGCTGGAACCCACACACTGCGAGATTATGACCTGAGCCGAAGTCGGACGCCCAACCGACTGAGCCACTCAGGCGCCCCAAGAACTGAATTTTGAACTTTAATTAATTTTAATTTTGATAGTCATATTTGCCTAGTGGTGCTTTATTGGACAGTGCAGTTCTTAAAATGTTATTTTTCAGCAAAGGTCACTGACAAAAAATAATTGAGTAAGACTTGTTAGCTGAGCCCACTGGCTAAATTCATATTTTCTGTCCTACCTCCCTTTCCCGTGGGGGATTCGTGTGTCTCTAGAGAGATGTAGCCAAGGCCTCGAGTACCACAAAGGAAGAACCAGTGGATTCAGGAGTGTTGCAGGTAGTTAGGGTAGGGGTGGTTATTTGGTAAGGAGCTCTTCTAGTTAGGTACTATGCTCTGTGTTTTTTTATGTTTATTTTACCCTCCTAAATTCTTTGGAAGACAATAAAGCCTATATTTGAGTAATCTAATTTTTAAAGTGGACCTTTGGACAAAAGTATGCTGTTTAAATTTGAAAACTGTATAATGTTGCAGAGAGGAGTCCTGATTAAATCCTCCCAGTGTTTTTTTGATTAAGAGAAGCAAATTCTCTTTCTACACTTTAAAGGCTTTCAAGTAATGATATAATTACTTCTAAGGTTTCCATTAAGGATTTGAGATTTTTATTCTTTTGAGTAGCAGAGTTAATAATTTTTTTACATTTCAATTATTAGTGAAAGCATTTTACAGCATTTAGATGGTTAAATGTAGTCACTCAGATAACTGAATTTATATAAAATTGCCTATCCGTGTAGTATTTTTCATTTCATAAGAGCTGCGCAGCTGTAGTGGCTGAGTTTTTATTTGTTTCCTAGAGGCAAGGTCAATGTTAGAAAAATTGTGGAATTTTCCCCTGGCATTACTGTGGTAAGTAAACAACTACTATTTATAGGAATTTATATTTTGATGAAAAATGAGGTACCCTGCTTGGCTTATCATAAGAACACAGATGCTTCTAGATTCCAGTAGGGAGGCCTTTTGCTCACAGCATCTGTTGTAGTTGGCCAGCCAGATGACTTCCACTGAGTTTTTCACTTTTTTTTTTCAAGGACACCACCTCTTTGACAGCTAAATACATTTACAAATGAAAAGGTTAACTTAATGTTTTGTAAATTTATTATTACTGTGGCTATATCAGTTCTGTGCAATTTTGAACTATTAGATAATTTAAATTAGATCACTTCCTAAATAACCTTGAAATGTCCTTTGAATACATGTCCTTTGAACTGTTTATTCTGCAGTTAGGTAGATTTGTATTGATCTATAAGTTCATTTATTCAGCAGGTGTTTGATGAGCACTCTACCAAGCCCTGTGCTAGCTCTGGGGAACCACAGATGTAAGCAGGATATAATCTGAGTCCTTGAGAAGCTTCCTGTCTTGTATGCAATGCAAACATGTAAACAGACCATGGAAATACAGTCAGATACTTTCATTTGAAGTTTATTATATCAGTCTAATGGGGAGGGGAAGGTGTCTGGGAAGGTCTTCTAGAAAAAGTAATGTCTGAGCTGAGAATTGTTGAAACAAACAGGAGTTTAGTTAGGCAAGAGGCTCGGCATTAGGGGAGAGAGAAGAATATAAAAGGAAGAAGCTTATAGGTGAGAGAGACCCTAGGATGGGTGGGAAACTAAAAAAGTTTGGTACGCTTTTGTCAGATATCTGGTCACACTGACTATGGGCAAAAATACAGTCTCATTCATAAAGCAAAGTTATGACCCAGGCTTTATTCTCTCATGTTCTAAATATTAATGATTTCCAAATATTTTATGAATCCCATAAGAAAAACATCTTTGGTCATGTATCTGCAATATATTTACATATTTATTTATAAATGATATACTCAGTTTATATACATGGTAAAGTATATACGAAAAGATAAAAAGGAGGAACTAAAGGTGAAAAATATTCTTTATTTTATTAAAAAATACAGAAAACCAATTGCTGCTTCATTGTTCTTTAAAATCTTGGCTTGATATCTTATGATACACCTATTCAGAGGTCTGTTTCTAACTGCAGTTGAATTTGATATGTGAATTATCTGTAGATCCTTCTGGTGCACGTAACCCACTTTAGGGACCACTGTTCTAAACGATTGGCATAAGTGTATTGAGACTAGCCTTTTAGTTAAAACAGAAGCAAAGCAAAAGGTAGTTTATTTTGCCCTATACATTTTTGAGAGACAAATTTAAAGAAAAATCAGCTTTGGCTTGAGGTTTGAAGAATGAGCACTTGAGTCATAAACTATGTGTCATGACTAAAAGGGTCATATTTCACTAACTAGGAAATCCAAGAGAATGGCGGAGGAGTTATTGGTTAAGTACATTATGTGAAGGAATGTTTTGCTAGTAGCTGTTAATCAAAAATATTACTTGCTGTTTTGAAAAAATATGCCTTTCAGTTACCTTTGTTGGGAGATATTTAGAAGATGGTTTTTCTTAATCCATAGGAGATGTGGTCCATGCCACTTGGGATCTCTTATAAAAAGATACTCTTTTGGGGCGCCTGGGTGGCTCAGTCGGCTAAGCGTCCGACTTCGGCTCAGGTCATGATCTCGCGGTTCGTGAGTTCAAGCCCCGCGTTGGGCTCTGTGCTGACAGCTCAGAGCCTGGAGCCTGTTTCAGATTCTGTGTCTTCCTCTCTCTCTCTGACTCTCCCCTGTTCATGCTCTGTCTCTCTCTGTCTCAAAAATAAATAAATGTTAAAAAAAATTAAAAAAAAAAGATACTCTTTCATTATACACTTGATTAAATGTACTGAATTTACTTCATTGCATTTGAATCACTCAAAATTCTTTTCATCAGAAGAGTTGGAAAACCAAATCAAAAGAGCTTGAGTAAAAAAAAAAGTATTTGTTGGTACATAACCAACATAACCAATGCAGTACTGGTCTCAAGGGCTTTAACTTGGTTGTCAGATCTGTGTTTCAAAGTGTCTATTTGTTTCTTTGTCTCTGTTACCTTTGCTTTATCTGTAATAGTTTTACTGTCTTTTAGAGCAGAAATTTGACCACCGTGCAGTGGTGAGGCAGGGGAGAGTGTCCTTCTGGCACATGTCTATAAATCCTATGAATGGGATAGGACTCTATGTGATTGCACGTGTGCTGTGATTGGCAGGCCCACAAAAGCCTATATGGAAGGGGGAAGGAACAGTTTCCCAAAGGAAGGGTTTGCTGTGATCACAGAGGAAGGAATGCAGGGAGTCCATAACAATAGGTATTTATTACAGGTGATGAGGAATAGAGGACAGGAGGCATAAATTATTCTTTAAGGTTATAAAAGATGACTTAATTTTCTTTTCCTAATCATTGTTTTTTGTAGAGTATGCAAGCTGCAAGATGCCCTACAGATGAATTATCTTTAACCAATTGTGCAGTTGTGAATGAAAAGGATTTCCAGCCTGGCCAGTGAGTATCTAACTTTGTTTTTTTTCCAACCTGCCAAGTGGTATTTTGGAAACTTTTAGAGAGCACTTGTGTTTTAGGAAACTCAAAAATAATTTTTTTATTCCTCTTGCTAAGTTGGAAAATGGAAAAGATGAGAGTTATGCATTTTAGTCTTTTTTTTTTTTTTTAACATTTATTCATTTCTTTTTTTGAGAGAGAGCGCACACGTGAGCGAGCAGGGGAGGGGCAGAAAGAGAGACACACACACTCTGAGCTGTCAGCACAGAGCCCGATGCGGGGCTCAAACTTGCAAACTGTGAGATCATGACCTGGGCTGAAGTCGGCTGCTTAAACAACTGAGCCACCCAGGCGCCCCTGTATTTTAGTCTTTACTGTGTTAAACTTTGATTAATATGTTTTTAAAATCATACATAGCTTTTTATATGTAGCTTTTATTTTTATTAACTTTGTTAGCAGAACTAAACATACTAGTTGTATGAATCATATATAGCATAGTCTTTAGGTTTTTGGCTCTGCAGTCAGACTGTCTGAGTTTGGATGCTCTGCCAGTTGCAAACTGGGTGACCCTGGATAACTTATTTATCATTTCTGAGCCTCTGTGTCCTAATCTGTGAAATGGAGATGATGATCGTATCTTCCTCAGGGTAGTTGTGAAGATTGACTTATATAGATAAAGTGTTTAGAATAGTGCTTAGCACATTAATAAACCTCCATAACTATTAGCTCTTTTGATAATTACTACTGTGATGATCTAAGAAATGAACATTGGAAGATGCACAACAAGGTATTTTTAAGTATTTTTTATAAGTATTTTTTCGTTGTCATTTATTTTAACTAATTCGCATCATCCACTGCCAGAACTTCTAAAAACTCTGCTACCAGGTTCAGTGCCATCCATATGCTTCTGAGGCTGATAGAGGTGTGGAGATAAAGGATCCCTACCAGAAGGCAGACTGGGGAAATAAGGAACAACAAGGCAGGATTTTAACTGAGCCCTTTTTTTTAAAGCTATCTATAAAATACATGAGTTTTACAAAGTTAGAATTGCCAGTTATCTGTAGTTTTCAGTTTCAGAGTAAGGGGCTGAATGATTGCAGTAATATTGTTTCTTGCCCTAAAAATTCTATGATGCTAAGTTGAGCACAGAACTTTCTCTGTATAAACTGGGGTATAGATAATTAGTGTGAGAATTTGTTTATGGACTTTTCTTACATATGTCAAATGTTCGCTGTACTCATGATGGAGCTTACTTGAAATACAGCGCTTATAAAGAACTTGTGTTCTAGTGTATAGAAACACTAACCATTAATATTTAGAAAGTCATAGCATTCTAAAAGATGATTTTTAAAAAGATAGTGCTGTTGCAAGATAGAGTTTAAAGGTTTTATTACACACACAGTCCTTGGCAATTTCTCTGTGTAGGAGGTTATCATGAGATGACTATATTTTATCTGTTCATGGGTAACTCCTGAGCAGAGTGAATTAGCAAAAGATGCTTTGAAATAATAAATATTGATATCTATATGAAAGTTGATGTATTTTGTGACAATTCCTTGTTTTTACCATCTTTTTAATTTTATAGGTTGTTACTGTTTCAACTGTTATGAGAGCCTACAGAGATTTAATGATTAGTCCTAAAACTAACTCTTTTTGGGTTGTTGTATCCTGGTTCTTCTATCTTTGGTTCTCCTCCTTTTATTCTATTTGATGTGAAATAGAGGCACCTGGGTGGCTCAGTTGGGTAAATGTCTGGCTCTTGGTTTCGGCTCAGGTCATGATCTCATGGTTGGTGGGTTCGAGCCCCATGTCAGGCTCTGTGCTGACAGTATGGAGCCTGCTTGGGATGCTCTCGCTCTCTGCCCCTTCCCTCCCTCAAAATAAATAAACCTAAAAAAAAAAAAAAAGATGTGAAATAATTCTCAGGAGAGGAATTTCTTCTAATTTTTACTTAAAATCAAAGATTCTAAATCATTATCTTCAGTTTTATGTAAATTGGAAATGATATTTTGGATGGTATGTATGCTCTTGAACTTGGTCCCGATTGTGCTTGATGTGTGCTTGTACCGAGGTACCCCTTCTGCCTGGAAAAAATTTTGAATTGCTGACAGTGTTTAGAAATGAAATTTGTGGTTCTCTTCCTTCAGGACTCTCAAACACTCTGCCACGTTTCCACCTGGTACTCATGAAGCATCAGTTGTTGGAAATGAACACATACACAGGAGTTAATGTTTTTATTTCCTTTGACATGGAGTATTAACTATGTTTCCGTCTTTTAGGCATGTGATTGTGAGGACTTCTCCCAACCACAGGTATATATTTACACTGAGGACCCACCCATCAGTGGTTCCAGGGAGCATCGCATTCAGCTTACCTCAGGTAACCCACATGCTAGTTTATTCTCTTCCATTCTGAAAAGTCCTAGAAGAATCAATTCGTTTCAAGCAAGCATCTTCCTATAACTGTATTGATTCATATTGAAGAAAAACATCTAGGTGTTTATATAAGGAATTTAAAGATGCATTCTTAATTGCCCATTTCTACTATACTTTCCTTTTATTGCCTTGATTTTTTTTTTCCTAATTTAAAAAAATTCTGTGCTAATATCAGGTAGCTATCAGATTAAGTCTCAGGTTATTTCAGTGTTAACTTGCAGGGTAAGAAAATATATTAAAATAACATTTACTGGGGCGCCTGGGTGGCTCAGTCGGTTAAACATCCAACTTCGGCTCAGGTCATGATCTTGCGGTTTGTGAGTTCGAGCTCCGTGTCGGGCTCTGGGCTGATGGCTCAGAGCCTGGAGCCTGCTTCCAATTCTGTGTCTCCCTCTCTCTCTGCCCCTCCCCTGTTCACGCTCTGTCTCTCAATAATAAATAAACATTAACAAAAAATTTAAGAAGATAAATAACATTTACTTGTACAATTGACATCTAATGATAGTGATTTTAAAATGCAGCGATGTTGGGGTGCCTGGGTGGCTTACTCGGTTAAGTGTCTGACTTCAGCTGAGGTCATGATCTTGCGTTTCATGGGTTTGAGCCTCATATCAGGCTCTGTGCTGACAGCTCCTAGCCTCAAGCCTGCTTCAGATTCTGTGTCTCCCTCTCTCTGTGGCCCTCCCCTGCTTGTGCTCTGTCTCTCTCTATCTCTCTTTCAAATATAAATAAATATTAAAAGAATTAAAAAAGAAAATGCAATGATGTCACACTAATGAATGTGATATGAGTAGTTATCTCAAATTACAGTGTTTTTAAAGGTTTTTATTTATTTTGAGAGACAGAGTGCGTGTGTGCACATGTGAGGGAGAGTGGGGGAGGGGCAGAGAGTGAGGGAGAGAGAGAATCCTGAGCAGGTTCCACGTCAGCACAGAGCCCAGTGCGGGGTTCAGTCTCACAAACTGTGAGATCATGATCTGAGCTGAAACCAAGAGCCAGATGCTTAATCGACTGAGCCACCCAGGCACCCCTCAAATTGCAATTTAACTTGCTGGGCTTTATAATGAGTGGAAGGATTATGATTACATTTATAACTGTTGGTGGATTCTGTGGTGGGAAAACTGGCTAGCATTGTCCATAGGCACCTAATACATAGTTGAGGAGCACTGCAGGTACTAGTCTGTGTCCTTTTCTACCTTATCGTCTTACTCATGCTGCTGATCCCATAGTCCTCAGCAATGTAATAGAACCCTGATGTCCTTCCAGTATGTTTGTAAGCAGTGATTTACTACCCTGGAGGTTGAAGGAAAGAGATTAAACACTCTTTAGGGATCTGTTAAAGATCTCTTGAAGCTCTGAAAGATTATGGGAGATCTTTACTATTCCCCTTTTCTCTATTTGAATGCCTCTTTATTATCAGGACTACTTTTCACATTTGTTTCTATACATAAGATGTTTGGGATATTTTAGAGTTTGCCAGCTTTTGCAGAGCTGGGATTTTGGTGGTCAGAAATATGGTTTTTGATTATTTCTTCTTGTTTCTCTGCTTTTTTTTAAAAAAAAATTACCCTAATACTTACTATAGGCCAGGTACTATACTAATGCATAATTGCATATTTTAGCTCATTTAATTCTCAAAATAACTCCATATGATAAATACTATTACTGTCATCCTTTGAGTCTGTCTTTGGGATTGAAGTCCAGAACCTAATTGGCTGCTTGGTGATACCAAGTCTGGACTTGCTCAGCATTCTGCTCAATTCTTCATCGGCTGGAAGCAAGATGGGATGTGACGGAAGAGAGCATGAAGGGCAGAGGAGGGAGAAGGAGCCTGCGATGAGGGAGCTGGAGGGAAAGCAAGTGCTGCACATGTTCACAATGCAGCATCTTCACAGTCCACCCCCAAATCCACGCTGTTTGATGAGTAGACAAAATGTGGATTTTTGGCCAAAAGTTATTTTTCTCGCTGTTCTTTGGAGCGTTATCAGTAGTGACTAATTTTGAATCCATACCAAGCCAGTCCTAAATTCCTGCCTAAATGCAGTCTGGCCTGCCTTCGTACATTCTTGCCATTGCAACCAGTCTGGACCTGGGAGAGGCTAAAGTCTACTTGCAAATGCCTGAAAATCCTTTGGCTAGTACAAAGAGTAGTCAGGAGCATCTAATGATTGGAATCCCTGCTTGGGTTTCAGGAGAGATTAGCTGACCAGTTTTAATTTAGTTTTCATGAATTGAGTGTCTTTCTTTTTGAGATATCCTAAGAAACAGTGTAAGTAACCATAGTATGTTTAGAACACTGAAATATCTGATACTATGAAGGCCTTCAGGAGCAGTATAGTGTGCAAAGGAGCTTCGTACTCAATGAGGCCAGTTTTATTGTACAAAGGCAAGCTTTGTATGTTTTTGAATAGATGTTCAGATATAAAGTATAGCATATAAATATGTTTCCTGGGGCTGCTGTAGCAAAGTACCACAGAGTGGGAGGCTTAAATTTATTCTCTTGCAGTTTGGGAGTCTAGAAGAATGAAATAAAATTGTCAACAGGGCTGTGCTCTGTCCAAAGGCCTTACAGAAGAATCTGTTCCATGCTTAGTTTCTGGTGTTGCCAACAAACCTGGATATTGCTTGACTGGTAGATGTATCACTTGAGTCTGTTTCCACCGTCACATGACTTTCTCCCCATGTATCTGTCTGTCTCTTCTTATAAGGACACCAGGTCATATTGGTTTATGGTTTATCTTAATTTTATATGACCTTTTTTTTTTTTTAAAGTTTATTTATTTATTTTGAGAGAGGGGAGGGAGGGGCAGAGAGAGAGGGAAGAGAGAGAATTCCAAGCAGGTTCTGCACTGTCCGTGTGGGGCTCTAACTCACGAACCATGAGACCATGACCTGAGCCAAAATCAAGAGTCGTTTGCTTAACCGACTGAGCCACCCAGGTGCGCCTGACCTTATCTCGACTGTATCTCCACAAAGACACTTTTCCAGATATGGTTGTAATCGTATGTGCCAGGAGCTAAGACTCCAGCATATCTTTGTGGATCACAGTTCAACACACAACACTAAACCACGTTTTGATCTTTGAATGTGTTCCTATTACTGAAATTCATAGACATTCCCCTTTTCCTCATTTCTATAATTTTTATTGATTTGGTTTTAAGTGTCTTTTTTTTTTCTTTTATTTTATAGCGAAAGTGGGCTGGACTTTCTATTGGGCAAGAAATAGAAGGTAGGTAATTTTTTTTTTTTTTTTTTTTTTTAGCTACCTGATGTGGATTTTCTTTCTGATTTTCTCATAGTTGTGGAAATCTGTAAAATTTTCTGTTGCTGGTCATCAGGGCCATTAAACGTTCATCCTATTTATATTACTGGTTAGACATACGAGAATGGAAAGTGAATAGTTATGGTACTTACGTCTGCCTGAAAATTACAATCTAATGGGGGAGAGAATATCCACTTATTCATAGCTCACACAATGTGTACAGAGTAAATAAGTGCACAAGTGTTACCATTGGGACCTCTGTGTGAAAGTGCTAAGATGGAATGGGAGTGGATGAATTGATTGGAGGCTGAAAAATCAGCCAGAGAAATCTTTTTAGGCACTGGAGTTTTGAGCATGTTTATGAAGTAGGGGAAAAGCATTACATAGTAGAGATAAGGAAGAAAGCCTCTTAAGATGGGAAATAATATCAATAAAAGACATTGAGATGGGAGCAAGCAAATCATAGGCAGTGCTCAGGAAGTATGTGTGCCTGATTGAAAGGATTTACCTGAATGAATTGTATTAAGTGATGAAAACATGCAGTTAGTGGAGGGCCTAAAAGTACATACTAAAATTTTTGGATTTTATTCAAAGACAATAGAGAGCTCCTGAAGATTTCTGAGTGAGTCCATCAAAATCCTAATTTTAGAAAAGATTCTGCTGTCAGTGTGGAGTATAGTGAGGAATGGGGAGAATTCAGGAGTCAAGGAAAATAGCTTGGAGATTATCTGACTTGCCTAGAATTAAGTTGAATAGGCCTTTGTGAAATTATGGCTGTGGAATAAATTTTTTAAAAATCTAAGATATATTTAAGAGGAATAATTGGTATTATTTGATGGTTCCATTTTACTATATACTGAGATATGTTTTCTTTTATGTTTGTTTGGAAAGATAAATCAGATTAAGTTAAGGAGAAGAAAGAGTGGCAGTATTTAAGCAAACGGTATGCTTATTTTAATGAAGTGTGTATCTTATAATGAAGTTATCACAGTTCATTGGGGGAGGGCGTGGAAAGAAGGTTATGACCTCAGGAGGAAAAAAGGACTAAGCTACTTGTGGATTATAAGCCAAGGGACAAATAAGCAAATATTGGCATTGTCTCCTAGGCACTGTGTCAAAATTGGGAAAATGGACTATGAATCTTCTTGTCACCTAGTTTCATGTCAACTTCATGGGTACGGCAGGAGAAGGAGAGAAGAAGCCAAGAATACTTAAGTCAGCTTTTTTTCTGCTTGCTTTTAAAACCTAAAAAACTGGATATTTACAAAAAAATTGCAAAAATAAGAGAATTCCTATATACTATTTTTACCAGATTCACCAGTTACCATATTTTTAAAATTCATTTCCTTTCTTTCCCTACACACATGTGCGCACACACATTTCTTTTCTTAAGCATTTGGGATTAAATTGCAGAAATCATTCCTCTTTACATCTCATACTTTAGTGTATATTTCCTGAGGACAAAGATATGCTCTTACATTAATCAAATTCAGGGAATTAAACGTTAATGTAATTAAATGTTGAAACTTTAATCTCTAGTTCATATTTCAGTTTTGTTAATTGTCCCAGTGATTTCCTTTACAACATGTTTTTCCTTCTCAGCAGAGGATCCAGTTCGGGATCGTGTATTGTACTTGTCATTTCTCTAATCTTTGGCTTTTATTTTTTTCCTTTCATGATGGTGATATTTTTGAAGAATACATTTATAGGATGCGTTATTGAAGTTTCAGTTATGTAAGATGGAGAAGTTCTGAAGATCTAATGTGTAGAAGGGTGACTGTAGTTAACAATGCTACGTGCATACTTAAACTTTGCCAAGTGGGTAGATCTTAAGCATTGTCATCACACATGCATGTGCACACACACACGCAGAGAAAGAAAATGGTTCGTGTGCACTGAGAAGGAGGTATATTATGTTATCAGGGTTTATTGTCTGCTATATATCTGTAAGCTCTACTTTACTAATTATGCTGTTTAGATCTTCTGTATTCTTAATGGAATTACTTGCCCTGTATGGCACTGAAACTGGTGTGTTAAAATCTTAGTGTTCTTCTATTCTATTTTTCCTTGCATCTCCTGTAGTATCTACTTTACATAGTAGTTTCTATGTTATTTGGTATGTAGATATTCATAACTGTTATATTTTTAATGTGAATTGTGGCTATTAGCATCATAAAGTATCCTTCTTCGTCTTGTTTAATGTGTTGTAAATTATACTTTGATGTCAGGATTACAAACCCTGCTTTCTTATTGTTTTTAATTTGCTCAGCATATCTTTGCCCATCTCTTTACTTTTAGGTTTTCTGAATCCCTGTGTTTTAGTTGTGTCTGTAGTATACAGTACAGAGTTGGGTTTTGGTTTATGAGCTAATTTAAAAATCTTCTAATAGGTTTATTAAGCCCTTTCATAGTTATTGATATTACTGATATATTCAATCTCAGTTCTGTTATCTTCCATTTTAGTTGTGTTTCTCTATTTGGTATATCATCTTGGCTATTTTTAATTTTTTATTTTGGTATTTAGGAGTATTTATGTTTTTGTTTTAGTGACTACTTTTGCATTTATACCTCTCATAGTACCCTTGGTCCCCCCCCCCCCCCTTTTTTTTCTTGACCTTTTCAAAAACTGTTCTGTCAGTTCTAAGTGATATCCTTTAACTCTCTTCTGTTGCCTGTATAGCAGTTAATGATCATTTTCTACCCCCCCTTCTCCTCCAATTTTGTTTGTTGCTTTCTTTTTAAATTAAAATTTTTTTTTTTTAAGTAGAAGAAGGAAATTTTCTAAAATTGAGGTATAACTGACATATAACATTATATTAGTCTCAGGTATATAACATAGTGATTCAATAGTTGTATACGTTGCTAATGATCACTACAGTAAGTCTAGTTAACATCCATCATCATATATAGTTACAAAAACAGTTTTTTTCTTGTGATGGGAACTTTTAAGATATACTCTCTTAGCAACATTCAAATATGCAATTTAGTATTATGAACTATAGTCACCATGCTCTACATAGTAGTTGCTTTCTTTCTACTTTGTCAGAGCATGATGTTTATATGCTATTCTTCCACACATGACCCCATACTTGTTTTAGTCTTAACTCTGCAGTTAAGTCACTTAAATGATTATGATAGTCCTTTTGCCAGTTTCTACTTGGTTGTATAAAACCTGTGATCTAGTACATTCCTCTAGGAAGTATATATGTGTATAGGTGTTCATTAAGTTCTTGCATATTCAAACTGTTTTTCTATATCTTTGCTCTTTCAAATGCAGCTTGGCTTGCATAGACATAGAATTCTTGGCTTGTTTTCTTGAATTTCTTGAAAATACTGATCACAATTGCCTTGCCTTGTATAATGCTCTTAAGAGGTCTGATGCCAGTCGAATTTTCTTACTTTTATAAGTAATTCAGTTTTTCTGCCTGGGAGCCCTGAGGACTTTTCTGTATTTAAAGTGTAATATTCTTATTAGGATATTCTAGGTCAATGACCAATGGATATAATGGGTCACTTCAATATGCAGATTTAAGTTTTTGTTTATTTCCAAAATTTTTCTTAGATTATGGTTTTGAACATTAGTTCTGGTCCAGTTGTTTTGACTTTCTTCCTAGGGGCTCTAATTATATGTATGTTAGTCCTTGTCTGCCTATCTTCCATTTCAACTACTTTCTCTTTGTTCTTTTAAAAGTCTTTCTTTCTTTTATTTTTATTTTCTTGGTTGTTTTCCTCTTCTTTCACTGCCTCTTACTAAATAGTAATTTGAATCTACTCTCCTATGGGCACTTTATAATTTATTATTCACTCTGAAATAGTTTTATCTTTTTCTTCAGTTTCTTTCCTGAGTTCCATAAACTCTCATTGCATTTCTTTTGTCTATTTGTGTTCTTACTTTTTAATCTTCTGATTTTAGATGTTTTGTTACTTTTCTAAGTACTTGTTTGAGGATATTTAATTCAGTTTAAAGTGTTACGCATATTTTTTTCTAGTTCATGGTTGATTTCTTTGGGGGAAGACACTTCATCAGCTGAAATGCTGCCATATTTTGTTATATGTTATGTTTTCTTTTCATAGTAAACTTGTGGAGTTATTTTTTAAAATTTTTCATGGGAACTTCTTTTTATTTATTTTTTCCTTAGAGGGAACTGAAATATTGGGGTTATCTCTCTTTTGTAGATTTTATTTTATTTTATTTTTGAAATACTTATTTATTTATTTTGAGAGAGAGAGAGAGAGTGGGGGAAGGGCAGAAAGAAAGGGAGAGAGAGAATTCCGAGCAGACTCCACACTCAGCACAGACCCTGACGTAGGGCCCAATCTCGCAACAATGAGATCATGACCTGAGCTGAAATCAAGAGTCAGACACTTAACAACTGAGCCACCTAGACACCCCTAAGATTTTATTTTTTAAAGTAATCTCTACTTTAGCCCCCCAACATGGGGCTTGAACTCACAACCCCGAGATCAAGAGTTGCATGCTCCACTGACTCAACCAGCCAGGTGCCCCAATATTGGGGATATCTTTAGGTGGCTTTTTTTTTCCCCTTTGTGGAAATAGGATGAAGAATAAAATTTTTTGACT
Organism: Panthera leo; assembly: GCF_018350215.1. NCBI lineage: Eukaryota > Metazoa > Chordata > Mammalia > Carnivora > Felidae > Panthera > Panthera leo. The sequence goes on along the minus strand of NC_056692.1, from coordinate 43,688,140 downwards.
GGGGTAAAAATAAAGGAAATTATTTTAGATATGGGTAGCTGGTGGGGAGAGTTGCATAATTAGTGCTTTCCAAATTTGCCTGAGAGAAACATCTGGAGAGTTTGTTTAAAAAAAAAAAAAAAAGATTCTCAGGCCCTTTCCTTGAGGAATCTGATTCCTGAATGTGTGTTTTTAACACTCATTGTTAAGTGGTTCCTCAGCCACATTTTGGGAGACACTGACAAGTGATTCTCTTTATTATAACCCCCTCACCTAAAGCAGGGTGAGAAGCTGAAACAGTGAAGGAATTCAGCACTGAAGTGAAGTAAGTCAGTGCATGAAACCAAGGTTCCTTATTTACAGACATTGGTAGAAATGAAAATGTATTAGTGAGAAAATGAGTGTGTATGTAGCTTAGGTTGCTTATTTCTTCAAACATATTTTTCTAAATACAGTTAAGAGAGCGCTTAAGTTTAACCTTTAATGTAGATACATTCCGTTGTGGAAAGGTATGGAAATTCAAGGTAATAAATCTTGATGAGTTGAGAAATGTATTTTGTGACTTAAATTATATTTAAAGCATTCTTCTGCTACCGGAAATGGTTGTCTTGATGGTAGAGTTATTCTTTTTTTTTTTTTTAATTTTGAGAGAGAGAGAGAATGTGTGCATGTGTGTGCAGGAGGGGCAGATAGAGAGGGAGAGAGAGAATCCCAAGCAGGGTCTGCACTAGCAGTACAGTCCGTTCTTTAAAAGGTGAATCAAATGGGGTACCTGTCTGTTTGGGTGTCTGACACTTGATTTCGGGTGAGGTCATGGTCTCACGGCACATGGGGTCAAGCTCCGCATAGGGCACTGTGCTGACAGTGCCTGCTTGTGACTCTCTTTCTCTCTCTCTTTCTCTTAATAAATAAATAAACATTTTTCTTAAAAGGTGACCCAAACAGATTTAATGGTCAAAATTATAAAACTGAATGATCAAGTGGGACTTAGCGGGGTAAGCTTGGGACAAGGAAGGGTTTGGAGGCTTGAGTGATGTAGATGATGTGGCCATAAAGGTAGAAAACTGATTCAGTGTAGTAGTGATGTGGGCACAGTTAGGGTAGGATGTGTGGTGAGAAGGGGAGTGCTAATTCAAAGATTCTGGAACAGGAGTTTCTGTCTGTAGGGTGAGAATTTTTTACAGTCAGGTCAGTGATTTTAGTGTGAAGGAATCTTCTAGAAGAATCATTTAGTCTTCTCTCCATCTGGAGATGCCGTATTTTAGGTATTACAGACTGATGTTCAATTAACATGTTTTTGACCATCATCATATACCTTTTTCATTGTAATGTTTATTCACTGTAACTGTTTATTCAAATACTGCCTATACATTCTTTGTTTATAAAAATAATTTTTATTAGTCTTTGACATTAAATTGCTATAAATCATAAAATAAGAAAACATTCTCAATCTTACAGTCCTTTGCTGGTGGATGCTTCAGGGCATCTGGCCCTTTGAGGCTGACAATGGTGCTGACCATGGTGCTGCCTGTGGCGCTGTCCATGGTACTGCCCACAGCATCTGAAATTCTAAGAGCTTGGTCTTTTCTATTTAGGAACACTAACCTTAAAGCACATTTGAAAAACTATAGTCAGTAATAATGATATTTTAATACACTTAAGTTTCTTGATATATAGATGATACACACATATATAAACACATGTGTGTATATGTATATACATGTACATGCATTATGTTATAGAATTGTTTTTCAGTCTTTATTTTTATTTATTTTTAATTAAAATTTTTTTTAATGTTTAATGTTTATTTTTGAGAGAGAGAGAGAGAGAGAGAGCACGAGCAAGGGAGGGGCAGAGAGAGAGGGACACACAGAATCTGAAGCAGGCTCCAGGATCTGAGCTGTCAACACAGAGCCTGACGTGGAGCTCGAACTCACGAATTGTGAGATCATGACCTGAGCCAAAGTCGGACACTTACCTGACTGAGCCACCCAGGCGCCCCTATTTTTGAGTCTTTAATGCATGTAATGATGTCATATGGTATGAATCTTTCTGCAATATAGTTTTTTATTCAATATATATATTTTTAAGTTTATTTATTTTTGATAGAGAGAGAGCACAAGTGGGAGAGGGGTAGAGAGAGAAGGAGAGAGCACAGAGCCTGATGTAGGGCTCAAACTCACGACCCATGAGATCATGACCTGAGCTGAAACCAAGAGTCAGACACTTAACTGACTAAGCCACCCAGGCCCCCTTCAATATTTTGTTTTAATAGCCATATTTATTAAATATACATCAAGTTTTTGTTTTGATTGCTGTCTGGTATTCCACATTATGAATATGCCACATTTTATTCATTATTTCCTTACTGATCACTGTTTTTTCAGTGTTGACTGTTGAAAATAATGGTGCAAGGAACCTCTCCATTTTTAGGCAAATGTTCAGGAGTCTTTAGGACAGACACCTGGAAATGGAATCGATGAATCAACTTATTCATTTTTACATTAACATTTCCTTCTATACTTATCTTCACTATGTGAGGAAACAATTAGGCTGTCTTGTTTATGAAAATTACTTAATGTATAACCTGTATTTTCTAGGAAATGTTAAGAAAGAACAAAACACTGAGAAGTAGAGGCAAGAAAGTATCTGAAACTTTCAGCTGAGATTTGGACTTACTCTTTGCTCTTCAGTGAATTTTCTATTCCTTACTCTGGCTTTCTTAGTTATTTTGCTTTTGAAAATGTTTATCTTTAAAATATGTGTGTACCCCTTTACAACAGTGAGCCAGGATATAAAAATATGATTATGTAAGCAATTTCATTCAGAGAATATAGAGAAAATCTTTAAATCTAATTCAACTGGCTAGACTGTAAGAAATAAATTTAGAATAGAATTTAGGGTATGAAAGAATCATAAGGTTTATGTGGTCCTCATCAGGTTTATGTAGTCCTGTCTTCTTGTTTTACAAATGTGACAAATCAAGGCACAGAGAGCTAGATGATTTACTTTGATTTTCTATTTACTAACAGAATCTATTGAAACACAGACTCCAGAGTCCCTTTGTCTTGCCTCCTTTGTTACCAGCATGGAAATTGGGTTTTTTGCTGTCAGGTGTTGTTCATACAAAGATGAGTTAAAAACGTCCTTGGCTTCTTTTACATGTTATACATGTAGTACTTACCATAGTTCCCTGGCTATAGTAGGTGTTCAGTAAATATATATTTTTTCAAAAGCTTATTTATTTTGAGAGAGACAGAGACAGTGCGAATAGGGGAGGGACAGAGAGAGAGGGAGAGAGAGAGAATTCCAAGAGAGAGAGAATTTCTTGGAGAGAGACGCTCCAAGCTACCAGTGCAGAGACTGATGCGGGGCTCAAACCCATGAAGCTGCAAGATCATGACCTGTGCCAAAACCAAGAGCTGGACGCTTAACCAACTGAACCACCTGGTGCCCTAGTAAATATTTTTATAGTATTAAAAAAGAAATGCTAGGGGTGCCTGGGTGGCTCAATCAGTTAGGCATCTGACTTTGGCTCAGGTCATGATCTCACAGCCGTGAGTTTGAGCCCTGCATCGGGCTCTGTGCTGGCAGCTCAGAGCCTGGAGCCTGCTTCAGATTCTGTGTCTCCCTCTCTCTCTCTGCTCCTCCCCTGCTCACACTCTGTCTCTCTCTCCTTCAAAAATAAATAAACATAATTTTTTTTTTTTTTTTTTAAAGAAATGTCGAGGGGCACCTGGGTGGCGCAGTCGGTTAAGCGTCCGACTTCAGCCAGGTCACGATCTCACGGTCCGTGAGTTTGAGCCCCGCGTCGGGCTCTGGGCTGATGGCTCGGAGCCTGGAGCCTGTTTCCGATTCTGTGTCTCCCTCTCTCTCTGCCCCTCCCCTGTTCATGCTCTGTCTCTCTCTGTCCCAAAAATAAATAAAAAACGTTGAAAAAAAAAATTTTAAAAGAAATGTCAAACTTCAAATCGCTCTGGAGTAATTTATTTTTTCTCAAGCTATTTTTTTTTTTTTTTTTTTTGTCCTGCATAGTAACTTGCTAGGACAAAAGAGTACACACTTCTCACCTTAGCTCTTGCTTGTGTCAAACAAAAATCTTGTTTGAAAGCAGCGTATTATGCCAACTCCACTGGGACTTCCCATACTATCATTTGTCCTCTGTTAAATGAGAAGGAGGAAGATGTAGAGACTATGTGGGGAGGGCTGTGATTTCCCATAAGAGTTGGGTGAGGGGTAAAGGTAGAGGGAGAATGCTGTACAATGTGAACTAATTAATTCAGAGGGGAACAAGATCTCTAGTGGTTATTATCATTTTCTTTAATCTGTGCTTGTGTGTCCTGTCAGTAAAGGCCATGGAAAGCCCTCTTTTGGTCAAGTTTTGTTAGGATTCATTTATGTGAAACTTTTAGTTACTCAAAACACAGCAAGTATTTGGTGTCCCTGTGTTTTAAGAAATGCTTCTTTTCCCCCCCTAGTATCCTTATATACATTTGACAAGGCCAAACAGTGTATTGGCACAATGACCATCGAGATTGATTTCCTGCAGAAAAAAAGCATTGACTCCAATCCTTATGATACTGACAAGATGGCAGCGGAATTCATTCAGCAGTTCAACAACCAGGCGTTCTCAGTGGGACAGCAGGTAGTTTTGAATTTTCTTTCATGTCTTCCACTTGACAGGCATTCCAGTCATTGCAGTTGTCCAAATTAATTCGACTGTTTAAAAACTGGGAGGAGCTCTGTATATGGACAGATATATCCAATTGGGTGATAAAAAGTGAGGGTGATACATTTGCTGAATGTCTTGAGTCCATTCAAAAAAATTCTAAAGTAACTTTTAGGTTACAATGTCAAATTTAGTTACAGCAGCTTTTCCCTGTGCAAACTTGAGAATGCTGCAGACTTAAATGTTTCAGAGTTCTTACTTTTTTTATTGTGAGACACTTGTTTTGTCTCTGGATGGTTTTTCTTTTTCCCTGATATATTTCTGTAGAAAAGTGATTCGTAACTTTTTTGGTTCTAAACTAATTTGAGAATCTTAAGAAAATTATGTATGTGTATTTTCAGGTTTTTCTTGGAACCTCTGAAGCCCAATTTTTCTATCCTTAAAAATGATATTGCTGATCTTGCCTTCTTGCAAAAAGACTTCAGTTAGTATATTGTTAATCTCCTAGGAAGAAATTCTGTTCTTTTAAAGTTTTACTTAAAAAGCTGTGTGAGTCCATAAATTGCTGCTTGTTTGTACACATAAATAATCATTGCTCTTTTGGCCTTACCATTATATTTGTCTCTTCCTTTGTGACTTTTCTTAATTATTCCTAACTCCTTCCTCCTATCGTAACGCCATAGCAGCAGTTCTCAAAGTATGGTCCAGAGACCTGAAGCTCTTTCAGGGCGTTTGTGAAGTCAGAATTATTTTCGTAATAATACCAAGGTGTTATGTCTCTTTTTCCTCTTATTCTCTCACAAATGCACAATGAAATTCTGCAAACTATGTGATGTGTGCTAGCTCAGCACATTGGCTATTAAAGGAGATGTGAGGGTCCAGCTGTCTTCCATTAGGCAAGACGTTAAAGAGATTTACAAAAATGTGACAGTGCCATTGTTTCCACTTATGTTTTTTATTTCAGAAATAGGTGGTTTTTTTATGTTAAAAAATATCATTTATGTTCACACATGATAAATTTATTGTTATTTTTAAATTAATAAATACATTTTAAGTTTCTTGTTCTGATTTCTACTATAGTGAATACCAGTGGATATAATCCACTTAAACAAAGGCTCTTTGAGAGTTCTCAAATAGTTTTAGGCATATAAAGGGATCATAAGACCAAAAGTTTGCAAATCACTGCCTATAGCATTCTGATCTCTAGTGACTTACCTACACTCTCTCGGAGGCTCTCACCTGGGAAAGTATGTGGAACCGGCAGGGAGAGAAGTGGTGGAAAGAAACAGCTGTTGGATGAAAGGAGTGTCATTTCTTTTGATTCTCTCACCTAAGTGAAATGGCATAAATCTGGAAGAACAAGACTAGGGATCTGGATAATCCATACATTATATCAAACTTGCACAAGTGGAAACTGAGTCACTGCTAGACAGGAAAAGGTTATAGTGCATTTATTATTTTTAAGAGTACTAGAATTGGAATGAGTGATTTTTACATTCAGAGAGGGTAAATGATGTGCCCATGGCTACACTGCCAGGGCTGTAGCTGAGACAAGAACCCATTGGTTAATTGAGCTGCTAATTAATTAAACAAGTGTTTAATGGATAACCTAGTGTGTTTCAGCTACTAGTTAGGTTCTGCAGGTCAGCAGTGAACAAAATATACACAATTCCTACTCTTACAGAGCTTACTTTCTAGTTGGGGAAGACAGAAAATGAGAAATGCCATTGCTGTTAATGTTAAGTACTTGGATTTAAGTAAAATGAGATGATGCGCTGGAGGACCAGTATGGTGCTAATTGAGATTAGATGGTCCGGGAAGGCTCCCCAAGATGACAGTCAGCTGATAATTTGGTGACCACATGTCCATTGCTTTTTGAGCTGTGCTGTATTTCTTCTGGATAAATATCTTACCCCATATCCTTGTTCTTACTTTTTATTCCCACTTGCAGTAGTCACTAGTGGCAGGATTAGCAGTCAGCTTTGCCTGCTGTGCTTAACTGTTATACCCCAGCATGTAGAAGAGGGCCTAGGTTATGGAAGGCGCTCAATAAATACTTGGTGAATGAATGAGCATTCACCATCTGTCTGTGAACTTGTATGGCAGGAATTTTGCATTGGTGGTGGAAAGGCATGAATTTTAGAGTCATGGACCCAGGCTTGAATCCTGGCACTATTGTTTACTATGACTCTGGCTTCCATTGCTTAAGCCCTCTCCGGATCTCAGCTCCCTTCCTAGTAAAACTGAGGAAGACTATCTGTTTCCAAGACAGTTTGTGAATATCAAGTATGGGACATCCTATACGGTTTGGCACATGAAGATGCTCAGTAAATGTTAGTTCCCTTTTCTTCTCATTGCTTGTGTGAGCAGTTTGCCTGTGGAACAGATTTGAGAGGGATGTACAGGAGAAAGCTGCTTCCCTGCATTTAGAAAACACTGGTGATGATGTGAGAATCAAGCCATTGTATCATGAAGTGGTTTTTCTCCCCTTATCTCTTTTCTACATAGCTTGTATTTAGCTTCAATGAAAAGCTTTTCGGTTTGCTGGTAAAGGATATCGAAGCCATGGATCCTAGCATCCTGAAGGGAGAGCCTGCGACAGGAAAAAGACAGAAGGTATGTTTTATTTTTAATAATCATTGCGATGTGAATTGTGCAGATTAATATAACATTCCTAGCCGTTCTCTTGCTCAGTGATTTCTTTTATGTTATGTACTCTTTCTTTTAAGGTAGTAGGGAGAAAACATTGCTTTCATAAGCTAGCGCTGTTATTAAAGTATAGCGGAAAATACACTTACTTGTAGACTTAATAGTAATTTGAAATTTGTATGGGTACTTGTACTCCTGGTTGAATGCAGATGATGATTATTGTTCATAAATAATAACAAAAAGACAGGCATTATCAAAAGACACATGCATTGAAATTAAATAGAAATAGTACAAGGTAGTTAGGAGAAAAATTAATTTAACTTAGATGATAGTTTGGAAGAATTGCTTTGCTCAGAGAGACCTTATTTCCCCTTCATTTTTGGCCTTGTGTTAAGAAGTCCAGAAGTCTATTATTAGACTAACTACTAATAATTGTCTTTCTATACAGATTGAAGTAGGACTGGTTGTTGGAAACAGTCAAGTTGCATTTGAAAAAGCAGACAATTCATCACTCAATCTTATTGGTAAGATTTGCAATTTTAGAAAACTCTGAATGAAGTGAGACTGTCTCTGTTATTATATGTGCCTCAACTACCACGCTTTTCAAGTCTGGGAGAAGAATAAGGGCATCTCCATTGAGAAGGTTTATCACAAAATCATGGAGGATTTCATCACTGTCAGATGTGCTGATACAGAAAAAAAAGTTTAAAACCTTCACTAGATATCATTGTCCAATAGAAGTGTAATGTGAGCCATATGTATAATTTTTAATTTCCTAGTAACCTAGTAACCACACTAAAAATCAGGAAAAATACAGATAAAATTGATTTTTAAACTTTCAATATTGAGGTAAGTTCAGGCTTACAGAAGATTTGCAAGAATAGTGCAGAGAGGTCCGATATACCTTTCACCAGCTTCCTTGATGTTCCATCTCAAATAACTAGAGTACAGTTACCAAAACCAAGTTAACATGGTTGCATGGCCACTAACTAAAATATAGACTTTAGGGGTGTCTGGGTAGTTCAGTCAGTTGAGGGTCTGACTTCGGTTCAGGTCATGATCTCACGGTTCGTGGGTTCAAGCCCAGCGTTGGGCTCTGTGCTGACAGCTCAGAGCCTGGAGCCTGATTCGAATTCTGTGTCTCCCTCTCTCTCCTACCTCCTACCTTGCTCACGCTCTCTCTCTTTCAAAAAATAAATAAACATTAAAAAAATAAAATACAGACTTTATTTGGATTTCACTAGTTTTTTCATTATGTCCTTTCTGTTCTAGGATCTGATTGAGGATCTCGCATTGCATTTAGTCATTTAATTTCTAAAGTCCTTCTCTCTGATAGTTCCTCAGACTTCCACCGTCTTTCATAACCTTGAGAACTGGCCAGTTGTTTGTCGACTGCCTCGTGCACGGTGGTGTGTTAAATGTGATCCTAGCGTCACTTCGGTTTGTGATTGAGTTAAATGGTGAATGTGCAGGTGAAGAAAGTCTCTCCAACAGACTCATAGCTCAGCCCTGCTTTTGTATGTTAGTCTTGCTTTTATTATATTAAAATAATGCAGATTGGTCTCTAAGAAAAGTAACTCCCCAGAATAATGACGCCATTAACTGTGTAGTAGTTCTGACTTGGGGTTGGTTTTCACTATGCCAGTGTCTACGCCAGTAGAAAGAAGAGGATTTTCGTTGGCTGCACACCACGATTTCCAAGGTTACTTAACTTCAAATATGTGACCTTTTTCCTCAATCCTTAAGTTATTCCCTTCTTACTGTTTTTTTCTGAATTTTACAATAAAATAAATGTTTCATAAAATTTGGATAGACATTCACTCAAAAATAGCTCACACACTCTAAAATTTTACAATTTGATTCTATTTTCATGTTTTATAACTTGTTCTTTTGCTTGACATATTTCAAGCCTCTTAATAAATATGCCTCAACAACATAATTTTTAATGACTATGCATGTTGTCTTATGGATTAGGATTTCTCAGAATCTCCAATTATTGATCCAATACATTTCTGAAGTGTTTTCTTTGTATTTTATATACCTTTCATACACCTTTTAAGATGCCTTACCTTTTTTTTTAATGTTTGAGAGAAGAGAGAGGGAGAGTGCGTGCATGCAAGCAGGGCAGGGGAAGAGAGAGAGAGAGAGAGAGAGAGAGAGAGAGAGAGAGAGAACGAGAACCCAAAACAGTCTGTGTGCTGTCAGTGCAGAGCCGGACAAGAGGCTCGATCTCAGGAACCATGAGATCATGACCTGAGCGGAAATTTGAGAGTCAGATGCTTAACCGACTGAGCCACTCAGGCGCTCCAAGGTGTCTTGTCTTATGGGCATTGCATGGCTTTCAGACAATGTGGGTATTTCTAAGTAATTCATGCAAAGGTGTGATTGATAGGTTTTTTCCATTGATAAATAAAATTGTGGACTGATATAGCATGCAGTAAATTTGGCCGCAAGAGGGCAGTACAGTATAAGAAATATATTTTCAGATCGCTTCAAAGAAGAAATGTTGAGTCCACAAAACTCTAACCATAAAATCACCATCTAGGGTAAACTTTTTCTAATGTGACCATTTGTTTTCTAATTTAAAAAATTGTATCACTTTCTTTTTAGTAGAATGTACTAAGGCACTTTTATTGTTTTTGAGATAGCTCATGTGGTTCTCTTGAGTTACTTTAGGTGGCACTATGACATTTAAGTTAGATAATTTTTGTCTTTGTGAAAGTGAAAACATGAATTTTGAAATCATTAAGACTTTAGGATGATCTTAGACTTTTGTGTGCAAATGGGGAAAAACAAAAATAAGACATCAGACTTATTCAGTGCATCTTCTCAACAAATATACGTGTTTATTAACTTCATCTAGATAAATCCATGCATTTTTAAATACACTTGCTTCAGGAGCCTTGAGGATTGCTAGATTTCAGTTGCATTTCTAGCAACTAGTATTTCCTTCATCAGATAGACACATGGTGTTTCTTCTAATCAGCCAAGTTAGTTAACTTGGTTAAGATTAGAGGCTAAGAGGACCAGGCTCCATGGATTGATCACAAATGGACGACTGTGTGAGCTTAGACATTTCACAAGTGTTTTGCTGGCCCTAAATGGGTCCAGGCACAGTAGTTAACATAGCAAAACTCATCCTTCTTATTAGAAAGTCAGCTAAGAGCATGTTCATCTTTGTAGAGGATAACTTCTCTTTATTCATTAAAGATGCCCAGTGAGTCTTATCTTATTCCACCTGGTAATGAAATTCTTGTTTCACATTTGATTATCTTCGTTTGACATAGGCAAAGCTAAAACTAAGGAAAATCGCCAGTCTATCATCAATCCTGATTGGAACTTTGAAAAAATGGGAATAGGAGGTCTGGACAAAGAATTTTCAGATATTTTTCGACGAGCATTTGCTTCCCGAGTATTTCCTCCAGAGATTGTGGAACAGATGGGTGAGTTTAAAAAGGAAAATTTGATCAAATCTTATGTTGTTAAAAAAAAAAAAAATGTGATGAAGTCTTTTTTTTAATAATGTTTTGAAATTATTTTTCAAACCTGCCAGTGTATTTTTGTCTTAACTTTTTCTTTTAAAAAAGAGTTTCCCCCAAAATTTTTGAGGTATTAGAACTTGTAAAATTACATTTTTGTTTTATAGGGAAAATAGAGATATTTGCGGTTACTTTATCTTATTGATTTATTTATTAATTTAAGTACGTCTGTGGATAGGACAGATTTAGAAATTTCATTTTATTTATCTATTTATGAATGTTTTCCTATAGGGCATATTTGGAAATTTCACCTGACTCTAAAGACCCACTGTGGGTCAGATGTACCCTGCGGAATCATCGTTATCTATTAGACTGTGGGCATTGTTCTTACGTTAGTTAGCTGCTGTTGCATTACCCAATTAGTACATCTTCATACCTAGTAAATGGATTCCTGGCATGTTTTGAAATTAGATAAGTTTGATCCAAAGAGACAAATGTAGGGTATACATGGAAGTTTCCATATTGCATACACAGAAATGTGCTGTTCATTTATCATTTTCTTCTTGAAGTTTTATTTAATTTATCCATGTGTGAAGTGGCTTTATTTTCCCTAGTGGAAATGCTGTCATGACTGTTTCCATATCCATATCATATAGGTTGAATTGGAATGTGAGCCACGGAATATCTGAGAAAGGAATGTATAACAGCTTCTGGCAGACTATTAGTATAAAAACAGTATCTAAAGAAAAACCCTGAAGGAATACGAATATATCACTCCCCTCACCCTCCATCATTCTTTATCTTTACATTGCTACTGGCAGATAAAAGTGTGGTGGGGAAGAGAACTGCTGTGTAGGCACTAAGTGCTTGGTTCTATTAGCCTCCTATTGTTGGTAGCCTTCCTGCCTGGCCGCTCACTGTGATAAATTACAGGCACAGCACACACCTGTTCACTGGGTAAAGGTCGAGTTTGGAATTGGATTAAGAGAAAATGACAGAGACCCTCATCACCTGAGTTTTATACACCTTGAGATGGCAATAACATACTTTTTTATCTGAAAGATACAAAGGCCAAGTCCATAAAAAAAACAGAATTTTAATTTGGAACATAGTAAAAAATGTGGTAATTCACTATCTTGGTCATGTGTATTTTGAAAGTTTATGGACTTATTGTCAAGACATGGAAATACTGTTTAGGTTATTTTGGGTGTGAGGAGAGATAAAAGGATGATCTTAAATGTTCTAAATTATTCTTGTGGAATGTTTTTACTAATTTTCCAGACTGAGAGAGTCTAATGATTCTGTTTCTTTGAACATTTATATTATCTGGCTAACAAGTAGAAAACCAACTGCTTCTGTTATAAACTATATCTTTTCATTATATTATAATATTTTCTCACAGTTTGGAAGCTATTAAGGATTCCATTATTCAGATACGAGTTTCCTGTTTGTGCGTTACCCAAACCCTGCTCATTAGGGCCTCTGTCTGCAGTTAGGTGGATAATGTGTGAAGGAGCAAAACTCCTATCGGTCGATTTGTGACTTTGCCAGCTGTTGAAGAGGTTGGAATTAAATCAAAACAGATTTGGGATTTTTGAGTGACTTTATGAATCTGTGTTTCTGTAGTCCATATTGAAATTAATTAAATTATAATACTTTGCTTTTTGTATAATACTTTGCTTTTGTGAGTGCTACTATCCAAAACCTTTTTTCGTGGATTTATTTTTCTAATATTTTTACGTTAATTGGACAAAAAATGGGTTCTGTTTAAAAAAATTTTTTTTTCTCTTTATGGCTTTTGGCCATCAAGAATCATGTGTTAACAATTTGATTTAAAGGACAAAAAGTATTAAAAAAAACTACCTTTACTTTTGAACTAAGTTGAAAGACATTATTACTATTTTTTTTTATTCTGAATGAAGATTCTCAATGTCATAAAGCTACATTTTTATGGTAAAAAGGCTGGGAAATAATTCTCTTGCTGTGCATGTGTCATTCCCTGTTTCCGTTAGAGTCTTCTTTTTCCCTTTGAATTTGGGGGGGAATTCCATAGTAGAGTACCTCATTGCGGTGCAAGAACAGTATGGTTATAAAATTCTCATTAGGTTTTGGTAAAGGCATATAAAAGTACAGATTGCTACATTTTGTATAGAATAAAAAGTAACACTACACGGGTCCTTTTTATATATATACCCTGTGTTCTTTTACCCTGTCAGGTGGGGGAACAAAATTGGCTGATTTCTTCCTCACTCTTAATTAACTAAATAGATAAATCTCTGTGGTTTTGGGATCCAACTGGACACTGGGTGTGATTGTTTAAATCGATTAAAATGGAAAAAAATAGTGATTAGTAAAGAATAATTTATGTAGGTTATGGGACCGTTCTGTTTTGTTTTAAGCAGAGAACTCTTTTACTTTTGGCTTGAGACCAAATCATTGTGTGTACCATGGAGTCTAGAATTGGGTCTACTTTGTAAGCAGGAATCTTCGCTAAATGGATCTTTTTGCCTATATATCAAAGTTGTGAGCTCACAGAATGATAAATTTAGAATTCTCTTCTCTCATTGTGTTTATGAATAGTTATGCTTTTAGGTAATACAGTTCTTTTGCTTGTAAAGCTTCATGTTACCTTCAGGATTGAAAATATAGTTTAGATATATATGGAATGTCGCTTTGAGGAGGTATAGGAAGACTAAAGGGCTAACCAGAGGCACGTAGTTCTGCAGGAACATTAAAGGTCAGATGAGGTCACGCACCTGCAATAAATGTCCTAGGAGCACCCAGGGTAGAAATGTGGGCATCACACACTGGTATCTGCAAGTCTCAGCAAATAAACTCAGCAGCTTATTGCTGTCCTTGAGCACACTCAAGCGTCAGCCGAATATATCCTTCCGCTCAGACATTTACTACACTTATTCCCTTCCATGCAGTTTCGGGGAGAGTGTTCTGGATAATCGATTGATTACCTCAGTTCTCATTGTAGCTCTTTTGTTGGCAAAGATAGAGATTCTGTAGAGAAACTTGATTTTTCTGCATCCCTGGCAGTTACCCCTAAATTGTAAGTGCCAGAGCAAAACAAAACAAAAAACAAAACCAAAAAACCTTCTTCAAAGAACAGTGGAATAGTTGTTAAAGAATTAGCATCTCTTAATGTAGTTTTAGGGCTAGGTTTACATGTATCCAAGGAAAGGGCCTTTAGCAGAAGTTACCCGTGGTAGGGCTAGAAGGAAAAGGGCTTGGAGACCGAACGGCCTCCAGCTTCACGCTGTCTTGTGGTGACTCTGTATCTTGCAGATATCCAGGCCACCTGGTGGGGAGGAGAGCCTCTGTTAGGGTCTTGTGCCCCCCCCCCCCCCCCCCGCCCCTTCTTTGAAACTGACACTGTTCTTTTTGGTCGCCTTTCTTCAAGTCTCCCTCTCTAAGCCCATTTTCAATCTGTAGTTTTAAGGTTTCTTTTGAAATCCTAAAGAAAAGCAACTCCTTTCTGATATCATACGTGAAACTGCAGTTACTCTATGGAGTAGAGCCGCCGAGAAGATAAGGACCCTCTCAATCACAGGCAGACATCTTTCACATGCTAAGAACAGTGCAAAAAAAAAAAAAAAAAAAAAAAAAAAAAAAAAATACTGTGGAAGAAAGAGCACTGAGGTTTTGTGCGCCATATTTGAGAGAGAGAGGGAGTTCTTGCTCAGATTAACATAAACACTGACACTCTTAAAATGCATTTTCACACCCCCACTCATGAGGAGAGATTGCAATTTAAATGGGGGTTAAGACATCTAGCCGAACTCCAGGGCTCTGTAAAAGGAACCCTAAGGCTAAAGAGCTTATCTGAAATTTGAAAAAAAGAAAAAAAAATGAAGCTTTCTGACATTCATCTTTTTTCCTTGTATTAGTCATAACTTGCTTTTCAGCTATATTTTAGGTTTTGAATGCCAACCTGACATCTGTTCAAGTCTGCCTGTAATTTATTAGGAAAGGAAAAGAAAGCAATTGCTCACTAGTTAGAGATGCAAAACTTTCCCCTTCTGCTTTTCCACAAAGTACTTGTGGATGATACTTGGATATGAAGAAGTAACAGTTTACTAATTTACTAATTCTAACTTTCATGTTGGGAAAATGTATAAAGTTCTTTTTTTTTTTTTTTACTTAGAAGAAGAAATGGCTTATGACCATGTGATTTCCAAAATCTCTGAAGCAGTATTTAGAGCTAAAGCACACATTCTAAAAAAAAATACTATAGGTAACTTTTTATAAGTTGACATTTTTAACCTTGAATTAATTCTTCCATTGGTTTTGGTTTTTTAAGTAAAATTTACTTACATTTGAACAGGAATAATGTAGCTATGCTAATATCTCAGAGTCAAATCATATATAAATTCAGTTGACATTTTTTATCAATAGACTTTTAGAAATAAATCTTTTGAGGAGGCAGAGCTGTCTGTAGAGTCTAATGGATTAGATTTGCTGGCAACTGCAGGTGAGTTACAGATCAAGAATTGGGTCACTGTCCACCAGTAAGGAAATAATCAAATAAACTATGCTACATCCTCTTACCCTCATTATGGAATACAGCAAAGCAGATCTTAAAATGATACAGATCCAAATGTACAGACATGGTTTTTTTTTAGTGTTTATTTATTTTTGAGAGAGAGAGAGACAGAGCGTGAGTGGGGGAAGGCAGAGAGAGAGAGAGAGAGAGAGAGAGAGAGACATACAGAATCCAAAGCAGGCTCCAGGCTCCTGGCTCCGAGCTGTCAGCACAGAGCCCAACGCGGGGCTTGAACCCACAAGCCATGAGATCATGACCCGAGCCAAAGTCGGACGCTCAACTGCCTGAGCCACCCAGGTGCCCCCAGACATGTTTTAATAAAAAAATAAAAAATAAAAAAAAAATATCTATATATATATCTATATATCTATATCTATATATCTATCTATCTATCTATCTCTATCTATCTCTATCTATCTATCTATCTAGATATAGATATAGATATATAGATATATATTTGTATGTATATATATATAAAACTGAAAGTAAATGCATTACAAAACTCTTTACAAGCACACATTATATTGAAAAAACGTTTACTTCTGTGAAAGGGGAGTGAGGATGGGAAATACAGGGAGATTTTTCTTCTTTTACTTGCTGTACTTCCGCATCTGAATGTTTTAGTGTGAGATTATATTTCCACTTGTGTAGTTAAGAAAACAAACAAAAAAGGTAATATCATATGCTGTTTCTCTGTTGTGGTGGCTTCACTGTCAGCAGGGGAACAGGTGTGTCCCACGCCCTTCATGAAGTTTCTGTGGAGGAGAACAGCGCAGGGGTAACAGGACCCCCAGGGCTTTGATGGCAGCCCCTGATGAGGGGAGGCAGAAAGTGAAGACCCAGTTGCTGATGGCTAACAAACTGCTTCCTCCCATTACTTTTTTGCATGATGGTAATGGGTATAAGTACCACGTTCCCTACAAACCATGAGAACATTTGCATCTGAGCCTTTACGTAGCCATGGAAGCAGGAGAGGGGAGACATGGGACACGATGACTTGAGGGAGAGCAGAATTTCTGATGTGGAAGGACCTGTGCTTAAAGTTGCTCGGTCTTCACACCCTTCCCGCTGAGGAATCCAGCTCACGTGACTCCTGAAGTGAAGCGCTGGCTGTTTTATCCCGTCTTATGCCCATATTTACATTGGTGGTGATGATGACATGGTAGCTAACACTTACATGGTGCCAGGTGCTGTTCTAGATGCTTTATGTACATTAGCTTATTCCATTCTCACAACAGCCTTATCAGGTAGATTCCGTATTGACGCCATATTATGGAGAAGGAAACTGTGTCAGAAAGGTTAAGTAACTAGTCCAAGATACACAGCTAGTGAGTGGCGGAGTCAGATTTGAACCCAGACAGTCTGGCCTCAGAGTCCATACCCTTAACATGTACGTTGTTTTTCTCTCATGAAGGCCCATCATAGAAAACTGCTAAAATAGGCCTTCTCAGCCCCACTTCTTGGGGACCTCTGAGGCGGTCTTGGAGAGATCTAGAGCCAAGGGATTTTCAACTGTGGCGTCATAGACATTTTTAGACTGGATAATTATTTGGCATGGGGCGCTGGCTGTCCTGTGAATTGTAGGATGTTTAGCAGCCTCTACCTACTAGATGCCAGTGACACTTTGCACCCACCCCTAGAGGTGACAACCAAAACTATGTCCAGACATTGCCAAAATGGTCCCCGGGGGGCAAAATCACCCTTGGTGATCTAGTGCAATCCCCTGGCTTCTTCTCTTTACAGATGTGGAAACTATGGCCCAAGGTCACTAAGCAAGGCAGAGGCACAGGCAGAGGCACAACTAGGACTAGAACTTGGTTCTCCTGATTCAGGAGTTCTTAAAGGAGGAGAAGGAAATGACATACAGTTTGTACAACTCGTAAGTGGCAGAGCTCGGGTTGGAAGGAGGACATCTGGTTCCAGGGTCTGTATTCTCAACTGCCTCTCCAGATGCTGGAGAGATGAAGCCAAGAATCAAGTAGTCGAGGAAGCTTTCAATTTTACGTCAAAGAATATTTTATGATGAGTAACTAAGTACAACTTATGCCTTTCTTCCTTAATTAATTCTCCAAGAAATTGACAAAGTTTTCCATCTGTAAAGGTTCTCAGAACTTAGAAATGATAGGTTAGGAAGGTGAAGAGGAAGAGAAGGGTTGTTAAAACACTGAAGATCTGTATGTCTGGCCTCACCCCCCCCCCCACCATTGCCTGTATACAGTTATAAAAAGGCATTCAGAAAATAAGCTACAGAAATCTGACTTTTGTATTTAGATATCAGACACTTTCTTAAACTGTTTAAACTTCTCCAACATCTCTCTGCTAAAGAATTAAACCACCTCCTTCATCTTCCTCTTTGTCATCCTTTTCTTCTTCCTCCCCCTCTTCCTGATTCTCTTCCTTCTCCTCCCCTCGACCCCTTTTCTTCTTCCGCTTCTTTTTGAGATTAGAAGCATTTTCCAAAATTTCAGATTTTTGTCATGGCAGTGAGGGTGTTGCCCGAAAATATAAAGATCTCTTTATCTGTTTCTGTTTTAAAATTTGAGCAGAGAAACTGCCCCAATTGAGATTTCTTAGTTTTCTTATTTCTGGCAGTTTCTGGAACTTAAGTGTGGCAAAAATCAGTGGACTTCTCTTGGCCTGAAGTAAGAAGTGTAAGTGTGCAATGTGTGGGATTGAATGGACGCTCTGTGACACTAAGGTTTATAAATAAACTACCACCCTAGTAACTGGATGTATTCAAATTGTCATGAGCTCAAAGACCTGAAGCATTGGTTGTAGGACTGTAATGCCTAATACTTAATAAGTCTAGTCCACTTTCTTCATGTGTTTTTTGGCATCTGTTGTAGCATTAATACAGGGAAGGAAGTGATTGGAATGGGTATGTCAGAAGCTTTGTCTTAAGTATATTGTCAACATAGAGATGGAACATAAATGTTAACTAATCATGTAGAAGTTAAGCACCATAACCTAACAAATGATATCAAAAGTGTATATGATAAAGTGCCAAATGAGTGGTCTAATTGAAAAGTCCTATAGCAATTTTAAGAGAAAGAATCACAGAAGACTTCATGGAGGAGGCAGAACTTAATTAGGCCTTGAATGCTGAGGGATTTGGGATAGGAGGGGAAAGGATGGTTATCCATGCCCTGGGAAGAGTGACAGACTCAGCAAGGTATAGAATCCACAGTTTAGACCAGTCTAGCAGAGCTGGTTTTGGAAGAAGCAAGAAATTAGATTTAAAAGTTAGGTTGGAGTTGTGTTGTAGAAAGCTGTGAATCAGGAGATGAGGACTCCTTTGTTTTACTGAATGTTTGACCTTCCAGACAGACTCCGGTGCTTCTCCTATGCTTCCTCTGTACCTTGTATGTACTTAGAATGTAGCTCTATTCTTAATATACTGTAATTATTCATTTGCATTACACACATTAGGGGGAATTTCTCCCCCTCGGCATTTTTGACATTTTAGGCTGGGGAATTCTTTGTTGGGAGAAGGGCCCAAATCTGTTTGTTGTAGGCTGTTTAGCAGCATCTCTGACCTCTATCCACTCAATGCCAGTAGTTCCCTCCTTCCTTCCTGCCTCCTGTGTAGTGATCAGAACTGTTTCCCCTGAATGGCAAAATCGCCCTGCATTGAGAACCAGGGCTCTAAGACTTTGAAGGCACAATCGTAATGTCTTTTTATCCATGTGTTGTCAGCATCAGGGCTGTTTGCAGTATGGTCTTTGGACCACTGCTGGACCATGAACCATTGTTACCAGTCCACAATGAAATAAATATTGAAACTCAGAGTAAGAATTTAGAAACTTTTTTTTTTTTTTTTTAGCAATTTAACATCATCATGTTTTTTATTGTATTTTGTAAAAATATTGATGAGAAACTTGTAAAAGAAAACTGGACCTTAGCATATATAGTTTGAGAAGTATTGCCCTATGTAAATATTTGTTAAATGAATGACATATTTTTTTTAAAGATTTTATTTTTAAGTAATCTCTACACCCAACGTGGGGCTTGGATTTATAGCCTAAGAGTTGCATGCTCTACCAACTGAGCCAGCCAGGTGCCCCGAACTGAATGAAAGTTTTGAACAAATGATTATAATGGGGAGTTATTGGAGGGCTTTTAGCAGTGGAATAAAACAAAGTTAATGTCTTAGGATAGTTAATGCTGTTATTCTGTGTGAAAAGGATTGCACTAGAGAAGAGGTGAAAGACTGCCTAATTTGGCAGACGTAGATTAATTATCCAGTTGTGTGGTACTTAGAACCTGGATTGGGGTGGTGGCGATGGGGATGGAAAGGGAAGAAGAGATACAGAAAAGGTTACAAGGACGAAATTGATAGAATGTGATTACTTATCACGGGTGACAGAATTGGAGGTGAGAGTCAGGTCTCACTGGGAAAATGTTAGAAGTGAGAAGACCAGGACGACCTAGTTTGGGAGGAGTGGAGAATATTGTTGCACGTATTTTCATTACCATGAGAAGAATCTGGGACCTGAATTGAAGACAGGAAGACTTACTGGTGTTTTTATTTTGTGATGGCTAGCTTCAGTCACTTTACCCGTGTTTGAGAAGCACTCTGTTGACCACTCTTTCTTGAAATATCATTTTTACTTGGTTTCTCTCACTCCAAGGGTTTGTGATTTTCCTTATACCTCTGGCTATCCCTTTTGGGGTTTTTTGTGTCCTTTAAAATGCTGGAGTACTTCAGGAGTCTGTCTTAGACCTCCTCTTTTCCTCTGTGATTGTTGTCCCTGAAAATGATCACATCCATTTCCATAGCTGCAGTTAGTATCTTTACGCCATTAACTCTCAAGTTAATTTTATCTCAGTCTCTGTTTAAAGCTCTGGGTTTTTATCAGCATAACCTGTTGTCTATCTCATGATCACGCAGGTAAGTTCAAAATTCAATTAATTCATTCTGCCCTCCCATCCTCCCTAAACATGCTCCTACCGCTGTTTTCTGTCTTAGGCAGAGCTCTAGCCAAAAATCTGGGCACTTCTTTAACACTCCTCTCTCCCTCCCCTCTGGTTCCCAGTCACAGAATAGACCCTCTGTGCTGGTCTCCTCACTGTGTCAGGTCTGTCCAGTCTCTCCATCTTCCTCCCTCCACCCCCACCCCCCATCCGTGCCCCCGCCACTGCCTTCCTCCGGACACCGTCACCCCTTGCCTGCATTGCTCCTTGGGCCTTCAGCCTTGCCCATCTCCACTCCATTCTCCACACTGTAACTGGAGCGATTTTTATAAAAAGGCAAGTCTGATCCTGTCACTCCACCGGTTAAAACTCTTCCAGTAGCACTGCTTAACTCCCTGCGTGGTTTACAAGCCCTATGTGGTCTTGCCCCTGCTGAACTTCCCCTCTTCCCTCAGCCTGTGCCCCTCCCCATGCTCTGGGTTCCAGCCAACCTGTTCTATTTCAGTTCCTCTGATGGGCCACGCTACTGTCTCTTACCTGTGTATCCCGGGGTGTTTTCCACCGTCTTTTTATCCAACTCCTGTTCATCCTCACTATCAAAAACTCCAGAGAGGTAGTTGGTTGGTATGATTATATTGCCAGAGGTACTCTTATAGCTCTGTAGAGGTAAAAATCTTTAATACATTGCCTGTAATCAAAAATGTTTATAGATGTATTTCCTTGTCTTAAACTTTTGTTGCTATTGAAAATAGTTCAAGCATTAGATTATCCTCTTATAGTGTTTGATAATTACACATTTTGAAGTGTTTGTGGATAAGGTAGTCAAGAGGACACTTAGAGATATCTTTTATTTGTGAACTTATACTTTGGCTGATTTATCTTTACTTTTTATCACATTCCATCAGAGAGGAGGTGATAAATGCTCAACCACTTCTATAAATCTTGTCAGTTTCTTATATGTGAGTACTGATTTGGAAAAACGACGTCTACCTTGATAGGATGTTGGAGAAAGGCAGGTGGAAGAAGGAATTAGCAATAATGTTAGCAAAAAGCTGCCCAGAACTATATACAGCATTATTTAGAAGAGTATGATTCTAAAGAGACTTTTCGAGGGTTCCATATGATTTGTTACTTGGGGCAGTATCCTTTGATAGTGTGTTCACAATTAAAAAAAAAAAAAAAAAACCTGCAGGAAACTTGGGTTTTGCCTTTTGCTTTTTAAATAACATGTTGTTTTTTCAGGTTTTTCAAAGAAGTTAGAGTAGACAGCGGTAAATCCCTTCCATATACCATTTTACTAATACTGTAAAATTTGACATTGAAAGTCATTGTAGATGATGTATCCAGTGCTCAAAGATTTCCTGTACTTGTAGCTTTGAGTTCTTCACTAACATCTCGGGCTTTAACACAGTATCTTTTCTCTGGGCGAGTAATAGTTTGAGGTATATTCTTATTCTAGAGTGACTCAAAACTGATATATAAAGATACCCACATAGGCAGCTTGAACTTCTATACCATTTATACATGTATTTACTCGAATTTATCCACAATGACATAATTTTTTTGGAAGTGCTTTGATTTTTAAAAATCTACCTAGAGTCCTGTCATGAAGGAGGAAATTTAGCAAGACTTAAGAGCCTTTTGATAATGAATGGTTACTAGAGGGTAAACCTGTAATTAGAACGCTAAGCCCCACATTAGATATATTCAGTCAAATCTCAGATATATGTAGGAGAATTTATCCAAATTGCCGATTATTATTGCATTCCGGAGACATTTCTATGGTGTTCCACGACTACTTTTTGACCTGACACTTTTCCTGTGTTATTGGACTTTTCCTGCAGAACTTCTCTTTATCGATTCTCCTTGCTTTTCTGTCTGCTGCCTGATTACTTTGGTTTCTTCTGTAACTCCTCACTTAGGCAACCAGCTGTGGCTGCGATGAGCTCAGAAAGGGAGATAGGGAAGACGCACAGTACTTGAGTTACAGATTCTGTGTCTGTTCTTTCTCCAGCTGCAGAAGGCTGCCCATACCTGATCCTAAATCACAGAACTCAGCTGTTCAAAATTGAGATTTGTCTTATAAGTAGTAACGGCCCCACGTGGGACACTGTGTCAACATAAGGAGAGAAAGATGATAGTTTATTACCAGTCAAAAGATTGAATCCTTTTCTCTATTTTTATCTAAAGGTTAATTTTTAAAAAGTTGAATGGGATGAACTTGTAGCTCCTTTGCTTCCTGCACTCAGTTGCTGCTGTCAAGGTATGACATTTTCTCAAAAGGATTGTCACCCATTTTGAGTTATCTAATACTCCTCTCTATGACATAACCACAAGTAGATATTTACTATATCTGTAAATATAGTAGATTTAAGTACATTAAGATGACTATGGTTTTAAATCAGAATTAGGCCAGGTTAGAGAAGGAGACCTTAGAAATTATCTAGTCAACATTTTCCAGATTTACTTAAACCTACTTAACCATACATACGTAAAGTTACAACTATTAATATTCCAAGGAGATACCAGTTTGAGAAACACTGATTTTGTCCATGTATTCTTCCCCCCCCACCCCCCCCACCCCCGATAAAAGATGCTCTTGGGGGTTTCTTTTTGCTCCTTTAAAAAATTTATTTTTCTTTTTTAAATATTTATTTTTGAGAGAGAGAGAGAGAGAGAGTGTGCAAGAGCAGGGGAGGGGCACAGAGAGAGAGGGAGACAGAGGATCCGAAGCAGGCTCTGCACGGACAGCAGGGAGCCTGATGTGGGGCTCGAACTCATGAACCGTGAGATCATGACTTGAGCGGAAATTGGACGCTTAACCAACTGAGCCACCCAAGCACCAATTTCTTTTTTTTTTTTTTTTAAGTTTATTTATTTTTGAGGGAGGGAGGGAGAGAGAGAGAGAGAAAGAGAACACACACACAAGCCGGGAAGGGATGGAGGGGGAGAGAGAATCCCAAGCAGACTCTGCACTGTTAGGCTTGAACTCACAAACCGTGAGATGAGCCAGACACTTAACCGACTGAGTCATCCAGGCACCCCTGTCCATGTCATTCTTATTTTGTAGATGAGAACACTGGGACCCCAGAAGAGTAAGCAGCTTATTTAAGCTAAAGTCGCAGAAGTGGGGGCTAGAATCCAGGTTGCCTTGTTCCCAGTCTGGTAACCTTTAGGCTTCCTGATTCAGCCACTTAAAATAATTTGACTTATTATTGGGTTTCTTATTCCAGATTTCACAACTTGGATGTGAAGCCTCATTCTCTAGAACAAGCTTCACTATTTTTTGGAGTCTGAATTTGATTCAGAAAGCCCCTTCTTGCCTTTAGATCACTTCAGGCTCTCTGGTGGGCCTGGAGGGTTCAGAGACAGGGCCGCCTTCTTCTTCTTTTTTTTTTTAATCTTGTCATCTCACCAGCTTTTATAGGGTCTTTTAGATCTCCCAGATCTAAGATCTGTTTATAAAAATACTTTTATTAGTTCTTTTAATTATAGAAATGCATGTCTATTATTTCAAAAATACAAGTGAATGGGGCACCTGGGTAGCTCAGTCGGTTGAGCATCCAACTCTTGATTTCAGCTCAGGTCGTGATCTCACAGTTGTGAGATAGAGCCTCGTGTCTGGCTCTGTGCTGAGCATGAAGCCCACTTAGGATTTTCTCTCTCCCTCTTTGCCCCTCCCCTGCTCATGCTCTTTCTGTCTCTCTTAAAATAAATAAACTTTAAAAAAATACAAATGAGTAA
Source organism: Panthera leo (assembly GCF_018350215.1). Taxonomy (NCBI): domain Eukaryota; kingdom Metazoa; phylum Chordata; class Mammalia; order Carnivora; family Felidae; genus Panthera; species Panthera leo. The sequence continues at coordinate 43,664,154 of NC_056692.1, read as the reverse complement.
AAGAAGATAATCACTAAGTATAAAAGAAAAAAAAAAAAAGCACCTGAAAACTATTGTTAATATCTGGAGTATGTCATTTTACTAGTTTTTGCTTTGTACATGTATACACACATACACATGCACACACTCACATATGTATATATATATGTATAGAGGGGGACAAAAATGTATTTTATGGTTTGTAACTGCTTTTCCTCCACTCAGTAACGTAAACAGTCTTTCTTAAATATTCTTCTATAGTTTATTTTATAGAATGATAATGCCATGGTTTTATTAATCAGTCTACTACACTTAGACATATATATTATATTTACTTTTTCACTATTATCTACCATGTTATGATAAGGACGCTTAAAACTAAATATTTTTGCACATCCATATTTATTTAGGATAAATTCCTAGAAATGGAATCGCCATATCAAAGAGCATTCCCAAGTGTAAACCTTTTTTTCATGCATGGCCAAATTTAGACTTCCTTCTTAAAAAGTAAAAATGTTATAGATGAAATCAATCACTAAGTAGGTTCTCTGGATGAGAGAGAGAGAAATACAAGAACTGTAATGGTTTAGTGGGAAACTGATGGACAAGGTGTCAAGAGTTTTGGAGCCTAGCCTTAGAAATGTCAATGACTGATTGTATGACTCTTTAGTTTTAGTTTCCTCATTAGTAAGAAGGGGAAGATGGACTAGATATAGAAATCTTTCCAGAACTGCTACCATATGAATGAATGCTTCCTTTTAGTGAGATACGGGGTCCGTACATAGACTCTAGCAGGGAAGCTCATCCCTCAAGTTGTAGCTTGATTACCTTCTCTGGAAGATCCCTCACACATTTATCTTCCAGTAGAAGTAATTATTTTCCTCTTTGGCTTCTCATAGCCCTTTATTTTCTTTGTATATAGTCGTGTCTTTGGTTTTTAATATTGAGCTACTTATGACAAAGACCATCTTATTCATCTCCTTAAAGCACTCTGCTTAGCATATTTTGGGGTATATAGTGGATACTCAGTAAATATCTATGGGCGTCGAGAGTGGTACCTGGGTCTCCATGTCCCCAGCCTATGAAAGCAAAGAGCCTAGCTTCCAGCTAAGTGTTGTCTTTTCCCACTCTAAAGAGCTCACCAGGTTTCTTCAGTTTGGGGGGTTATTCCAAGATGTCTCTCTTCTGATGTCGCTTCTATTTAGTAACACGATGGTTCTCAATCTTTGAGGTCTATCAGAATTTGGGGAGCTTTATAAAACCCCCAAAATGAATTTCCAGATTCTCCTTCAAGTCCACTAAATCTGAGTCTCCAGCAAAGCTGACACCCAGTGCCTTCGGTAGCTGAGCCATCCCTGCAGGGCTCGCTTGGCATCAGGCAGGTTGGTGTTCAAGTTCTGGCTCTCTCATTGGCCAGCTGTGTCTCTGGGGGAAAGGCATTTTACCGCTACAAGCCTCAGTGCCTCATCTGCCAAAAGAAGAGTAAAAATAATACCTAGCTCCCGGGGCTATTTTAATGATTATAGAAGAGAACACGTTAAAGCCCTTAGCACATTGCTTCCGTAGCTACAGTTCTAGCCTCGGTCTGGCACTTCTTGGATTCTGTATGCATTAATTATTTATTCATTTCTTCTTCAAATAACATTTATATTTTTCCAACTCTTGGAAGTTAGTATACTCAGAGTGGAGGTTTACTAATTCCATTTCCAAAAAGTAATATCTCATGTGAATTTATTCATTTGTCCAAGCATTTAGTGATGATTTTTAGAATACTTTTACTGTAGGTAATATATGGCTATATCTCCAGAAGCTTTTACCATCTTCCATTAGAATTCTTACTGAAATGAATTCTTGAAGTGTTCAAAACGTTGTTACATTTATTAAACATTTTTTTCCTTATCTTACAAATAGTAATCTCTTCCCAGTTACCTTTATTTTCTAGGTCCTTCGAGTCATGTTTCTTCCCCTTTTCCTTTGTATGCATTTTTTTTTTTTAAATTAAGACTTTTTTTTGAGAGAACACACCTGAGAGTGTACCGGCACGTGTGGGGAAGGAGCAGAGGGAGAGGGAGAAAAAGAAGCAGACGTTAAGCAGACCTGGGGCTTGATCTCACAACCATGAGATTGTGACCTGAACCGAAATCAAGAGTCAGATGCTTAACCAACTAAGCCACCCAGGCGCCCTAAGACTTTTTTTTTTTTTTTAAGAGTAGTTTTAGGCCCACAGCAAAAAGGAGGGGAAGATGCAGAGATTTCCCATATACCCCTGTCCATATACATGCATAGCCTCCCCCATCATCAATATCTCCTACCAGAGTGGTATCTTTGTTATGACTGAACCCACATTGACACATCATAATCACCCAAAGTCCACAATTTACTGTTTGCTCTTGGTATTGTGCATTCTGTGGGTTTGGACAACTACATAATGACATGTATCTATCAATTATTATGGTATCATACAGAATATTTTCACTGCTCCAAAAATCCTCTGTGCCTTCTCCCCCCATCCTTGGCAGTCACTGACCTTTTTACTGTCTCCATAGTTTTGTCTCCAGAATGTCATATTGTTGGAATCATACAGTGTGTAGCCTTTTCTGATTGGTTTCTTTCATTAGCAGTATGCATTTAAAGTTCCTCCGTGTCTTTTCACAGCTCGATAGCTCATTTCTTTTTAGCGCTGAATTATATCCCATTGTCTGGATGCACCACAGCTCATTTACCCATTCACCTACTGAAGGGCATCATAGTTGCCTGCACGTTTGGGCAATTAAGAATAATTATGAATAAAGCTCCTGCAAACATCTGTGTACAGGTTTTAGTGTGAACATAAGTTTTCAACTCCTTTGGGCAAATACCAAGGAGTGCAATTGCGGGAAAGAGTATGCTTAGTTTTGTAAGAAGCTGTCTTCCAGAATGGCTGTGCCCCAGTGCATTTCCACTGGCAACAAATGAGAGTTCCTGTGTTCCACATCCTCATCAGCATTTGGTCTTGTCAATCGAATGGATTTGGGCCATTGTAGAGGTGTGTGGTGGTATCTTGTTGCTTTAATTTGCATTTCCCTGATGACATATGATGTAGGGCATTTTTTCATATGCTTATTTGCTATCTGTATACCCTGTTTGGCTTTTGGCCCATTTTTTAAATTGGGTTGCTTTCTTATTTTTGAGTTTTATGAGTTGTTGGTATATCTTGGTGCTTTATCACATGTGTCTTTTGCAAATATTTTCTCCCAGTCTGTGCCTTGCCTTCTCATTCTCTTGACATTGTCTTTCATTGACAGACAATTTTTAATTTTAACAAAGTCTAGCTTGTCAGTTATATCTTTCATGGATCTGGCTTTGGTGTTATGTCTAAAAAGCTGTTGCCATACCCAGTGTCATCTAGGTTTTTGCCCTCTGTTATCTTTTAGGAGTTTTATGGTTTTGTGTTTTACAGGTAGGCCTGGATCCATTTTGCATTAGTTTTTTGTGAAAGGTGTGAGATCTGTGTCTAGATTCTTTTTTTTTTTTTTTTGCATGTGGATGTCTAGTTGTTACAGCTTCATTTGTTGAAAGGATGATCTTTGCTTCAGTCAATACATTAACATATTGCCTTCGCTCTTTTGTCAAAAATCAGTTGGCTATACTTGTGTGTGCGTGCATTTTTCAAGTCCATTATTGAATACTCCTAATATTTTTCTGCTTTGTTTTTCGGATCACTCCTTTTTTCTTTTTTTATAGCTTCAGTAAATCACACTTGAACTATAGTGTAGCCTCCTTATTATCTTCCTAGCCTTCAGTCTCCTTTTTCCTTCCCATCCTGGAATATTTATTTCAAAATTCATCCTCTTTGCAATACTAGCTGGTTCTGTCAAAGAATAGCAAGGGAATTATAGAATCTCAGCATTGCAAGGGATCTCAAAAATCATTTAGTTCACGTGCTTTGGTTTGAATTTTCTCTCCATTTTTGCTAAATGACTTCTGTCAAGTTCCGTAGTCTAAGTTCGAATTCCTTCAGTGTCAGAGGACTCGTTCCCTTCGAATGTTGCATTCCATTTTTTGGACAACTGTACGTTAGAGTCTTCCTTACGTTAAGATGAGATGTGTAGCTTCTACACATCTCCCCCCGCCAAGACTATATAGAGCAAGGATGCTTCTACTTCCCTGTGGAAGCCCTGAAGATATATGAAGAGAGCTTTTCCATCCAGACATAAAGGCCCCCAAAATTCATCTTTTCTCTAAGCTAAATCCCCCAGCTTGGTTGGTGCCTCCAGCCAATCCTTTTATAATTTATTTTCAGCCCTTTACCATCCTATTCACATTTCTCTGAACTTTAACATTTGTTTATATTCACCTTAAGTTGTGAAACCCAGAAATCATGGTGTACTGCAAGTGTCGTCCCTGTTCTGAAATAGACCAGATCTATCCATCCGTTGTTCAAAACCTTAGTCTTCTTTTAATGCACACCGAAATTGCATTAACATTTTTGACATCCACATTCTATCTTGGATCCTATCTCATGTTGAATTTACTGTTGAGTAAAATCCCCCAAGTCATCTCTCACACAACCATACCTCCCCCAGCCACACTTAAGCACAGAGATCTTACATTTATTCTCGGTAACTTTTTTATCTTGTTAGAATAGTTCTTCGGCTGTTCTACAGCTACAACTTGTCAAGGAATAAAAATGTGTCCTCCTCAGCTTATGATTTAATTAAGGCTATAGAAAATATACACTAAATAAAACGAAAATCTAAGAACTGTTAGAAAACAACTTAATAGAGTGTCAGTTGAAACTATGAAGGCTGGTTCTCAGTGTCCTCTGGCCTCTGCATTAGCCTCATCTCACGGGAGGGACATATCAACTAGTCACCTTCCTCCACTCCACTCCAGACTTAATGAATGAATTCACATTTCTAGGAGTGATGCCTGAAAATCTGCATTTTAATAAGCTCCGTTGAATGTTGGTGCATGTTAAAGTTTGACTATTGCTACCGTAAGTGTTGGAGAGTAGGACCACGGACGTGATACGAGCGAGGTGGCATTGACGTAGTTAAATGTGATGGGGTTGCGTGGCATTACTTAAGGAGGTGATTTCTGAGGAACAGAAGAACATGAACTTGATAGAGCGAGAAGTTCAGGTGTGGGAAAGGAAAGAGTAAGTTGTCTGCTTCAGAAGACAAGATATTTGCTAGTCTGTAGCAGACGCCTTACAGAGCAGCAAGTACAACAAGTTGAAAGCCAAGGGACAGGGAAAAAGAAGAGAGGAAAGTTGTAAAATTCTGAAACCAGTGAGAATACATGCTGCCAGGTGGCAGCAAGGCAGGACCTGCCATAATGGAAGCATGATCTTTGTCATCAAGAATTCATGAAATACCAGGCCACACCCTAGGAGGGAGTGTAACAGGGTGGGGGTGTCGGCGGAGATTAGTTTGGAGAGTTGCTACACATACCCCATCTTTGGTTCTGGGCTATCTAATGAGAAGATCTATATTAAATCTCAGTTGACTAATTTGGATGTAGACCAGTCAGGTGGTAGACATCACCCAGCTGCTTGGTGCTCAGGGCGTAGGCCTTTTTCACTTATCGTAACGGAACTCAAAGAGAGTTCTGAGAGTGCTCTAAAGTTGGTGGGGCGCAGCAAGTCTCTGCTAGACAGAATGATACCCGTGGATGATTAGAGACCTGACTGTACAAATGGGGTCAGGGCCTTAAATATTTGGTAAGTGCACAGCTCAGCAGATGTAGATGATGACCTGTGTTAGACGCTGGCTGCCAGTCTTTGAAGCAAACAAACAAACAGAAAGGGCCTCCTGGATTGTGAGTTGATGGAAGTTATGCTCCAAGTCCTCACTGCATGGCTGGAAAATTCAAAACCATTTCTTAAAGTCGATAATCATAGCATACTACTCAAATGATGAGTTGGATGGAACTAAGAAAATACTCATGATTCTAGGAGAAGTTGGAATCACACAAACTTTAGAACAAAAGATCAGATATTAATTTGTGATCGTATTTCTGCAAGTGCACGCACTGTTTAAAAATAAGCATTCAAATCTGGTTTGCACAACTGCAGAGAAAAGCTTGCAAGACTTGTGAATATGTCCTGACTTGCCACTAGTCTGCTGATAGTCTCCCTCTTAGGCAAATGTGGCAAATCTGTCTGCATTTGAACTGGAAGCTACTTGAACTAACCCCTTAAACATCAGTTATATTCAGAACCCACTTCACACTTTCTTTATAGATCATGTTGCCCCCCAAATGAAGTAAACACTCCTTACCCTGATGCTAATTTGACAGAGATCACTTCTAATGTATCATCATTCTGTTCGCTCTTGTGTGAAATCACTGGGTTGTGTTTTTCTTTTATATATCTCTCTCTCTCTCTATATATATATATATATGTATGTGTGTGTATATATATATATTCCACCCCCCCCCCACCCCCCCCCACCCCCCACCCCCCGCCGCCCCAGCCTTTCGGATATCTAAAAGTTGACTGACTGTTTTTCCTTGGTGCAGCTTGCCTCTGATGTCATCTCAGGAAAACAAAGAAAATTCACTGCTTTTTAAAATAAAAGAGCCTAGGGGTGCCTGGGTGTTTCAGTCGGTTTGGCGTCCGACTTCGGCTCAGGTCATGATCTCGCGGTCCATGAGTTCGAGCCCCACATCGCGCTCTGGGCTGACAGCTCAGAGCCTGGAGCCTGTTTTGGATTCTGTGTCTCCCTCTCTCTCTGACCCTCCCCTGCTCATGCTCTGTCTCTCTCTGTCTCAAAAATAAATAAATGTTAAAAAAATAAAATAAAATAGCCTAGCAAATTACTTGTTACTTTTTTGAGATAATGTTTTATAAGATTATAAACAGCAAACATTACTGTTTATTCATTTTAGTGCAGTAGTAAGGCTATATATTTTGCTTTGAGCTATTTTAAGAAGAGAGATTTCAATTAGTATTTTAGAAATCTTATATTTTCATGTATCGTTTTAATCAGAGGCTGGATGAGCCTTATTAGAGTGGATAGGGTCCTCTTCAACTTAGACTTTCAGGCCAGAAATCACTTCAAGCTATTTGTAGTACACACCTTAAAGCCCCTTCAAGTTGTCCCCACCAAAATTGGTATGATTATAATCGCTGTTTATCAACAGCTGGGGCTCAAATAGTATTCCAGGTTTTATACATTGCTGGAGAATTGCTGATTCATCTGAGAGAATAAGAAGTGAGGTGGGAAGGTTCATCTACTGCAGAGGGCAGGCTGTGGTCATGTAGCATGACAAATAGGCTTTTGGATGAAGCACCCAGAATTAGCCTCAGTTCCCCCCAGTTGACCCAAGTCATTCCAGGTGAGCCGCAGGAGAACAAGGTGTGTGCCCCTTGAGAGAGGGAAGTGGCAGCTGGGGACTATGACAGTGGTTACACTGGGGAGTACAGGGGACTTTGGAGAAGAAGGATACTTAGGGTAGAATAAGGTGTGGAGGAGATAGAAGGATGCACGCACATGGAACTGATAGTCATGGTGGCTTGGTTTATGCGAAGGAGCTGCATGTTGACCCTAAATAAATTTGGAAAACTTGAGGCATAGATAAGAATGGACTCTGCCTGAGGCATAAGAGAAGCAGGCAGGATTGCTTCTGATAGTAATCCACCTGGAAGATAGAGGCTAAAGCTTTGGAGAATCCTAACTGCAACACTAGTCAAATCTTTGTGAAACTGCCGACTTATTTACTACTGTGCTCATTTGGAGCTTGAGGTCCAGCAGAATGTGTACTATAATTTGCGATGTTCAAGTGACAATAGTGTTAGATAAGTTAAGGGGTCACAATAGTCAGTCTCAGAAAGAATTACATAAGCAGAATAGTCATTTATTTTCAAGCTTTACAGTCACCTAGCAGTGATGTAATTCTCAAAACAGTTGGGGAGACTGGTTTCATTTCACCGCTTATCTCCAACAAGATGGTAAAGAATAATTAATCGATAGACAGTATTTATGAGCTCTTACCGTATGCCAGCAAGTGTACTAAGTGCTTTATGTGCATTATATTTCATCCTCATAATGACTTTCCGAGGTGGTTGCTGTTATTATCTCTAGCTATTAAAACCCAAGAAGCAGGATTTGAAACCAGGCTAGCTGAGTCCAGAGCCCCCACTTTTAACAATGTATATATAAAACTCAATTTGTTTAATACAAAAACTGTCCTTTATTCTGAGATTATGTCCACCCTACCTCTTGATATGAAAAAATATTTTTATGAAATGGTGGGGATAGATGTCAAGTTTGATTTTGTTTTTAAGAAGCCTTTACCTTGCAAAATAAAAAACTAACCCCATGACAGCGCTTCTCCTCAGTTAAAAAAAAAGGGGGGGGTGTCTTTTACTATTTTGTGAACTCTAAGTCTGAGAACCACTGGTCAGAAAAGTGGGACTCAGTAATTTTTAATGTTCTCTAGAGATTTTTCACTAGATTTGTTTCCTAATACATTTAATCCAGTCGGTCCTCATCTGTCTGGTACCTGACCACAAATCATATGTTCATCCTTTGGACAGATATCTATTGTGAAACACAATTAGAATATAGTTTTGTAGTTCATATTTTAGGAAGTTGTTAAAAAATGCTTTATGACAGGTGGTCTAGAATGAGATACAAGCAAGCCGTATACTAAATTCTTTACTGAATGTAGTCTTACGGTGAGGTTCCAGTGTGTCACTCACTTAAATCCTTAGTAAATAATGGCATTATCGTTGGCTGTGTTTATTTCTTGGGCATTTGATATTGTTCGTACCTTTAGTAGTAGCTGTTATATAATGATATGTCAATAAATGTTCATACTTTTTTCACTGTCAGTAACACTTAAAGAACAAAATGAAAGAGGAAGGGTAGCCCTGCGAGAGAGGAATGAACAGCGGAGGCAGATAAGAAGCTGTCTGGCTTACTTGCTGTTCCTAAGTGCAGCCTTCGGTGTGTTTTAGTTCTCTCTCTGTTATTCTTGACTTTGGCGTTCCTGTTGGGGACTTACTCAACAATCTATCTTCACGGTTCTTTGAATTCCTCATTTCCAGTAAATTTTGCTTCGTTCCATCTCAGCCACCCCCTCTTTGGTCATACTGAAGGCTTCACTCTTACCAGTAACCACCACTTGAGAGATCTCAGTGTTAAGCATCCAGCACTCAAGCTGCCTCGCATTTGTCCTAGGCTTCTAGCATTCCCTCACCCCCTGCTCTAACTGCTTTGATCCCACGGGACCCTCCAGTTCATTTACTCTGACACGTTTTGTTCTCTGTTCCCTCTTTACCCAGCTTCAATTCCATGGTCTATCATGTTTATCCTCCTCAAATACAACTTTAGTGGCCTTGCTCCTCATCTTCTATGTGTGTCAAAGCCCCAGGTATGTCTCCCCTTTCTGCCTACTCTGTGTCGGTACCCAGACTACTGAATATGGCTTAAGAAAAGCGCAAAGCTATGGTGACTGATCTTACTTTGAAATTAAGAATCACATCTCAAGTGGGCCCTCGGTATTCCTTGGCATCAGTATTTTCTGGTATTCCTTCTGTATTTCCTTAGTTTAGCCAGTTTACTCTCCTGCTGTCTAAGATGACTAGTTCCTCTTCGTTCTTCTCAGATCTCCAGCACCACCTCTTCCAGTCCACCCTCCCTCACCAGCAGCTGACGACCTGGAATCAGGATTTCATTGAGAAAATAGAAGTAGTCGGAAGAGAACGGCCACCAAATGTAGCATTTGTTGAATGAGTGAAAGAATACGATATCCCAGAACTTGATTTACTCCCATATGCAAATATAATTGGCAACTTAGATTCCAAAACTGTATATAAATCTATTTTTGGCCATTTTAGATTATGCTTTTCACTACCACTGTCCTTTACATTACTATAACCAAGAGTTGTTAATATGTTTGTGCCGTATCCAAATAAAAATTAAGTATTTTTAAGAAGATGATCATTAACAGGAACATTTTATAAAATAAGCACTTAAGTCATTCAACACAGGAAATTAAGAGAAGAAATCCTTTGGAACTATGTTTGATTATGCTGTCCGCCCACAATTGTTCTTATATAAGTTCTAGAGGAAGGAAAAAAGATGTGAATGACTTACAAATGAAGACAAAGCCTTAAACTTTGTGGAAAGTGGAGGGGAAATGTTGAGAACAAGTCCTGTGATGGTTTCGCCCTCACACTTTGGGAAAATTAGATAACAGAATTTAGTTATAAATATGTTGGCTTTCTCTTTTTTTTTAAATGTCTTTTTATTTATTTTGAGAGAGAGAGAGAGAGAGAGAGAGAGAGAATGCCAAGCCGGCTCTGTGCTTTCAGTGAGAAGCCCAGTGCAGGATTCGATCTCACGAACCACGAGATCATGACCTGAGCCGAAATCAAGAACAGGATGCCTAACCAACGGAACCACCCAGGCGCCCATAATATGTTGACTTTAAATTAGTGGTTTTATTTACTTTATGTTGCTCAATTTTAAGGTTCAGTTTTGAACAAAATAAAGTGGTTCAAGCCAAAAAAAAGTCAAGATTCTTATGCCAGCTTTAATGAAATTTGTATTTATAGAATTGAATAAGAAACTGCACCTTACCTAACACTGTTAAGTTACTTATAGAATCACAACAAAGAGGAGAGTCCCTCGGTGACCTGAGTTCCATATGCTGAGTTCACTTACCTAATGGCACCTATGTGCTCAGGGACACTTTCCCACACATCTTCTTAGTTCCCCACGGTCTTTCCAAATCTTTACCAAGCTTCCCAGTATCCTGTCCTCATCCCTCATTTTGTAGGTGAACTAGCTCCTACTTCACATAGTAAATAGAATCCAATGGGCATAACCTCAGCTTACTTCCTCCCCCCTTTTCTTAACTTGCAAGGTATTTCTCTCAAAATTCCTCCTTTGTATTGCCAGAGTTCCCCAAATCGTGATCTCTGTTTGTTCCTGCTTATATTACTTAGCTTCCTTCTCCTACCTCAACCCAAAATGATCTGACCCCGACCTAAGACCTTATGGCCCAGATAAGCATGAACTTCCTGGGTTTAAAAAAAAATTTTTTTTTAATGTTTTATTTTATTTTTGAGAGACAGAGAGCATGAGCGGGGGAGGAGCAGAGAGAGAGGGAGACACAGAATCCGAAGCAGCTCCAGGCTCTGGGCTATTGGCACAGAGCCTGACACGGGGCTCGAACCCACAAACTGTGACATCATGACCTGAGCCAAAGTCGACGCCTAACTGACTGAACCCCCCGGGCGCCCCTGAACTTCCTGGTTTTTAAATCTAGTGTTCTCTTCCCAGGCCTCATCCTCTGTCTCTGCAGCATTTGTCCCTACGGTCATACTCCTCTGCTTAAAACTTCTTGTGGCTTTCCATGTGCCCAGAGCAGGCATTCAGAAACATGGAACCAGTAGTTTTGATATCTTTTCTGAGCTTTCAGCCTATTTTTTAATGGACATTTCTGCCTGAATCTCAAACGCCTTAATAGCCAAAAACAAAGTGATGATTCCCTCTAATCTCCTGTTGCTAACTTCTTAGTGATATTCTGGGGTTATCATTATTTTACCATGAGCCCAGGCTACATACCTTAAGGTCAACGTTGATTCTTCCTCTTCCCCTTATTTTCTTTTGGTCTCTGAGTGCTGATGAGTATCTCCCAAATCTTCTTTCTTTTCCTACTACAGTTTCTTATGACTGTTGCCTCTTTCCATTTCTGGTCTCTTGCCTGGATTATTTCAGTAGCACATTCAGAGGTTTTAACTTTGGATTCCATGAATAGATCTCAGAGGATCTAAGAATACCCTCAAAATTGCATGCAAATTTTTTTTAATGTACATTTTTCTGGAGAGGTCCATTAGACTATTCCATGGGGAAGAAGGTAAGAGAATGAGAGAAAATGACAATTTAAATGAGTCAGTTCCACTGATTTCTCTGCTTTCCATGCCTGCTCTGTGCTGTTTTTAGTTCACCAGCCCAGGGCACTCACCTCTAAGTAGTGAGGGGGTATGTAAGACATAAAGAAAGAACAAGTGAATGGATCAGTTCAGCTTGGCAGTCAGGACAGTCCAGCAGCCACAGATCAGAGGCTTCCCAGCATCAGAGCCAGGTCTTAATGCCCTGCAGAAGCTCAGGAGAAAGCTGGGGCATCAGTAGGGAGGTGTCCTCCTAAGGCCTCTGGACCCATTTTTTCCTGTGCTTCCAAAGGACTTGGAGGGAAATGAAAGCTTAACTGGCAAAAATCCAGAGCCAGCCAGTGAGGCAATGTCCCCGGAAAAAGGTTAAAAACATTCCTCCAACTACACTTGTACCCCGTGATCTTTGTTCTCTAGACCTTCCTCCACTCTACCGCCAGAGTTAGTTTTTAAACATATCTCATTGTGCACCCTCCCTGATTAAAAACCTCAGGTTTTTATAAAACAAATTAAAAACTCCTGGGCATGGTATCAAGGTCTTCTGTAGTTGGGAGCCTGTTAGCCTCGTCTCCAGCTCCACCCCCCTCCCCCCCACCCCCGCCCAGCTCCAAGGCTATAGCCACAACAGGTTACTACTGGCTGTTTTGAAAGGACAGCTTCTATGTCCATACCTCTATGCCTTTGATCATGCTACTTTCCTTCATTAGGTGCCATTTCTTCTCCCGTGCCCAATCATGAACCTCCTACTGTCCTTGAAAGCCCACACTAAATTTTATCTCTTCCCCTGTTGTCCATCCCTAATTTTCTGCCATCACCCTGGCAGGATCTGTCTCTCTTGGCCAGGTTCCAAAAACATTTCATACATATCTCTGATAATGTCTTATTATATTATAGATAACCTATTTTTATTTCTGTCTTTCCTACTAAACCAGAAATGCCCTGCAGGTAGGGACTGCCTTTTTCATGTTTGTATCCCTAACACCTAGTTTCATGCCTAGTCCAAACAGGAGCTTAATACACTTTTGTTGAATGGAATTACTTACGAAGAGTTTTTATGACTCATTTAAAATTAGAGACCAATGCTTATTTAATAAGTCAGAATAGGCTATCATAACAGTAGTAATAACAAAGTCCCATTTCCACCGCTTATTCAAGTAACTGCTTCCTTTGTGGAAGTGGATTTTGAAAATCTTCACATGTCAATGTCTATTTTTGATGTGCTTTCTTGAGATCCTGAAAGAATTTTAGTTCTAACACGGGCTAGAGCTTCTATGACATTCCTGTTGGTGTCATATTGAATAGATTCTGTCACTTCAGAGATCTGTATGGTAGACAGTAAGTTCCATGGATATAAATTTTATCTCTTTCTCTTCAACTTCATGGTAATATTTTGTGAATTGTTTATTTTATAAATCTGAGTCGATTTAATTCAAGCCACATTAAGTCGAGCATTTTCCATGTACAAAAACAGAGTTACAGAGTTAAGACTCTAGTACAGACAGTCCCCAACTTGTGATGGTTTGACTTAATGCTTTTTGACTTTATGATGGTGCAAAAGCGATATGCATTCCGTAGAAACCGTGCTTCAAGTTTTGAATTTTGGTCTTTTCCTGGACTAGAGCTGGGCAGCATGAATTCTCTTGTGATTCTGGGCAGCGGCAACCTGCAACCCCCAGACAGCCACGCCATCACATGGGTTGTTTTCAGCTTACAGTGGGTTTATCAGGAGGTGCCCTCATCGTAAGTTGAAGAAGATCTATATTTATAAATTATGTAGCTCTGCTAAGTTTGCAAAGTCCCAGTCATTGCAAATATGTGTTCTAGGTATTTAAATTAGTCCAGCTGTGAAAGTAAACACTATTCCATAAATTAAGAGCTTCAAATAATTTTTTAAAATGGTCTTCTTTCCCTCATTTTCTTTGAGGTTTGTAGGAAAGGAGTCAACAATTTACTTAGCCATTTATTTAAGAGTACATATTCTGTGCTAGGCATTGTGGTGGATGTTTGCGATGCCGGATGGATAAGAGAGCACCTTGAATAGTTCATGGTCTAATAGAGAAGAAGGTATATAAACAAATAATTGCAACTTAAACCTTGGAGAAGAGGAACTCTTCTTCTTTGAGAACCAGTGCTGAGGTGGAGATTGGATGCGTCTGCAGATAAATTTGTGGATAGGGAAGCAATAAGCTGAAGGGAGTTCACACCTGTTCGTCTTTTTTAAAAAAATATGCGAAGCAGGAATCTAGATCTTCTCTATGAATTAGTGGCGCGGGGTAGCACTTGAGAAGAGCAGAGCAGGGAAGATCTGGAAAAGTAGTGCAGAGAGCAGAAGGTGGTCTAACAAGAACAAGTAAAAGGTGGCAGGCAGTATTGACAAGCAGTGAGTGTGGAACTAAAGTTGGATAGCATGAAATTGTGAGGACATCCTGTCAGCACAGTGCTGTAATTTTCTCTGGCTGTGCTCTGTGGCCCATGCATAGGTGCAGTAAAGCCATATTGTGTTCAGGGCCTGTGGGATGAGTAGAACAGAAGTGTAAGAAGGCCAAGGAGTTGAGAACCCTTGAAAGAAAGTATAGCTTAATATGGAAGGAAGTATGGTTAGGAGGTAGTTGATAAACTTGGAGAAAGTTAAATTGGAGGATGAGGATAAGGCCTGGCACTTTGTAGGGCCTCAGTAAGTCTTCATGTTCTCCTTTGTGGCCCCCCCATCCTGTGCCGTTTTTCACCACCACCATGCCCACCTCCCTCTGCTATGGTTTACATGAATCGTTTCAAATCATGATGGTAGCGGTTGGCTCAGAGGGTAAGATGAGGAGCAAGGTTCTAAAGTTTTCATCAAAAGTGTCCCAGGGGCTTGGATGCTGGCAGTGCTTCTGTGATTTTTGCCTCTAGGGGAAGCTCAGGGCTTATCCCCTTATCTCCCTACTACTTGTGTTTCCAAGGGTGGATCAAGGGCAAAGACATTTATTGGACCATGATTCTCAGGACAGGAATTTACTCTGTGAGGGAAGGGTTAAGACTGTAAGCCTTCAAGGGTTTCCACTAAGTTCCCCTTGTCTCTATAAATCTAACCGTAAGCACAGATCTCATTACTTTCAAAATTTTAAAGGAGAGTCTTTTTTTTGACATATAGAAGCAGTGACCATACTGATAACCCAAAGGGTCTTCCTACTCAGAAGTTAAAATTCCCAGTAGAGTTGGTTGTACCTTGTGATAGCTTTTATGGGACTTATTAAATGTATTGTCATATTTTTTTTAAAGAAATTATTTCTTAAGGCTTTCGTTCCAAGTGAGGACAAACACTATGTATATTCCATTTTCAGAAATTTTCTTTTTCACCTATTTTTTTGAGTGTGACACTGAAATCTAATAAATTGTTATTTCACAAAGTGCCTTTTTGGTGTAGTATAAGGAAAAAAACTTGTAAAAAAAAAAAGAGTCCTGCACCCTAAGTGTGAAACTGCTGGAAAGGTGGGAATTCCTAGAGCGAGTAAACTGAAACCACAGGTCACTGCAATCTTAGAAGTGGAGTAAATGCTCGTGAAGAGTTGGCTAAAAAAAACCCTGGGGAGTCGAAATCACCAGTCTTGCTCTTTCCCTGTTGTTACTGATACCTTTCAAGGTATTTAGCAATGCTTGCTTAGAAAAGAATTGAATACTATTCTTTTGAAACTTCGTCTTCATCTTGGTGGCTCTGAGAAAAGTGTGTGCCTCCCTTGGCATTAGTCACATGAAGTAGGACATTCAGCTTTACCCACTCAGTGTGTGACATCCGTCTGGATCTTATGGATTGCCTATACCAGTCCAACTCAAAACATGTTTGCCCATTCTTCGAGGGCTTGTATCAACAGGTACACCTATAATTTCTGTGACTAAGATACAGTTTCCATAGCCTACTGTGTTATAATAGATTTGTGTTGGGTTAAATTTGCCTAAAAGCAGATCTCTTTTATTCCTTGACTTTAAAGGAGAATGGAAAATAAGTAATAGTTCCTAATTAGGAATTTAGGTCAAAGAGACGTTTTCAGAGTTAAAAGTATTTGTTTTAAATGATAGTTCAAATATACTTTTCTAAAGACTTTTAATTGGCAGCTTTCCCCCTCAAATTTTGGCACTCGTGTAGGAATTGCTTCTGGATTCTCTGTTAAAAAAAAAAAAAAGAGTTTTAGGGGTGCCTGGCTGGCTCGGCCAGTAGAGTATGCAACTCTAGATCTCCAGGTTGTGAGTTCAGACCCAAGCTGGGCGTGGAGCCTACTTTAAAAAAAAAAAAAAAAAAGAACTTTAGTTGTTCATTCTTGTTTTGCTCATGGCACTTGGATATTATATGTTAATGGCATGACTATAGTTTTCCTAACATTCATATGAAGAAGAAAGGAAACTCCTTTAGATGTCTCACTTGGATTTTAGGTGGTTAATATAAGACTGTTTTCTTTTGTTTTTTAGGTTGCAAACATGTTAAAGGCATCCTGTTATATGGGCCCCCAGGTTGTGGTAAGACTCTCTTGGCTCGACAGATTGGCAAGATGTTGAATGCAAGGGAGCCCAAAGTGGTCAATGGGCCGGAAATCCTTAACAAATATGTGGGAGAATCCGAGGCTAACATTCGTAAACTCTTTGCTGATGCTGAAGAGGAGCAAAGAAGGGTAATGTTAATATAACTTAGTACAAGTTTGTTATCACTTAATATGATGAATGAAACCCAAAGCTGTGGTGGAAAACTTGTTTCTGTGACCTGTATTTTGAAAAGCATGCAGGTGAAATTTATTTAGTACCAAATTATATCACTGAACCAGGGATTATGGGAGATTTACATGATGGGAACAAATGTCATTACCCAAATATACACAATACAAAGATAGATGATTGTGTAAGCCAAAGGTTTTGCAAAAACAGATCATGAATTTATTTTCAGGTGTCACTTTTATTCCACATTATTTTCAGAGACTTGAACTCATTTATCCTTTGGAAAAGGGGGAAATTAAACTCACATGACTTGTAGAATTATGTATATGTAAGGTCCATGTGCAGAAAGCAGCTTGTTTACTTACCATTGAGTTACCTCAGTTGTAGAGTGACAGGTAAGAGTTGTTAGGTCTCAAAGGAAAGCTTGATGTGGGTCTTAGGAAAAAAATTAATTAAAAGTCAAATCAGAGTTTACTAATTGTTATGGTTAATTTCATGTCAGTTTGATTGGGCCTCAGGGTGCCCACACATTTGGTTAAACATTATTCTGGGTGTGTTTGTGAGGATATTTCTGTATGAGATTACCATTTGAATTGGTAGACAGCAATTGCCTCTAATATGGGTGGGCCCCATTCAGTCAGTTGGAAGGCCTGACTAGAACAAAAAAGGCTGCTCCTCTGTTGAGTAAGAGGGAATTTCCTACTGCCTGACTGCTTTTATCTGGGCCATCAGTTTTTACCTGCCTTTTGACCCAGACGGAAACATCAGCCCTTTCAGTCTCAAGTTTGCAGGCCTTTGGACTAGAACTATACCATTGGCCCTCCTATGACTCCATCTTGTCAACTGAAGATTTTGGGACTTGTCAACCCCCATAATTGAGTTATCCAATTCCTTATAATTAATCTTTCTGTAGATAGATAGATATAGATGCATATTTAGATCTATATAGATCTCTCTATATATAGCATGTTTATTTCATAGACAGATGTTTAAAACATTGCCATAGGGGCATCTGGCTGGCTCAGTCTGTAGAGCATGTAACTCTTGATCTCAGAGTTGTAAGTTTGAGACCCATGTTGGGTGTAGAGATTATTTAAAAATAAAATCTTAAAACATTTTTTTAAATCAAAAACAATGCCATAGGATTTCTGCTTCTGGCAATACAGTAGACTAGGTAACTGAAAACTTTTCTTCTATAAACACCTTCAAATACTGGATAAAATATAACTAAAATTATTTTAAATGTATAATTTATCTCTCAAGAAAGAAAAGGAGATTTCTAGATATTAAAACTCTGAAAATTAGAGTGGTAAAAATATTCATTGCAACTTTTGGTTATGGTAATGTGTGAGTTTGAGTTTTAGCACCCACTAGCAGACAGAGAATGAGTCCTTGAATTAGCTTAAGGTATGGAGTAGGGCCTGAACCTTCAAAGGGGTCGTGCCCTCTATGAAAAGAATGGACTGGAAATTATCTGCTGACCACAACAAAATAACAAAAACATTTAACTATCTGAGTGGGAGCTAAGGAATCTCCAATGGGAATTCTAAAGTATGGATTCTTAACTGATGCTTAGGATTTAAAAACGCACACACACCCATAAACCACCACCACTGATCTATGTGGTCTAGGGCTCCCAAGCTGAGAAATTAACTTAAAAATGAATTCCAGGGGCACCTGGGTGGCTCAGTTAGTTAAGTGTCCTGACTCTTGATCTCAGCTCAGGCCTTGATCTCAGGGTTGTGAGTTCAAGCTCTGTGTTGGGCTCCATGCTGGGTGTGAAGCCTACTTAAAAAAAATAAGAATAAAAATGAATCCTGGACTAATGATAACATGGGGTTGTTAGCTATAAGCAGACCCCTGGGGATGTTCCAACAATCCAGGCCACAAGAGATTCTCATGGGAAAGCCACATCAATAAATGGAAAATGTCATCATCAAAATTTAAAACTCAACAGCTGTGTTAAACAAAAGCCAGTAGTTTCAAGGGAAAAGAGGAGTGATAAACAGAAAAATAGATCTAGAGAAATCACCCAGAATGTAGCACAGAGAGATGGAAAATATGAAAGAGATGTAGAGATAATAGAGTTAAGATGAGAAGTCCCAATAGAAAGGATAGCATAGAGGCAATATTCAAAGATAGAATGGCTGAGAATCTTCTAGAATCGATAAAAGAAAATATTTAGATTGTGATAGCACCATTGCCCAAATAGAATAAATAAAAATTAATTTATTTCTAGACCCATTGTAGTGAAAGTAGAGAATGCCAAAGAAAAAGAGAAACATCTTAAATGTCAACAAAAGAGAAGTGATGATGACATACAAAAGGATATCCATTTTGTTGACAGCCAACTTCTCAACAGCAGCAAGAGAGGGCAGACAACAGTGGAAGAATATCTTCACAGTTAAGTGAAAGTAACTGTCAACTTAAAATTTTATACCCAGCTTAATTCTCATTCAGGAATAAAGATGAAGTGAAGATATTTTTTCAGGCAAAGGCTAATAGAATTAACTAGTTACAGAGGCTTGCTGAAAGAATGTGAAGCAGGATGTAGTTGAGACTGAAGGAAATTGAACCCAGAAGGAAACAGGATACAGGAAATAATGCTGAGCAATGAAATTGGTTGCTAATGTGGATAAAATCTGGAACTTCTGCTTCTCATAGTGGCATATTAGGAAATTTGAATCATGCCTGCCATGAAGACTACCAGAAGAACTCAACAAATATTGAAAAAGTTTTCGCTTAAAGGCATCGAAGAACTTTTAGGATCTAGGGGGAGAATGGAGGCCTAGAATAAAAGGTCCTGGTGTGTACGGTTACCGTTCCTCTGGAGATAGTGCCATTTCTGGAAGGATCCAGCTATGCAGCCCTTTGGACAGGCCAGTGGGAATAAGGGGGCAGGGATTAAAATCCATCATGGCGGCGCCCGGCTGGCTGAGTTGGAAGAGCATGTGACTCTTGATCTCAGGCTTGTGAATTCGAGCCCCACATTGGGTTTAGAAACTACTTTTTAAAAATATAAATAAATAAAAAATTTTTAGCAAAAAATCAATCCGTGGCTCATGAAGAGAGGACACTTGATGAACATGCCTCAGTTTGGGTTGGGAACCTGTAGGGCTACACCACAGAAGCAAGAGTTAACCAGAAGTAGACATCCTGTCAAAGCTGCAGATCAGCTTGGAATCACATCTAACTTCTCTAAAATTAAATTGAGAGTTCCTAAATCGCTCATGCTCTCCAGCATCCAGCAGAATTATAGATCCTTCCTAGAAGAAGTTAATACCATGCAAAGTCACAAATTATTTTTATAGCTTGCAAATGAAATGCCTGGTTATAATCAAAAGCAGTCAGATGTACAAAGACATAAACCACTTGAAGAAAGAGAAACAAAAGGTGATAGAACTCGGGCCTCCATATATTGGAATTCTCAGATATAGATTTTTAAAATAACTACACTTGCCATGTTCAAAGGGACACAAGATTGAGAATTTTGGCAGAGCACTGG